>NC_083769.1:18111341-18469466 GCF_963514075.1 Conger conger
GAGGATAGTCCTCTAGTTAGTTTAATGAACTGTACTGTAAGTTGCTCAGGATAAAAGGGTCAGTTAAATAACAAATTATAACATTATAATTACAGCTATAGCTTGGGGGGTCTGGGACATTACATTACATTACATTACTGTCATTTGGCAGACGCTCTTATCCTGAGCAACATACAGTTGATTAGACTAAGCAGGAGACAATCCTCCCCTGGAGCAATGCAGGGTTAAGGGCCCGACAGCTGTGCGGATCTTATTGTGGCTACACCGGGGATCGAACCACTGACCTTGCGGGTCCCAGTCATGTACCTCAACCACTACGCTACAGGTAACCACCCTGTCTGTACCTTGTGCAGCGAGTGCCTCTCACCAAAATTCCTTTCCCTCAGAATTAGTGAGCGGTCCTTTCCCCAAATCCCCCCTTGTGGCAATATAGCAGTATAGTGATTTGCACTGTTGCAAGAAGGAATATCCATGTTTGATTCCTGGCTGCATCCTCTCTGTGAGGAGTGAGCATCTTTTCCCTGCGTTCATATTGGTTTCCATAGTCCGGTTCCCTCCCACAGTTCAAAGACACAGTCCACTTGCAAAAGAGATCTAGCTCAGTTTGACTATCCTGGTTAAATAAAAGCTAAATAAAAAAAGGTGACAAGTTTGCATCCCTAAGGAGGATGTATGTGCGAGAACAGTGTCTGATCATAATCAGATGATCATTTGCACCATTTAGTTTCTGTGTGATGCAAATTGGCATGCTTTTGCAACCATGTACTGTTTGATCTAAAGTCAGAGATGTGATTAATCAGGAAATATCAAGAGCAATCAGGAATCTAATTAATCAGGAAACACAAGATTTTCTGAACCGCAGAATAATTGGGTATATGCCATGAGCACATAAAGAGCTTTTGCATTATTTTATATAAAAATGACAGTAGAAATAAGTGCATAGGATAAATAAGCACATATACCAAGTGCAATATTGTATTAAGCACATGCATCATTGTCTAAAATATTTGGTTTGCCAACCCGCTAGCCAGCTGTCTTAGCTAGCCAGCCAGCAATCACTGGCACATTTTTTTTGCCTGGTCATCTCTTGCCAGTAACACAATTCTCCTGTGGGAAAACCTTGCATTACGGTATTTACACAATAATCAGGAAAAATCACAGCCTCCACAGGACCCCAGAGCTCCAGCAAGGTCATCAAAGTAGCTATACTGGCAACAGCAAATCATTCAAATAAAATAATCAAATGTTTGTTTTATATTTTGTAGGTATGATTCTTGGCACAACCCGGATGCAGATAGGGCGAGAACCTGCCCCCTCCCCTCCTCTGTAAACGTGTTGTGATGTTATGCTTATAATATCCTTAATGATAATTCCATCACAATTTCATTCCAAGTATCTGAGTGTCTGATGCTGAGATTAGCTATAGGGTGAGCCTGGAAAGATTCCACGTTGCTGATGTGCAGAAACGTTTCCAGATATAAGACCTTTTGGGGATATATGCTGGTTTTAGGTCTGAGGTTGCAGTATGTGTGGTTTAAGGGGGCACTACAGAGCAGATCACAGCTCAGGCTAGGTTTTGAAATGGCTGGTAGCTGGTTGACCCTTTCAGACCAGCTAGACCAGTTTATGACCAGCTCAATTTTCAAGCTGGTGAAGCTGGCATAGCTGGATTTTACAGCTGGGATGATATCCAGGCAGGGTTAGATGGCTGGCAAAAGCTCTCCTAGTATATACATTTCTGAGCTATGTAAAGGGATTACTTACCAGTCTGTGTCTGTTGCAGACAGTCACTGTGGAGATGAAATGCTAGCACGGTGGGAAGTTGTGGTTGATGGGCACAAAGCCCAGTGTTGACAGAGCTTTCCGTCCAAGACATTACACGCTGCTTGCTTCAGTGGCTGTCTCAGGTTGGGCCATTGCTCACTGTGCCTTTTCACTGGCCGTTTTAAATCTGTTTAGAAGTCTTGCTGATCATCAAATGTAAAGCTGATATATTCCGTATTTTATTTGGTTAGCTTTGATCAAGCGTGTGTGTGTGTGTGTGTGTGTGTGTGTGTGTGTGTGTGGGTGCTAGAGGGAGAGATCAAGTGTAATGATGAGAAGATCAGAGTCGTTCATACGAATGCATTCAGTTTACATCCATTACAACCCTTTAAAGAAAAAAATGTAAACCATAAAAATATAAGAAAATACCATAAACTAAGTTAGTAGAATAGATGGGAATTCTACAGGGTAAGAATAGAAGAGGAACCAAGGTGAATGAGGAGATGGCAAATGGTTCAGCTATCCTGATGACACTGGGCAGTTCATAATTATAAATTAATTTTACACTGACTATAGATCCTGAAATAAAATGGTTCCTATTCTTGAAACCATTTTGACTACAGACATAATCCTGGTCTCTTCTGAGAAATAACCTTTGAGGGTTGTTCCAAAGAATCAGGAGTACAGAAACAAATGTAACAGAATCTCAAACACGGTGGAAGTGGAGGTATTTTCACACCTTTTTTGAGTGTTTACAGGTGGGCATAGAAATGGTGCCACTGCCACGATGCTGGACAAATCCTGGTTCAAATTCAATGACAATCCCATCAATGATTAATGAGTATTCTACTTCATTATATTCTGCATTGCTTCATTTTATTTTCTAAGCTTCCAACGGGTTTCCAAAGGCCATTTGGAGACTCCAAAAGGACACTTGATTTTCTGTTTTGACTGGTGTGTAGACTACTGCATCTTCATTCCAGTACAAAAAGATGCTGTATCCCCCCAACTAACACATGTGAGAGCTCATAGGTGAATAAGTGATATGTTTTAAAATCAACGGTTATGCACAGTTACTAGGCTACCACTGACAATGCATTCTAAATAGTAGTCTACTCTGAAATGCACTGGAAAATGTTTCACTCCAAACTCAGTACAAGAAAAAATTACCTGGAGCAGAAAAATGGACTGTGGTGTACTTTCTTACCAAGTACAATAGACACAGCAGTTGGTTGATCTGCAGGGTGCAAATTTCATCTGAAACGTCATGATGCATGCCGACACACATGCCAAGGGATGAAGTAGCCTCGCAGTTGAGGCCTGTCGTCACAGCAAAACATATTATTTATGACCGAACACATGTTTGAAGGGCACATTTGCAAAATTTGCATATTTTTTTAATTTTATTTATGTGTTTATTTTATTTCCTGAGAGCTACAGTAAAAGGGAACCTGATGCAACGCAGTTTGCAAGTTATGCAGTTTCTGAAAAGATTCCAAAGCTCATAAACCCTTTTACGGAGTGGGAGTTTGTAAAAAAAGAATGCATACTTCAGGTGGCCACTTAGTACTTACTGTGTAGCGCTTGATGAAAGAAGTGATATTAGCGATAGTGCTCAGCTATCAGTATTTGTCAGAGTAACAGAGGAGTCGCTCGATTTAAGAACGACAGCAAAGGAAATATCCCAGCTCCTGTCAGAAGCGACCGTGCTGGCCTCCCATGGCCTGCTTTAACAGGCATCACCACAGACGGCACCCCTTTGAGGGAAGAAAAAACAGGCTTGCGACAACGATCCACTGAAAGCTGGAGGAGGAAAATGCAGCAGCACCGAGTGCTTTGTGCTGCATCGTTCACCAGCAGGCACTGTGCGGTAAGTGCTTGAGGTTTGACAATGTGATGTCAGTCATAGTTAAATGTGTCAATTACAGCCGTTTCAGGGGCTTGCCACATCGTCAGTTCCCTGCCTTTTCAGGCTAGATTGATGCTAACTATTGAGATGCTATTTACTTCACTGAGGTGTGCTGGCTTAGTTGGGGAGATGTACTGAGGAGTTTTTTTTTTAAGCTAAGATCAGAAATAGCTGGATTTTCCTCAGCTTGAAGACACAAGGCGGTTGACAGAGCTGACACAGGAGCTGACACCGGAGCTGAATGTCCTTAACACGCAGCCGGTTGATTGCAGCTATGCATGACAGTGTGAGAGCATTCACTGTCAAGTTGAACTTTGGAGGAATAAACTCTCACAGACACCTCCCAGCATGCAGGGCCTTGGGGGAGGAACTGAACACCTTATTCATTGGTGCAACATGTGTTGCCGTCATTGACCACTTTGACCAGCGTTTTTATTTTTTACTTCAGAACACACAGTTCCACTTTACAGCAGTTTGCAGACCCCTTCTCTGTTGATGTGGAAAGTGTCCCTGAGGACAGATGGAGCTTGTTTACCTGGAATGCTTCACTCAGCTCAAGCTCAAGTTCAGAGATGCACAGGGAGACCAGGGTAGAATTGTACAGCTTCTCAGAGAATTGCCCACCTCCTTACCGGAGTTGTCCGAGCTCTTCTACACAATCCTGTGTCCTGTGTCCTCCCTGCCCATATACAGAACATGCACTGTGCATCGGGCACCAATGCTCAACAGGCGGCACCAAAACAAATATATATTACTTTTTTCTTTTTTTTTCTTTTTTGATCTTAATTTGTAATATGAAACATAATAAGGACAGTGCTCCCTCAAATTCTTTTAACTGATTTTTTTCTGATTAAAAATAAAATGTGATTGGACAATTCAATTGCACTTAAAGCACATAACATTTTTTGGTGTGTTTCACATAGAAATTGCAAACTATTAACGCAGGTCGCAAGTGCATTGTAGGCAATCATTTTGCTTATTCCATTGCATTGCATTACAACCCCAAGAAAGCTGACGGTGACACAGAGCTGTCAACCCTTACAAAAATACATTTCGAAAAATATGCCCAAATTGCTTTTTCTGAACTAAATCCAGTAGAGGCTATTTATAGTTCTGTTTTTCTTTCCAGAAGCAAATGGTTTTAAAATAGTTAAAGTATATTTTTTATTTTGAAATAACTTTACAGTATGAATCATAGTGACTTATTTGGTGTTATGGGTCAAAATTTACCTATAGAGATCTGTTATGAAAAAGGTAAAAAAAACAACAAAAAACATGAAAAAATGTATGTGTGAAAGTAACACATTAACACATTCAAAAGGAACTTGAAGAAGAGGGGTTTTCAAATCATTTGGAGTCAATCGGGTGGACAGTCGAAGTGTCCCTGAGCAAGACATCTAACCCCTAAATGTTATGTACGGTGCAGGGAACCCAGACGTAGACCACAGGATAATCCAAAAGAGTAGTTTTAATGTCCAGTAGTCACAAGCCAAGAGATCCAAAACACAGCCAAAAACGAAAAGCAAAAGAATGGTCGAAAAAACAAGCGAGAGGTCAAAATCCAGAAAAATCACAGGGCGAAGGTACAGCAGGGCAAAAGCAAAGTCGAAGTCAAGGCAAAGGGGTGTCTTTCAAGAATCTCTATAACAAGGCTTACAAACAATCGGCACTTATCAAGATCAACGTTCTGACAACGAAGCATACTGAGACTGAGGTTTAAAATACAAGAGGGAAGGTGACAATCTAGGCGGGGCAGAGGAAAAGGTGGGCTAAACAAATGGACAACAGGTGGGGAAACACAATAGGGTAATAACATAATAACGGGAGGGAGATGAAAACGCGGACTGGATGCACGAAACAAAACAAGTAAAACATACGGCTCCGCATTAGGGAGTAGACATTTGCATAGTTAGAAGACGTAGTGATAGTTAGAGACAGGTGCGAACACTTTGCTGAAACTAAACGAGTAATCAGGGATAGCATAGGGAGGCGGAGTTATAGAACAGTGCAGAAATACTAAGAGATAGCGTTAGTGAGTTAGTTACGTGAATATTTCTAAACTACCCAATAAAAGTGATTGTTATTTAGTTAGTTAGACAGACAGTAAGTGTATTAATCGGATTAGTACTGTACAAAACCGAGATTAGTAGTAGTTAGTAAGAATCGTGCTTTACAACATTTAACTATCAAGAAAAAGCAGGAAGTAAAAATGTTGAACCCCGAAAACTACCGCAACCACCCGAATAGTGGGGCACGCAGACAGGGGAGTGACTAGACTGATAAACATTCAGACGTAGACATAACAGGGGAGGACAATAGAGAACTGTAAAGGGAAAACATAAACCAGGTACTATGAGAACTGAATGATAAACAAGAATAAACATGAAAAACATACAGAACAAATACAGAAACCTTACACTAAATGCTCCTGACGAGCTGGTTGGTGTGTGAGTGTGTGTATGAATGGGTGACTGAGAAGCATCAATTGTACAGCGCTTTGGATAAAGGCGTAATATAAATGGCTACCATTTACCATTTACCGTCAAGGCAGTCCACCTTACCAAAACACAGGTCCCACAGGTACCATCATGAGTATGTAATGTGGAAAATATCCTGTAATTTGTCTGAATAATAATCCATACTCAAAGCTCAATTGAAGGCTTACACAAATATATCTCTTTGCCAAAGGTTGCATAACATTTGATTGAAGGCTCAAAATAATAAACTCCCTCACCAACCGCCAGTCCGGGTCTCCTGCCATAGCACAGTGACTGGGAAAAGGTCTGTCAGAAACCTAGAACTCCACATGGCTTATCTGAAAAGAGAGACAGAGAACAAAGCAATATATGTTCTTCCAAAAAGAAGAATTTTTTTTAAAATCATGTAGAACACAACTCAAGATTTTTGAACTCTTCCCCCAAGAAACAACTGCTTTCCCTGCTTTCTTGCAACCTTGTCGGAGAAGTCTGTTCTCTGTTCTGGGTGTGAATGGCCACCTCCTGTTCCCATTGCAATTTGTGCAATGTTTGGAGTATAGGTCACGATAGCCAAGTCTCTTCTCATGAGAAGATTTGCATTTTCTTGCTATGCACCTACTGAGCCCACATGCATAACAAACAACCCCATTCATTTATTAGCTGTGAAGATGTCTGCATTGTCTTACTGTGTGTCCCACATGCAGAGCTGACACTCAAGTCACCGCTTTCACTTTCACTCTCCCCACATGCGCAGCATATGCCAACTTTGCTTGGATTGAAATGTGAGGGCCTTCCGCATCGAGATTGTCTACCAGACACATTTTTCAAAGCAAAAGATTTACGGAAGAGGGTATTGTGCGATGAGGGTATTGTGGGATTGCAGCTAGGGGTTTAGTTGAGTTATTAGCTAGGTTGGTGTTATATAACTTGGTCATTTTCGCTACTGTATCAGAATATGGTGTGTTGGAGTCAATACGTAGCACAAGAGCACTGCGTGTGTATGAGTCACACAGGATTCTGCTGGGTGAGATTGCCAATGCCTCTGTGGGAACTGAACACTTCCCATAACCTTGCCACATTTGCCCGGGAGACATCACTGCCTCTCTAATCTTTTCCCAATCGACTGAGCATGTCCCCAGGACTCCCAGCAAAGCACTTTTCCTCCCATTTTTCCCAGCAACTCTGGTTTGGAAGTTCTGAGGAAGCGCTAACACTAACGCATGGGGTAAACAAACGGTCAAGCTCATCCAAGCATCAGCATCTGTCAATTGGTGTAGCTTAACCTTACGCTCTGAATGTGCTAGAAATTCAATGGGATCTCACTTTGCAGGCTCAACGTTACCCATGTGTGTAACAAGAGTATTAATTTCACTGTGTGATAATGGTGTCAAAGTCGTAGTGGTAGTTATACGATCTCCACCGTCCTCGGGTACAATCATTGTTGTCTCTTGCACTGATGCTATCGTGAATTTTAGTGTAGGCCTGAACTGCTATCCAGCACACTATGTCCTATTTTATGTTACTGGGTTTATTGACTCTTGTTGCTATGTAATTTGTGATTATCTAATCAGCCAATTGTGTGGCAGCAGTGCAATGTATATCATCATGTAGATATGGGTCAGGAGCTTCAGTTAATGTTCACATCATTACACATCAACCATCAGAATTGGGAAAAAATATGATCTAAGTGACTTTGACCATGGAATGATTGTTGGTGGCAGACAGGGTGGTTTGAGTATCTCAGAAACTGCTGATCTGGGATTTTCATGCACACTAGTCTTTAGAGTTTGCAAAAACACAAAGAAATCCAGTGAGCTACAGACAGAAATGCCTTGTTAATGAGAGACGTCAGAGGAGAATGGCCAGACTGGTTAAAGCTGACAAGGTGGCAGTTAGAGATTAGAGATTCTTGAAGTAGAGAACTGCATTTTAAACAGATTGAAGAGAATCAAGCAGCCATTAAAAGTCACCAAATACACTCAGTGAGCACTTTATTAGGTATTTATTAGACTTATTTTTTGGACCACTACTGTTGTAACCTATCCACTAAGAGTTATGATGCGTTGTGTGTTCAGAGATGCTCTCCTGCATACCACTGTTGTAATGTTATTTGCGTTACTGTCACTGTCCTGTCAGCTCCAACAATCATTCCATGTTCAAAGTCACTTAGAACACATTAACTGAAGCTCCTGACCCATATCTACATGATTGTATGCATTGCACTGCTGCCACATGATTGGCTGATTAGATACGTAAAAATCTTTCCTAATAAAGTGCTCGGTGAGTGTAGTTACTTTAATTGATTTCATTTCAGTCTAAAGTAAAATTGTATTGCCAATTTCACTTTGTTTGATTTAAATTACAATACTTTTTAGGGCTGCTCCACTCTTCACACTTGCCTCCATCTTCCTTTGCACACCACTTCCTTCTTTGCCTCTCTTCAGCACTGAAGACTTCTCTCCTGTTCTTTCCTTCTGCCCTCTGCACTTCTTTCCAGGGCACAACTACTTTCTCTCTCTTTTGCTCTCTCTCACTGCTGAATTTAACACTTCACAAACTGGAAAAAAACCTGAAAAGGCCCTATTGAAGTTATGTGTATCACATGTAGATGCATGCCTACTTTACAATGCAATTACTTATTTGATTGAGTTCATAACTCAACAAAGCTATTTTTGAGGAGACATGTTTACCATCAGGCATCCTCAAATATAAGACAGTAATTGGTGAGAAAAATGGGAAATGTGCTGGAGAAATTTATGAAAAACCTCATTTCCATTTTTCCTGCTCTTAAAATAATAATCATCCATCACATAGCACACTAGCATAAATATAATGAGCTTGGTAGCCTGCATTCCAACATGACTTGACTTCCGCATGGAAAAATGGATGTGCATCCTCGTGGGTATCTGGATAATGATGTTACCTAAACTCAGCTGCTGGCTTACATATTTGCAAGGCTACATAACTACAGAGTAATCATTGACTTTGAGCTGCCGGTAGCATAACTAGCCTTGAAGTAAAATACTGTGTTTTTACATGATAGTGCTACTGTGCCACAGCCATTCAGCTACATAACTAGAATGCTAATCATAGCTAGCCTGCAATACACACAAGTATTGAGCTAACATATTGAAACATAATAGAAGAGACTTTTCCATTTGCTTGAATAACAAACCTAACTACTTTCTGAATTAACAGTGATTACTGGCAGGTACTGTAATCTCATGCAGATTGTACACAATAATTATTTTCAACAATGTAGTTGTTATAAAGACGACACTTTGCGACATTGCCGGTAAATCATGATTAAACATGATTTGCTGCATAAAGTTGAGCTGGAAATGTATTTTATTTTCTAAGCCTTTTTATAAAGCTTATTTTAGTTTAGTTTCTAAATATATTCTGCAGAATATTTATCATTAAAGTGACTCAAGCCTTGTAGGACTATTTTCAATAAAGGAAACAACTGAATGGGAGCTCCATCTATGGGTGTGGGTTGTGATGAACTAATTTAATCATATTCAGCTCAGTTCAATTCAGAGTTAAGCAGTTGTAAATGGTAAACAGTTAATGGTTGGAATTTAAATTGAGCTTTTATCCTAAGCGCTGTACAATTGATGCTTCTCATTCACCCATTCATACACACATGCACACACCAACAGCAACGGCTGCCATGTAAGGCACCAACCAGCCTGTCAGGAGCATTTGGGGGTTATGGGTCTTGCTCAGGGGCACTTTGACACACCCAGAGCGGGATCGAACCTGCAACCCCTGACTGCCAGACAACTGCTTTTACCGCCTGAGCAAATGTTGCCCCAGTTGTGAAGTGCATGTGAGGATGCATGTATTCCTGATATGCACAAGTCCTGCATAACTTGGAGGATCTACAAAGCAGGAGCTGGTGATCGTGGGCCTTAGCTCCCTGCCGACAGGATTCTCAGTAACGTCTCTACATCATTGTGTACAGTTATGGCATGGGTATGTTTTAATTGATGAATTTTCCAACCAAAAATTATTCAATTTGTACAGAATATGCAATTTACATGTTGACATTTATTATTTTTTATATTTCACAGCTTGTTAAAAAAAACTGCGCTCAGTAAATTCTTATTAGAAAGCCAATTTCTCACCTCCTCTCTCCCGAAATCGGTAAAATTACAACAAAGTGCCGCGTGTATGTCTCACTGATTTGCTGCTGATGTGGAGACCAACTGTTCTATTTCCGAGGCTCAGATGTAATTATGATTTCAACCAGTTTGCCTTGAGCTGCCTGCAGGATATTTTGTGCTTTGTGTAACAGAATTCAAAACAGGAAGCGCATGTCATTGCTGCTGAAATATTTTGAAGCACTCCTGACAGCATTGTTCTATCTCTTAATTGGACGCCACAAATGGTTTTTATATCTTGTCCTTTGTAAAATTGTTAAGTGAATTCTGTACATCTTTCCTGTCTCTCTGATCTGCTACGACCTTTCCAGGAAACAGGACTTTGGAATAAAACAATTGTTTTTCTCTTCATTCAGTTCCATAATGCAATCGCTCTATTTGATTTTGAAAAGGTCACCCCCAATACAATTACCTAAGCAATTGCAACTTCTCCACATTCTGCCCTCTCCATATCAGTGAGATTGTACTTTGCCTATATCTTTTGCTGTGTAGGTAGGGGTTTTTTTGTTTCGTTTTTTTTTAGGTTTTGTATTCGGCAGCTCACATAAACAGTAAATTCACTTTTGAGGATGAGCAAATCCAAAGGTACATACTGAACCACTATCCAGCTGTACCTAGAACCATGGTTTGTCTTTATCAAGGGCAATTGGAGTATACTTGGTTATGTTTGGATGGACTAGTCTTCATGCTGACATTACTTCTGATGACAGGTAATGCAAGACATTTTGGGTGTTGAAATGTAAGGAAGTTTCCTCAAATAGAAGTATCTTGCAGCCATATTCTTTAGCAGGAATGGTTCCACTACAGCTCATGTTTTGATACATACTGTACTGTACAGGCAGTGGCATCAGAAGAGCCTGCAAAGAAAGTCAATGTTGAGGGGACCATCGTGCTGCCTATGGGCTTACAGCTCTTACTGCAACTCATAAACTTCCCACAAATGCATTTATTTAGGCAAATGTTAATTCTAGGATAACATACTGTACTTTATGGCTTCATATGAATGTTTAGACTGACTGTGCACATTCATTTTGCACAATTATGGCAGCAATAACCAGTGATGCAAAAAGTGCTGCCAGTGTACCTCCGAAAGGTACCTCCCTTCTGCATCAAGGAACCTTACTGCTGGGCAATTCTTTGGGGAGCAGATGAAGTACCAATTCACCAAAGAACCCTAGGACAATCTCGACTGGAAGGAGGCTGCCAGAGGGACAGAGTGAGACAACACCAGAGGATAAGACAGATTGTTTTGTTTTGGATTAGTAAAAATATGATAAATAAGTCCACAGCAG
Organism: Conger conger; assembly: GCF_963514075.1. Classification (NCBI taxonomy): domain Eukaryota; kingdom Metazoa; phylum Chordata; class Actinopteri; order Anguilliformes; family Congridae; genus Conger; species Conger conger. Next base: position 18,122,950 of record NC_083769.1, read on the forward strand.
TTCACTAAAATATTTTGGGAAATATTATAATTTTATATTAAACTTGGAGAATTTGATAGCTGGTTAGCATGTTAGCTAGCAAACCATGTTATAGCCAGGCTGGTTACCGTAGCAATACCAATTTGTGTTTGGAATCGATCTGGGATTTTTCATGGGGCCCAAAACCTGGTGACACCCCTGCCTATTGAAGTCAGAGTTACGTGAGGACAAAAACAAGCTTACATTTTTATAAGATTAAGGATGGAGCATACTGTTTATTTTTTGGGTATGGTTTTAGATGCCAAGCTTTTTAAAAATCAATGATATATGTAAACATAATGGCAGAGATTCAAAGACCAAGCTTTTACATTTAATTTTCTTGATTAACAAATGTGCCAGCTTTAGGAATTAGTGGTGACCCTTGGTAGGCAATTGCTATACTGGATGGAGTACAATCAATGTAATTGCATGGACTACACTTTTCAAGTGACACAATTAGCTGCACAAATGTTCACACAAATGAATTCTGTTTATTTTAGTTTTGTTTCTAAACTCTAAATGTCCAGATTGAAATGAGGCTTGTAAGAACTATAGTGTTATACTATACTGATATTTCTTACAAACCACACTTGAGGATTTGGCTGGCTGAGATAAGGAAATGAAACCCTTTAAAAAAAAACCTATTGCAGAAAAAAAATCAACTGACAAAGATACATCTCAAACATACATTTCCCATAATATCAAGTACAGACAGAAAGAGGCATAGAAAAGAGAAATAGAAAAAGAAGAAAGTAAAATAAAACATGTACAAGAATAAAATGTAATACGTCAAATGCAGACATGGTCAGGAGGTTCAGCTGTTCAAACCAAATGTCAGAATGGCGGAGAAATGTGATCTTAGTGACTTTGACTGTGGGATGATTGTTGGTGCCAGACAGGATGGTTTGAATATCTCAGAAACTGCTGATCTTCTGGGATTTTCATGCACAACAGTCTCTATTGTTTTATATTTTTTAAATATTTTATTTGTCTAAAATATTTCACCATAGGTGTGACAGGCATATAAGCCTCCTTCTTACAATGCTAAACCCACCACTGGTGTTTCTGGCCAAAAAGCTACATTTTGGTATCACTAACCAGTGTCAATCGAAGTTCTATACTGGACAGCATATGTGTTTTGTTTTAAATAAAATTTTATGGAAATAATTTCACTTAAACTGTACAGTAAATTTTAAGGGCATGACATTGTATTTTTGCTGTACAATGCACATTTATGATATGGCAGATTGGATTATGGATTGGATTTTCATCTACTTTAATGTGCTTACACAGGAACAAGACTATCGAGATTGGCTTGAGATACACAGCCATATCCCCAATGCAATATCCCTTCAGAATGTATGAGGGACCAAATGTAATATATGAGAAATAAAACTGCTCTATTTCATGCTATGTATCTGAAGAAATTTAAAACTTAAATTGGCAGCATAACATGGAATATGCAGCTGGATTGGGTATTTGTCTCCACTCTAATTTCATTGCTACCTATGTTGTTACTACTGATTACTAATTGATATCATTTTAACCATTTAACACTTTCAACACTTACAACATTCAGTTGTAGTCCTATCGTGTTATCCAGCACTTATATCACATTGACATGTTTACCTTTCCATGTAATTCAATATATTTAAGTAAGTATCAAATAAATATTAAGCAGTTCTGTGGGTGGACTCGCCTTGTTAATGAAAGGGGTCAGAGATGAATGGCCAGGGGTGGGTTTCCCGTTAACGGTCGATCTTCAGATTAACTAGTGTGTTAACGAGGTTCTTACTCAATCATCATATGGGTTTCCCGAACGCACTCCTTGGACAGACTCTTCAGAAGAACTTAATAAATAACTTCTTTGCAAGTTCCTGCTACAGGCATGAGTAGTTGATCAATCTATGTCAATTTTCCACATCACAAGCTTCCTAGCTAATCAACACTGAAATAAAAAGTGCTCAAAATGTGAGAACATTTTGAGCACATCATCATTAAACAACAACCAATAACAATGCTGAATGTCTTTTTGAACTAAATACACTCAGTGAGCACTTTATTGGGTATTAGACTTATTTTTTTGACTTATTAAGTCTTCCACTGCTGTAGCCTATCCACTTTGAGGTTAGATGTGTTGTGTGTTCAGAGATGCTCTTCTACATACCACTGTTGTAATGCATGGTTATTTGCCTTAATATCATCTTCTGTCAGCTTCAACCAGTCTGGCCTTTATCCTCTGACCGCTCTCATAAATAAGGTGTTTCTGCCCACAGAACTGCTGCTTTTTTTGTTTTTCACACGATTCTCTGTGAACTCGAGAGACTATTGTGCATGAAAATCCCAGAAGATCAGAAGTTTCTGACATACTCACACCACCGTGTCTGACACCAACAATCATTCCATGGTCAACTGGTGTACAGGTCTACCTAATAAAGTACTCGATTTACATTTTAGATGTTTTATAGATTATCAGTATTGTTCCTATTGTATTTATTGTCTGTTTAGAAATCCATTCCTATTTGCTTTCCGTGTATGCTGGCATATACTCCACCTCAGGCTGAGGGGCTTCATGGTTAATATTGGAATGAGATTATTTCTGTCATATTGAATTGTACAGTTGAGGATCTCCAGCATGTGGTGAGGGCTAATATTTAAGGGGCCAAAAAATGCTGTTTCAAAATACCTTAGGTGCCAAGTCCAATGTCCTGGTTTAATCACAATGTGTACCAGCATCACCCGTGTCACTGCACACACACACACACACGCACACTTGCACATACACTCACACACACACACTCACACACTCACACACAAATGTTTTCAAAACCATAGCTTACTACACAAAAGCTGTGTGACTAATTTTTGATTTTCACATTTTACATAATACAAATTTGCAGCTGCCTATTTATGTGTTTACAATCCCAGGTACGTGAAAACATTTTTATAAGAATACTATGTGGTAGAAAGGTTAAGGCCATCCGTTTCCTGTTATTGTCATTTTATTTACAACTCCCACAACCACATCAAACACATAAATGACTTTATTCATCTCCTGCAAAAGTCAATTTCAGTAACACAAAGATCTTTCTCCGAGTACAGGCATCTATAATAAACATTTTAGCCAGCAGCAAAACATCATTACATCAGTCCCTATATCCTCATGGTGTCTCTCGACTTCATGAATGCAAGTACACTGGCACTACCTTGTGACTCACCTGACCTTAAATCAAGAGAAGATCTATGTTTCTTTATTGGAACTATTGACCAGCAGCTTTTAGTATTAGGGAGACATTGGCACAATCAGGCTTTATAGCTGCATTTGACCCATTGTTTATATGCCATTGAAAGCAATAGCAGTGCACGTGTATTGATATTGGGAAACGAGTTGAACAAATGCACCCCATTCCAACTTCATATAGAGATACACAATTTATTCAGGGTAAAATGGTAAAGTTGGTCCATGAATTATTACATCTTTGGCTACATACTGTAAGCATTCCTTTGATGAGTCAGTAACATACAATGAAGCAGTATTTTTACTGATAGGCTATACACTTCATTGATGCCATCAGTGCTTTTGTACACTGTGTTCGTGTGCATGCATACAGGGTGAGCTAAAGGTCAAGCAGGTGGGTCCCCTATGTATATACGTAAGTTCCCTTGTTTGGTGCTTTGTCTTTGTCTTGTTAAGACTGTAAGCCCACTGTAAGTATCCAGTTTCTCCACTTCTGACTCTGCCTGGCTCTCCTGCATTAGGTCCACACCATAGCTCCACCTGTTACAACGGGAAGCCAAAATGCACACCGGGACTAGTGTTTCAGGGACACACCGGTTATGTGTGTCACAGTAGCGATAAAACAGGCCATAGGAGGAGATGAAAGAACCAATAGGCTAAGCATAGAGAGAGGAGAGGACCAAGCCACAAGCCCTGGAGGGAACTCGCATGAGACTTTGATGTTTCAGAAGTGTTCCCCCATCCTGGAAGGAGCAACCATGGAGACAGGAATGCAAACCAGTTGAAAGCTGAGCTGCTGATCCCCAAGGTAGTCAGGGAAGACAGCGGGATGTGGTGGTGTACTGTATCAAAAGCTGTAGAGAGCATGAGCAGGATGAGAATGGAGGAGAGAGAAGCCACCTTTGCAGAGTGGAGCTCCTAGCTGACTGCAGAGAAAAGTGGCGCCCCAATCTGTACGCAAATTGCGTACCTGAACTGCATACACAGTTTGGAATTAAACTGCCTGTAAACATAAAAAAGTCATGAACTGAAATGGCTTAATGTCATTGGTTATGGTTGAGCCTTATTCAGTGTTTCGGTGATTAAAGTGATTGGTGGATACCATGCAGTACAAGTTTTTGTGACCGAGTTTTGCCTTTTCCAACGCTTTTCGGTGTTGATTGAATTGGCGCCTAGCTAGCTGGATATGATTGAATGAACAGTTCACCGTAGCGTAACTTTTCAGCTCCAAAATAAATCAGCCTGGTCTCACACTAATTTGACGACCGGCGACCGAATGTTCTGACCACTCAAATTGGCATCTGTGTTCCGAAATCTGAACATCCGCCCCAAGCAGTTGAAGTTCACAGTACGTTCTAATTCCCCAAACTAAGGCGTTCAAACACATGCGTACAAAACGTTTTTGTGTCTCTATACTCAATTAATATTGTTAATGTTACATCTTAACCCTAACACTAACCCTAACTCTGACTATTACAGCTGTTCTATTACATCTCTCATTTGAAATAAAACCATCCTGATATGCAGGAATGTTTGTTCATTGAGTGACAGTAACCTACAGTACATATCCGAAAATGAGGATACAGTATGACTATATGCCTATTCACTACCTGAATATCTGTGAAGGGGTGCCCAATTGATAGGCATCAATAACATGAACAATTGACTGAGATTTGTGTAAGCAAGAAGCTGGCAGCTCGCACAAAAGTACATTTGCATATGGCAACCAGCAAAAGAATTATGGCCCCGCTGTGGCAAACTTTTCCACCCACTCTATTTGTTGTGACAATTATGTTGCTTTCATCTGGGGCATTATGTTTTAATTCTTCTACAAGAGAGTATTCATAGGAGCCTTTCTTGACATATTAGAACAGGCAATTATGCAAGTGGAAGAGTACATTTGGATCCCATGGGCTGATTGCTTGTTACTATAACGTGATGTGAGCTTACCTTGTGTTCAGGTTCCTCTGTCCCTGTGTAAACTGTTATGAACAGAGAAACAGCGGAGTAGAATGCTACAACTGCAATATTATATGTAATAATGTAGAGAAAGGGGTTATGATCTGTCAGATAAAATGTATTAAAGTATTAATGTCAGCAAGTGAATGTCAGTCTTGGTAGATGAGCTTGAATCTCATTGACCTCATAAGATGTTTTTAGTCCTTTCTTAGCAGCAACCCCAGAGCAATTACTATTCAAAAAGATACAGCAATTCATCATGTCTTGATTGCACTGCATTGGATCCATTGAAACTGTTTATTCAACAACTGATTCTGACAGAGATAATCCAAATATTGATGCTTTGTATATCATATCAGTGTACAAATTACTTTCGTGTCATAATGCAATAAAATCATAGATTGGCCTTGCCCCTTCTCCTGGATGGCTTTTCACGCATTAAAAAGATGCACACACACACTTTCAGTCAGCTAATTAACTGGGATGAATACATTAAACCTTTAGCTTTACTTTTCTCCTCCAGAAGAGCCCTGCCTGGATTGAAACATTCATGTATTTTCTGATGAAAATTTTGAATTTAAATGTAAATCTCTTAATTCCAAGGTATTTCTGGTGCAGTGTTCCAGATCAGATTAAAAGGCTGTTAATATTTTATCCTGGAATATTAATAATGGTCATAAAAATGTTCACGGCTACACAGAAGCAGGAGGACAGAATGTGGAGCTTCCTTTCCAGTATGTTTTCCAATACAATTTGAGGGCAAGAAAACAGAGAAAACACATGAACTTATTGGATATTTTAGCACATGGGAACAGTGCAGCTATACTCCCTTAAACTGCTTGCATGTGGAGCATAAGCATAGCTATTTCAATTAGATGAAACTTGTACTTGAATGGTTTAATTGCAGCACCAATATTTGAAATGTATTGGAACAAAGAGCTCTCCCATTTTGGTTGTTATGGTTAATGTACAGGCTCCTGTCACACAATAATATTATGGCACTGGAAATGGAAGAAGAAAAATATAAATTGAAGATAATGAGCAGAAAAAAACATTTGGCTTGGAATGCTCTATTGCTGATTGCGCAGTTACATCGGGGGGAAATTAACTAAAACTTCAACTACAATAAGAAGATTTTGGTTTTCAAAATAAGTGAGGGAGGAGTGGGCTCGGACCATTTCTGGGGGCATGGAGTCCCCAGATTTGAAGCACTTTTGTTTCAGCTAAACAACATCATTATCTGGTTGGCAAAATAAAATGAGTCATGTAAGTCTATAAGTAACTTTTTTACTTTAAAAAAGCTTTGGATGTTTGCATTCAACTGTGACACTTGTTATTAGTGTCACAAAAGGAATGATGCTCAATATAGGTCTGATATTCTTAACAGTAACTTTTTGTGTCACCTGTTTTGGATTAGCTACACCATCAATGGACCCTTATTACACAGAAACTGCTGAATCTGCCAGTGGTACCACAGAAGACAAAACAGACCATCAGTGGATGAGGCTGTTGAAGCCTGTTTTGACCACTCCAAACGGGTCCCCTGCTCTGAGGTCCTGGACCGCTGCAGCCCTGCTCCTTCCCTGGTTCATCCCCACGAACGACGAACAACGAATCCTGGAGCTACAGATGCGTCCCCCCAGATGCGTATCCCTTCAACTGGACTTTTTACTTGACCTGCTAGTTTAGTACCTGAACTCAACCTATAGGCCAGTGGTGGATGGGCATGTCCCCCTATAGCCTGGCTCCTCCCAAGATTTCTTCTGTCAGGGAGTTGTTTCTCAGCGGGTTTTCATCCCCACTAGGGAGTTCTTTTTTTACCTCTTGGTATCTGGGGGTTTTCAGCTGGTATTTCCCTTCGGTTACACTGTAAAAAGTACTATTGTGATATCCCGTATTCTGTCTGTTAGTTTATTCTGTGTTTTTGTAACTTTATTATTTTTCATATTCATGCCTGGTTACCATTTACATTCATTGTTCATTGCCCTTGTCTTCCCCTGTGATGTCTGTGTCTTTATGTAGTTCTGAGCCCGAGTCATTTCCCTGTCTGCGTGAATCACTATTCAGGTTTTTTTCTGAATTTTCCGGATTCCCATGATTCCTTCTCCGTCTCACTTTACTTGCTTCCCGCTTTCTCTCCATTCATGTTTGTAGATAGGACTAATCTACTAATCCCGACTAACATGGAATTTGTACAATACTAATTATATTAACATTCTTCCTATTTCTGCACTGCTCTGCAGCTCCACCTCCCTGTTCTATCTCTGATCGGCTGCCTTAATTCTGCAAAGTGTTTGCACCTGAATCCAGTCCTGCGTCTTAATTCCTCCCTCATTATTGTATGATTTCCCCTTCATGTGCCTCACCTTGTTAGATCACCCTCACTCCCATGCCCCACCTAGGTTGTCTCATTCCTCTGTGTATATAAGCCCCAGTCTGAGTCTTCACGGTTGTCAGAATGTTGATCAATTATTCCAGAGCAGATTTGTGTAAACCTGCAATTTTTGAGATTCCTGAGACACCATTTTGCCTGAATTCGAGTTTGCTTATTCCCTTCTGTTTTGACTGCCTGTGATTTTTGGTTTTTGTTCCTCACTTTGTTTACGACTCTCCCTGTGCCTACTCCTCTGTACCTCTGCCATTCTGATCTCATGGATTTTGACCTGTGGACAGTTTTTTGAGATTTTTTCTCAATTTGGCACTGTGTCTCTCTGATCACCTGGCTTGTACAATTGGACTGAATAAAGACAATGTTTTTTGGAATACTGTGGTCTGCGATTTGGTTTCTGGCCCCAAGCATAATAACTATACAAATAAAATTGAATTGAAGCACCTACCAGGGACACAGACTACCTCGACCCTCAGCTGACATGCTCTGCTGTTGTGGGTACAGTTCTTTCACGGGTAGATAGTGACCAGATGCAAGCTGTCTTCACTCTCTGTGTTTTAGCACTCCTCATGTCTTCTGCAGAACTTGCTGTTCCTGAGCAATTGCTCCAAGTCCTGATGAAGCTTCACCTCGGCTTACCATACCAAGATCATGGTCTTTGTATCACCTATGGAACGGTGCCAAACTTGTTTCATGAATGGCTACAGATGGATAAAAATGCCTTGTATTTTGCTCATCCACAAAAGAGATTAGGAGAAATCTCTCCTCCCACTCTAAAACTATATGTTTCAAATGTGTGAGATGTATCATAGACTTTATTGAGGCATTCATTGAGAAGCCAACTAGTTTTCCAATACAAGCAATCACCTCCTCCCACTACAAGTTGCATAACACACTGAAGTTCTTTGCCAGCATTAGTCCAACTGTAGCGGTTAGTGTGGCAAGAAATTACAGCTACTCTTAATGCTGTCACAGCAGATTCACAAGATTATCATCAGATTCTCGGCAAAGTCAAAAAGAAATAGTTTGGTATTAAATTAGAATCTGCGGCCTGCAGGACGTGAAATTGAGTAGCGCTGGTATAGAGTATACACCCAGTGAGCACTTTATTGGGTATTTATGAGACTTATTTTTTAGACTTATTGGTCATTCTGCTGCTGCAGCCTATCCACTTACATGTTTTGATGCATTGTATGTTCAGAGATGCTCTTCTGCATACCACTGTTGTAATGTGCATTTACTTGCATTACTGTCACCTTCTTGTCAGCTTCGACCAGTCTAGCCCTTTTCCTCTGACCTCTCTCATTAACAACGAGAGCAGAACTACTGCTCACTGGATGTTTTTTTAATTTTATTGCACCATTCTCTGCAAACTCTAGAGACTGTTGTTTGTGAAAATTGCAGGATATCAGCAGTTTCTGAGAGTTTCTGGCACCAACAATCATTCCATGGTCAAAGTCACTTAGATTATACTTCCCCATTCTGACATTTGCTCTGAAAAAAAGCTGAACCTCTTGATGGCTAGATTTTTTATCTTGGTTAAATTAAAGGTTTTAAATGAGGCTTAAATTGGTTTCTTATTCGCAATTTCTTATTCGTAATTCCCAGTCTGCCTAAAATGTTTTGCATTGGTGTTGCAACTGCCTGTCCATAATTTCACAGCAAATTGTTTTAACACCAAAATCATCTTGGGCCACACATTACACAAATGTCAAGTTCGCCAATATAGCCATCTTCTCTATTTTGTGCTGGTGATTGCCCATAAAGGGAAAGATTATAGCTAATTGAGAGTTGTCCATTTACAATTTCAGGAGGGGCGGCATGGATGGTGCAGTGAGTAGCACTGCCTCCCCGTCGGCCGGGGCCTCTCTGTGCGGATTTTGTATGTTCTCCTCGTGCCTGCGTGGGTTTCCTCCGGTTTCCTCCCACAGTCCAAAGACATGCAGGTTAGGCTGATTGGAGAGTCTAAATTGCCCATAGGTATGAGTGTGTGAGTGAATGGTGTGTGTGCCCTGCAATGGACTGGCGACCTCTCCAGGGTGTATTCCTGCCTTTCGCCCAATGTATGCTGGGATAGGCTCCAGCCCCCCTGCGACCCTGTTCAGGATAAGTGGGTTAGGATAATGAATGAATTAATGAATTTCAGGTGGTCACAAAACATTAGCAAACTAGCAAAACATTAAGAGAGCTGGCTAATATCCCAATGTAATGTCAATGTACTCCACAAAACCGTTTACAGTTATATGAGACCAGCAATTGTGAACTGCAAATAGCTTCATTGGCATGACAAAGTTGTGGTCAATTAAAAAAACATTTAAATGGTAAAAGGTTGGCATTTATATAGCGCCTTTATCCAAAGCGCTGTACAATTGGTACTTCCCATTCATACGCACACTCACACACCAATAGCAATTGGCTGCCGTGCAAGGTACCAGCCAATATTTCAACTCATATCACACTGCTGGCATTAGGTCTCTTCTCGCAGAAAACCACAAGCAGCATATTAAGTTAGAATGGTGATTAGACTTCAAATGGACAACCTGTCAAACGTTGAAGGATTATGTCATGAATAATCCACAAGGAGGTGGTCATTATACGGTTTTAACACACAATGCGTAGGTGAAGAACTACCGACAAGAAGCAGAGTGCTGGTCCTAATTACTTCAGGCCGTTAAGGTGGTTACAGTTTGAGCATGTTGCTATGGTTACATATGTTGATTAAGTTCTGATCAAAATAGGCAGATGGCTAAGTCCGGTTTTGATTCGTTTTCATCTTGGTTAAATGTAAGGTTTTAAATTAGGCTTAAATTGGTTTCTTATTCACCACTTCATGTTCGTTATTCCTGGTCCAGCTTAAATGTTTTAGGTACACCGGTGTTGTTACTGCCTATGTGGAACTTCCACAGAAAGGTTTTTAAACACCAAAATCGTCTTGGCCTACACCTAACACACCTATATCATACAATTTAGGCAACATAGCCAGCTTCTCTGTTTTGTGCTGGTAGCTAGCTGCTAAAGGAAAATATTATAGATAATTGAGAGTTCTCCCTTTACAAACAAGCATTTCAGAATGTCACATAGTAAAATCGTTAGCTAGCAACCTAGCAAATCATTAGAGTGCTACCTGCAAAACTTTGAACGATTATACAAATGTCACCACCTAGAATCCAATCAGAATCCAGTATTCATCCAGACTATGGTATAACATAATGAAATTATTAACTTCCTCATTTGAGGACATAGGTCTTGCTGTGACGTCTTTGTGAGAACAATTTGCGATGATTTGTGATTCCTTGTTTGTCGGTTTATTTACATACATCTATGTTTTGTTGGTTTCACTGGCCTTCTTCACTATAAAAAATGCAAACGTGTTATATGGATTGAAAATGTGTTAAGATATGTTAGTTTTATTAATGCTTGAATAGGAGGGGTGCTTTATTTTCCACCGGCAGCATGGTCAGTCTCAGAGGGTTTTTTTGTCTTTTCAAACCTGTTGACAGAGGATGTTGGATCCCTGGATCTAGCATCATCTGGTTTTATTCCCAACCTCAGACTCATGAACAGCAACAATCCTTTCTGAGAGATCATCACGCATGTCTTTTGTCCTTGGTACGGTATGATAACACAGGTCTGGATTCCCTAGACTGAACTGTCTAAGTTTCACCTTTTATGTACAGGTAGTGACGAAGTTCAACTAATTGTGTGCACTTGATTGGCAGCGGTTCAAATGGCCTTCTTCACTGATGAAAGCAGGTGTGCAGCTCCAGTCTATTTCTACCCAAGGCTTCTGCAGGTCAGTTTATTTTTGGTTGAATAAATAATGATATATAATAATCTGTGTGTTATGGGTTACATGAGGCTAGACTTATCTACTGTTATCACTTGATGAGCACTAGAAGAGGGTGGGTAATGTCATAATATGTAAATCCATATAATTAATGGTGGATGTACTTTCTTCACACACATCACATCACACACAACTTTATAATTGAAGATATTTTCTTAAAATAGCTATTTTATACCATGTTTGTATTAATGTAGGACACTTGCAAAAGTTGTATGAAAGGTGTGATATAAAGTGTATTATTAAAAGCATTCAATTTTCAGATGAGGAATAGGCTAGAAACTTAACATCAGGGTATAAACTGCTTTTTGGAGTTATTTTTGAAAAAAGTCTTTATACAATATAATTCCTGAATGCCCTAACCACAGCCACTGAAAAGCCAGCAGTTCAAAAAACCTGTAATTGTCTAAAATATCCTTCATTGTACATTAAAACTGTCAGCCAGTACATGAGTGAATTTTCTGATAGAAGAGAGGTTTTCCTGTATATCGCTTATATTAAAATAATATACTGCGAATTGTGCCTTCATACCATGAAAAACAGTTTGCACACCTGACAGTGTAGACTACAGGAGACAGATTCTCAGACACAAATCAGATAGAAAATGAAACACTGCGGAGATGCCAAATTTGCGAACTGTGGCTGACCTGACTCCGTCGGGGCTGTCCTCCGAGAAGCTATACAGGCAATGTAACCAAACAAATCTGGGCTTGACGGATAAATATCAGAGTTCTATAAAAACAAATTTGGCTCCTACCTATTCTGAAAAGTGCCTGCTTTTAAAGATCTATTATACCAAGGTTAAATACCTGATAATTGGAATACCATCTCTATTAGCTTAATTCATGAAATATTATCACATGACTGTATATCCTATAGACCCATCAGCTTGGTTAACTGTGACCACAAAATATTAGTGAAAATTCTTGATGGGGAAAAGTGGGAAAAAATATTACCTTCCAATATTAAGCCAGTTCAAACAGGCTTTGTCAGAAACCAATATAGATATGACAATGTAGATTGATTACTGAATATAGATATCACTGGCCCCCCACTAATAGTTTCTCTTCATGCTGAAAAAAGCTTTTGATAGGGTTGAGCAGGCCAGTTCAATGCTCCCATTAAAATGGTATCTCATCATAAAAAATTAAGATTCATATTCGCAGGGCTGCCCCTGATATTTGCAATGAGGCAATGAGGATAAACACAGACTCCTGTGGGGTAGTCAGTCACATTGTTGGAGTGCATAACTATAAAATTCTGTAGCATAACGTGTACCTTTAAATATCCCTTTATCTGTGAATGTAAAGTCTATGTCACCTTTCATTTTAACAGAAGAAGGGTTGAAATATTTGGATACTATTATTTCTCATCAACTGAGAGAAAATTCACATTCACAATTAATATTTTACCACACTTTACCCATTAAATGCATGCTAATCTAAAAGCCCGGATTTTCCTTTTCTGTTGTTTCATGTTCACTTGACCAGGGTCCCCTTAAACCATTTCAGCAGATTCAAGAATTTGACATACCTAAAAAGATCAAAATAAAAAATCAAGGTATTTTGGAATAGTGTACACCAGGGCTGCCCAATTCTATTCCTGGAGATATACCATCCTAAGGGTTTTCCCAGCAACCCTAACAATGCACACGTCATTCAGCAGCCAGAGATTTCATTGAGTTGTTAATTAGTAGAGTCAAATCCAGGAACAGGATTGGGCAGCCCTGGTGTACACTATTCCAAAATACCTTGATTTTGTACTACAATTATACCTTTTGAGAAGAACAGTTGACCAAATAGATACAGAGTGTCCATACACAACCTCCACACATTTGTTTAATGTTAAGGCAAGGGTGTTAAACTCCCTGGATGGGATAGCTGCTGTGTCTGCTGTTTTTCTGTGTTTTTCAGCACAAGTGATTACATCTTTGATGTGTACACACGTCTTGTTGAAGGCCTTAATTGCCTGCTGACTGAAAGAAGACCACAAATACCTGCAGACGCTGTGACCCTCCACAATTGCAGTTTGACACCCCTGAGTTAATGAATGGAATTATTAAACAGTACCTCAGAGATATGTGATATTTTGTGCTCAAACAAGGGATGGAAGTGATCCTTTGGACAGTAACAGTGTGGTCAAGGCAGATAGTCTGGTATTCATGCGCTCAGTTGAAGGATTGTTTATTAATGAACAGACTTTTATATGGAGAGAAACAGGGATATGTACTGCTATTCAGACCCATTATGCTGACGTTACACTGAACATGTTTCATTTGACCCTGCTTGGCTTGACAGCAAAGTCCCTTCTCTCCTGAATTCATTTGTTTTTGTCACGATACTTTGCAATTCTAATTCCTACTGTGGCACTGAAATACAAATGATAATTAGAGTGGCTGATTTGTGTGAAGGCCATTTGATATTGCAATGTCAGGGGTCATTAATCATGTCTGTTTGCATTCATCTGTTTGAGACACAGCGCAAGAATACAGAGGCTAGACACTGTTAAGGGGAATACACACCAAATCATATTTTGGATTAATTCTCCCTGTCCTCTAAGCGACACAAACCAAATTAAAAAGAAGGCAAGCACATTTCTGAGGGGCCATACATAGATTTGCATGCATGAAAACTGAGTAATACAAATTACAGCAAAGATCCTAGTCATCCACTCAACATTTCTACTGGCAGCAGAGTGCCAGGTTCTTTTTTTATACACAGGCAATTTTATTGATTTATACGAGTGTGGTTCTTTGGGGAAAGAGGGAACATTCAGAAGTAATCTTCAGAGACATTTTTAAGCCCTCTTTTATATTCTCTGAGGTCTTTGCCTTTGAGAAATGCATATTTCTCTTTTACTTTCTTGTACACATTCATCTACAGAGTGAGGAAATAATGCATGACGCATTCCCATATGTGCTGCCGAGTGTGAAATGTACAACACTTTAAAGCGTCTGCCCAGTATTGTGTTCATGAATAACAGGTTTATACCTCCCTAGTTACAGAATACCATTTAATTTAAATAAAAGTTCTCTCATTTTTTTGTGGGAGTTGTATCAAATATGCAGTATTTTGAAGGTAGGCCTAGAGGCTTGTATCCCTGTTTCTGCAGGAATAGCAATGGCACGCTCTGCAACTTACAGATACATTTGGGTGCAAAAATTTGGGCAGCCTTGGTTTAAATGTCTGTTACAAGGAATCTGTATGTCATCAAAAGCAAACCTGAACTCTCATGGTTCAACACGAGTTAAACATGAGACCTTTCTGCAAATTTTAAAGCAAGATTGTTTTTTTATTTTAAATGTTTACTGTTTATAAATGATAAAGGAAAATGGTTCTGTGCAAAAGTTTGCGAACCCTTTTAGATTAGATTAAAAAAAGATGATTACTAAGGCCAAGACCCAAGTGATTTGCTCGTTAGAGCTTCAATGAACATATAATTCCAGGGCTGAACATTTTTTATTCTTAAGTAACTCCATGCCTTCTAAAATATCCAACTGCAGTGGTTGTTCTGTCTGGTGTTAACAACCATGGGTTCCACTAAACAGTTGAAGATGGTTCATTTCCACCAAGAAGGACAAGGCTACAAAAACTCTCTCAATGTTTACATTATTAGAAAATGGAAGATAAGTGTTAGATAAATGGAACAGTTGAAGTCAAGGCAAGCTCTGGAAGACCAAGAAAGATTTCAGATAGGCCTGGTGAGAAATGCTCAGAAGAACTTAGTGCCTTTCCAGGTGAGGAGAACATGTATGCTGCAGCGAGTTGTGGAGGTGGCTGGAGTCAGGGAAGCACCAATCAGGACCTTCTTTTTCACTGACGGGTGGGGTCTTTTAACAGGCACTAAGAGATCAATAACATTCTGCTTCATGCAAGTGTGCCTGAAACTTCCAGTAAGTCGAACTTTAATTATTCGTCAGCTACTCCTTCTGCAACTTATATCCAGTGTGTTGGACAGCTTGAAAGCTAGCATTTCATGTTATGTTGCCTCTTAGATTTGTATCAGGATGTAATTAAGTAAGTATCAAGAATAATGTATGCAAAGATCATGCATAGAAGAGCCATTGTGCTCCACATGTAGAGAATTGCTCCTATGAATCATGTTTAGGGAGATTTTATGAAAATATGAAAATAATTCTTAAAGTTGCCTATACAAGTACATTATAAAGTCACTTGGTAAAACAACTTTCACAAAATTTTCATATTTCTGATGTGGTGACTGTCAGGCTCTAATTGGGGGCTGACCAGACTGGGCCCTGTACTGTACTCGGGCTAGGTTCACCAGCATTTCATAGCTAAGACAGCAAACAGGATCACTGAGATGGTCCAGCCAGCCACTATTAGTTTCGCTAGCCTCTCCCATTCTGATGTTATCATCCAAGGTCTAAACATATCGCTCTCAGATCTTTCTTTTGGTGCAAGTCCCTCATCAGCCAATTGATCACACCTGTGTGTTCAAGCCACCCTGGCATTTTTGGGGTCCCATCCTTCTGTACCCATGTCATCATTGTTAATTCATTCAATTTCTGAGGAGGTACCAATACATCACTAACAAAAGACAGGTGAGCCTTCATCTTCTCAGCTAGAGAGATGCCTATAGGAGGATTAGCTTGGACTGAATTAAATCCTTATTTGATTGTCAAATATGTTTTGGGCACAATAACGATCCTCACCACCCTGTGGTGTTTTTTCTTTCCTTCTTTCTTTTTTCTTTAATTATACCTGATGTGGTAGTAAACAATCAAACTTCAGAGGCAATGTGAAATGCCTCCAGAAAGCAAATAATCGCTGATATCTATTGAATGTTGATGAGAGAGCCTATCTATCAGGTATGTTCAGAATCTTTATTAAAAGATTGGCAGGTCAGACAGGCGGGATTCAATAGCCAGTGAATGGGAATAGCAGGAAATAGGCAGTTCATTGTCAAGTGTCCAGGCAATGGGTTAATACTCCAACAAACAGATAAATCAAGGGTAATCGAAAGCAAAGTCGTAGTCACAGGCAAAGGTTCAGTAATGAGGAATCAAAACTAGACAGACAGGATAAGCTAAATGTGAAAAGTCGAAAACAAAACCGGTCGTAACAGGTATCAATCAGGAAAAAACCCGCTGGAGAGTATGATTGGGACACATAAGAATCTGATGACAAATTAGACAAACAAAGGGGCTTTTTTAACACAGGTAACAAGAGGGAATGGCAATCAGGTGTGGGAAACAATCAGGAAGAGAAAACACAGGTAAAAGGAATAACAGGGAATGAATGAATGACAGAGTGACTACGGTGTGCACAGAAGGTGACAAAACACGGAAACGCTGAGTACTTTGACAAAAGACTAGACAACAAAAAACACAGCTCCTGACACAATCAGCAGTAAAGTCTTGCAGCTTCCATATTAAGAAAAATGATCACCTGGAAGCTGTTGTTGTCACTGCTGCTTATCAACATGCATGAAGAGTGCTACATTAAAACGTCATTAAAATGTGTATTTTATTGAAAACATTTAAATTAATAAAATTAATTCTATCAAAATAAATTTGTAAAATAAGAGATGCAAGTTTCATAAAAAGGGCCAGTCTTTCCAGGCCAAATTCGAATAAGACTGAATAAACAGAAAAAAGATAACATTCTGCAATGAAGGTTGAGTCATTAGCATTCAAACATAGAATATCACATTTATTCTTATTTAACTTGTGCCATTAGCCTTTTTCTTGATGATTCCATATTGCTTTAAAACAGACTATGTCTATGCCTGAGAAGAAGATCATGCTTGAGGTAACATAAATAATTATTTGCCATTCCAAATTTTGTATTGCTGCAATCCATTATTGCCCTCATCTTAATTGCTTTTTGTTTTTTGTGTGAATACACTCCCAGATGGAAAAACCCAGCTTCCCAATTTAAGGTGCACACACATCTTTATTGCTGGAAAAAAAATGAAATGATGTCCAAGCATCACATCAGATACAGTGGTGCAAACATCTGGGCACTCCTGGGTTAAATATCTGTTACAATGAAACTGTATGTGATCGAAAGTAAACCTGAACAGTACATAGTACAGAGTTAAACATGATTTACGGTTTATAAATTATTACAAAAAAAGGAAAAGGGCCCTGTGCAAAAGTTTGGGAACCCTTTTGGATTATTATTTACTTGCCAAGGCTTCAATGAGCCAGGTGAATATAATTCTAGGGCTGAACTTTTTATTCTCAAGTAAGTCCATGCCTTCTAAAATATCTGAAACTGTAGTGGCTGTTCTGTCTAGTGTTAACCATGGGTTCCTCTAAACCAAAATGAAAAGGTCTGGAAGACCAAGAAAGATTTCTGATAGAATGGCCCGAGACCTGGTGAGAAATGCTCAGAAGAACTTTCACATCACTGCAAAAGATGCAATACAACATACAATACAACATACTTTAAACAACAAAGACCTCCATGCAGTGGCGTATCCAAGGATATTTTGACTGGGGTGGCCAAGATGGGACACACAGCTAGTGTGAGGTGGCCATGGCATAGTGAATCTTAATCAATGGCAGGTGATCAAAATGTGTAAATACCTATGCTATGTACAGTTGAACCACAATTGAATTTCAAAACTCATGTTAGCATCCAATATAATGTTTATTCTAGGCCAGGCAAGGTTGTTGTTTTTTTACATTACAATAAAGTAATGTTATGTAAACTTTTAAACTCTCTTGAGCAATAGCGGATTATATTAAGAGTAGAGTACAAGTTACACTGCAGTTTAGTTCTATAAAGTGCTTTCACATAGACCATAGTATAAGACAAGTTCTGCATTCAGCCATCTTAAATCAGATTAATTATCTTGTTTTGGTAATGACTAGCAACAAGTGTGATAAACCTGTCCACGTCAAGTGACTTAGCTCTGCTAACCTCAATGCTGAGGACATCCAGGTTGCTTAGTCTCTCATCTGTCATAGTTGTGCGCAAATGGGTCTTAATGAGTTTAAGAGCTGAGAAGCTGCGCTCACATGTTGCACTGCTTACTGGCAGGGCTATGGCTATCCTAAATAGACGGAAAAGCTCATGAACCACTTTGAAGTTTCCTTTGCAAAAGCCGTCTTGTTTGGTGAAGTTCATGACTGAGATCTTCGATATCACATTCATAAATTTCTCCCAAGTGAAAGACTGCTCCATCTTGAAGGAAACTTGTGCTTTTTGGGTCAAGAGCTTGTATTCCTCTCATTATGTCACAGTTGTCTTTAGAGAAACGGCTGTCTAACTCTCCAACTATGCTGTCCACAATGGGGTAGAAGATTGTCCTCTGAACGGTATGCTTGTCACCATCACTACTTATGCGCAGACCTATTGCAGAGGTTATGACAGACCCACCTAGTCTGGAGCTGACTTTTTGAGACCTCTTTTTCTCTGCATTTTAAATAGCTATACTGCACTCTGTGGCAGTCTCTACAATTTATCAACAAAAGATTAACTTCTGTACTCCTGAAATGTGTCTTTAAGTGCATTAACTAAATCCACTGCCATAGCTGGGTCAAGTGAAAGAGATTGGAGGGTGTCAGATAACAGCTTCCCCAAGGAGCATTCAGATGAAGACTAACAAAGCTTACGTCTAACTGTAAACCTCGAGCATCTACAGACCTTTCTCCACTATTTTCAGAAACAATTTCATGCAGAGCATGAAGTACAGCAGGTAATCTGTCCATTAGGTTCCTGCAGGCCAAGTATCTACACACCCATCTCATATCACTAAACTTCTGCAACTCTTTTTGCACATCCAGTCATTTTTGATGAACATAGGACCCAGACATATACACATAAAGCCTCGGTAGTAGTGAAAATAAGCGATCTGCCTCAGGGACTGCCTTCACTGTATCAACAAGTACTAAGTTAAGGCAATGTGCATTACAGCGTACGTAAAAAGCATGATGGGGCACCACTCATAACCTTGTCCAACAAGATTGGATTTGTAATCAACTCCATACCTTTCCAAACAGTGTATGATTTTGTCTTTAAGTCCTTCTGCATCTAATCGTGTAGCTTGTTGAAAGTCAAGAAAGCTTTTGTGCATCGACCCATTATAATAGTACCTAAGAACCAATGAAAGCTGCTCCTTCTTTTTCAGGTCTTTGGTTTCATCGGCAATGACTGAGAACACTTCACTTTGCTCAATTACATTAACTTCCTCAATTACATCTTCACAAACCATATTTGCCAACCATTCTAGTATTTCAAGGCGGCCCACTTTAACTATAAAGCGCTGCGGGAAATCACAGCATAATATTGGCGATTTGAATTTACATGCATATCAACAGGGGTGTGTAGAAAAACTATTCTTAAATCCAACACAAGACGGTGCCACCATAATGTAATATCGGCTGGGTTAGGTTTCCTTTCGTTAACTTCCAAAGTTTAATTTCCTTAGCTTTCACATGGCTATGTTACTTAATTGATAGCTTGGACCCCTTTAAAATATCAAAAAAGAAAACATAGGGCTTAACAATGGGCATAAATTATTTTCTATTTATCTACACAGTGATGCTTATTTTCATGTACCTATCAAAACCTTTTTTTATAATGAACACTGTTCAGAACACAATAAGAATATATTGCAGTCGTTGCATTAAGGGCATTTGAATGCAATTTGCACATTGCTCAGCCTCTATAAATTTAAATGGCCAATAAAAAATGTGAATATGAGCTAATTCACACACTGGTTGAATGTCTAACTAACACACACAAATGCAAACAGCATTTAGACATTGTCAGTCTTCTATAAAAAAAGAAAAAACCCACAGCATGTCGTATTTCATGTCAGTATCCGGATAAGAATAGCAAAACAAAGCATTATGATAACTGCTGGTTGGTTTACAATCTGGCTAGAAAGCTTGCATGGTGTAATTAGCCTACATATGGCTGTTACTGCATGCTAGAAGTTCACGCATTCAGGGGGAAATTTGGCATAATTAAACATTAAATACCTCAGTCGATAGATGACACCTTTTTGTTCATCCACTGTGACTGGAGCCCCAATGACCAGCACATAGACGCAGGTGGTGGCGTGCTGCTCGCTGCTCAAAATGTACTTTCAACTTCTGCCACAGCATGCTCAACAGGGACCATCTCTCATTGGTCAACACTCTCCAGGCCTCACCAGGGATCAGCTCTCATTGGTCAAAACTCCTCTGAACAGACATCAGCAGCTCTAACGGTGTCAGTCCTACCAATACGCTGATGAACGTGACCAATCATATTTGGGGGGGCCACAGGGGTGACAAATGAGACACACAAACAACACAAAATTAAGCTTCTGAAGTATGAAAAAGAAAACATTGAGAAGCCTGAAGCCTTTTGGAACAATGTGCTTTGGACTGACGAAAGCAAAATTGTACTTTCTGGCCACCACCAAAGAAGGTATGGTATGTTTGGAGAAAAAAGGGTGAAGTCTTTGTCGAGAAGAACACCTTGCCAACTGTGAAGCATGGAGGAGGATCCTCTATGCTTTGGGGTTGTGTGGTTGTGTTGTCTGGGGGTACATTAAATATTGTGCGAGTGGAAGGAAGAATGGATTCCACCAAATAGCAAGAAATTGTAGAGGTTAATGTTCCAAGGACAGTCCAGAAGAGAGGTTTGCTATTCCAGCAAGACAATAATAACAATAATAATTCAATGTATACCTCGAAATCAACCATGAAGTACCTCCAAGAAAGGTTTTGCATAGGCTACCACAGTCCCCAGACTTGAATATGATTTAAAATCTGTGGAGAGATTTCAAACATGCCGTACGTGCAAAGAGGCCGAAGAATATTTCTGAGCTAGAGGTGTTCTGCCAGGAAAAATGGGAGAATTGAAAGAAAGGAAATGTTTACAAGCTGTTCTAGTTGCCTGAGGAGGAGTTACAAAGTAATAACTGACAGAGTTCCCAAACTTTTGCACAGGGCCTTTTTCCTTTTTTTAATTGAAACTGTAAAAAATTCAAATAAAAAGTAATCTTGCTGTAAGATTTGAAGAAATGTGTTTAACGTTGTATCATTTAGCGGTCAGGTTCGCTTCTGTTCACTTGAATTGTAAAAGGCTTTTTGACCACAGCTGCCCACGTTTTTGCACATTACTGTACATATACATACATACATTATGTTGAAGCTTTTAAAAAGGCTGAAAATTTTATTTAGAATAATAGTTGTATTTCCATTTATATAGTGCTTAAACTGAACTATCTGATATCACTTGCGAAATAGTAGAATGAGGGGACTGACGCATGTTGTGTTGTTAATTATTTTATGAAATATATGGCTGACGGTGCATGATAAGAAGAGAAAGGCACAGACATGCCCACTTTTTTCCATAAATAAATTATCAGCCTCTAGCTGATCTGGTAAATTATTTGTTCAGTTAATCATTATACCAGTCATAGGAATTTTCTTCTTACTTAAATGGAAGGCTAATTGATTTCACCAAACTGTAGAATGTACTATGAACAAAATTCCATCTTCATGATAATTTAATCAGTATCACGCTGAAGTCAGAATTTGTAGCAAAATATTGTGTGAAATCTTCACATGAAGAGACTATTTTGAAATCAATGTAATTACATTAATAACGTGAAGAAATAATTAATACAGAGCTTTACAAGAATTAAATCTAATAAAATAATGCGTTAGCTAATCGCGTTCAAGGAACCATGGCTATACTAGCACTGTTGGAAGACTTCACAAATAGAGCTTCTTTTCAACACCAGGAAGCCATGCCATTCCCATATCCAGGCAAATTAAATATAATGGGTTACCGAGTACTGTATTATCCGTATCTGTATCCATATCCCTTAAACCAACTAAATTATCGGTATCCGTAGGTTACTCGTACTCGGAAGTAGACCCAGAAGTGGTGTTGTGAGACGGGTGCGTGGGGGTTGGACCCAAAATGCACGACTCAGAAACAATAGTTAGATAAAGTCCCATCAGGGCTTTATTCGGGACGAATCCCAGGAGCGTAGTCAAAACAAGCAAAGTCCATACATGAAGATCCAGCCAAACAAACAATAAACAAACAAAAAGCACGGTGCCGATGGAAGAGGCGAACTCGTAGTCGGTAGACGTACAGGGAGGTCCGGTAGCGGGAGAGCTGTCAGCGGGGCAGAGTACAGGCGGACGGCAGGCAGGGTCGTAGTCGAGGGCGATGCAGAAGTCTAAACCATAAAACAATCAGCGAGGCAAACGTACAAAAACGGTAGGCGAGGACGTGGTCAAAAACAAACGATGGTCAACGAAACAGAAATCAATAATCAATGGTCGGTAAACAGGCTTGGATCTTAACGTGTAATCTATGACGGTAATGCTCAAGAGTTGCTTTGACGAACAAGAGGCAGACAATTTTGCAACGAACAGTAGCGCGACTGGGATATAAATGCAGGTGTAGACAGGAGTAGACAATTAGTTAGAGTGCAGCAAGGAAATGGAAAACAGGTGCGATGGATGACAAGTTTAACAAGGTAATTAGTAATTGTTAGTAATAAACCTATCCTGCCCTAGCATTAGTAAATTAGTAAATGACATGCACGAGAAACGTAAGGTAACATGAACACATAATTAGTTTGTTAGTTCTACCCAATCCTGATCTAGCATTAGTAGTTTTAGTAAATAGACAAATGGAAACAATTAGGGTGTGAATGACAGAAAGAGAGAAAAGGCGGAACACAAGGTTTGCGGAAAGACATGTAAAAGTATATGTTTAAACAGTAACCAGCCTACGTAACAATAAACATGAATCAAAACATAACACAAAACGAAACTAAGACGATAACCACTCAACATAACAAGGTAATATAATCATAACGAAACATAACTAGACATGACGAGAAAATAAATCGTAACAAGAAATAAACTACACAACATGACGAACCTAGACTAACATAATAGATGATAAGACAATTAGTGACTAAGACAAAATGAAATAAACATAAAACCTGCCAAGACAGACCTGAGACGTGACATGTTGTTTAAACAGTCCCCCGTACTACATTGCAATTTGTAAAGCCAAGACTTTCATCTGAAGCACAACGACTACAGTTATGCAGGTAAATCTCTATTAAATCTTTATCTGGGTGATCTTAACACTAATTAAAAACCGAAACAGTCTATATAAAACAATGTGTGTATGTGCGTTTTACAAGGAACACGTTTGGGAGAGCTGTATAAGCCTGCCCGTTCGTATCAGCACCACTATTCACATTGACGTCACACTGGCCCTTTAAACACACACCCACGTTGTCCTAAAGCACTATACTCTTAAGTAACAAATCAATCACTGTTTTTTTTTTTTTATCATTCAAACAAAATACCGTGGATCGCGAACACTTGTGTGACCAGCGAACTCCCATCCAGATCCCTGGACCGCTAACACCTCAGGAAATAGGCCTACACCGGATTCAATACACTGGGCTTGCATGGATTTTATGTTTCAAAATATTTCACCATTTTACATAAATATAAATTCATTGACATCATCATTAAAACACTGTACTTACAAGTAGTAAGTCTGACCCAGGTAGAAAGGTTACTCCTTGCAAAGTACCACCATTCATGCTTTGAAATATTTGGGGTTTGTGTATATAGCACACTTATCGGTAGCAAAAGTTAGAATAAGTTTGCAAATGATTGTGACCTTGTACTCGGATCACCCCAATTAAATATTGAAATACATACAAGTGATTTACAAACATTTAGTCATTAATTTGCACATTGTCTATATCCAATCTAGGACCTGGTCATATACTCAACTTTGTCATGCAATCATTGCAAATGATATAAATGAGGCCCCCATTCATAGTTGTTCTAGAGTTTGCTAATTGTTCTGATTAATTTTTTCTATTTTTTTTTCTGTCATACTCACAAAAAATACTGACAGTTGATCACAAATTCATGAAACGTTTTGGACTACGAAAGTAATTGAAAATGCATGTTTGTTCATATCCATGACAGATCCATTTGATGAATAACAGTGCAAGAGAAATATAAGTGAAAACACCCCCCCCACCCCCACCCACTTCCCCCGTTTGACAGGTTGTCAGACAGAGTTGTATCTGCACACACCTACCTTCTAACCACCTACTACTTTTAAAAATCAAGTTTAAAGGAGAGGCTTTCATTCCTTCCTGGTTAAATAAAATATACTGTATGTGCATTACAAGGCAACCACAGAAGTATCTGTTCGCAGTGCTTCAACAAAATAAATACATGTTTTTTTGTCAATAGGATGATAAAGTTCAAACATGAATTGTTGAGATTAATTATTGGGAGACCAGTATCCCAGTGTATGTATCCAGGGGGATCTTTTGAAAATAATAAAATAAACATGTTATGACACTTTAATGTGTATGTATATATATGTATATATATGTACAGTATATTGCCATGTCAAGTTACTTTCTCCATCCCTTCTGGAACCTGGTCCAAATTTGGCCATGGTGCTATGCAGAGTTATTGCCAGAAGTCAGAGATTCACATGGTTGTGTAGTGCAGTGTGAATATCAGTGAGAGGGAAATTTAACCTCATTACCTCCAGGCGCCAGCCTCAGGTTTCCTCTCTGTTACCTCTCTACTCCAGCCGAGGCCCATGAAATCACATATTTTACCCCAATGTAATAATTTATGCACATTCCTCACAGTCATTACCTCTAATTGCATGGAGAATAATTAGTCATGGCAAATGTATCACTTCACAGCATAAGAGGATATATTCGAATCATGCAGTGATTGCTTTGTAGTTTCTGTCAAAGTTTTAGGCTGCTTTGTTTATTATTTTATTTTTTATATGGTGCAGACATTAAAGCAAACACTGGCATACAAAGTGGAGACAGATGGCATGAAATTCATAACAAGGCCGTGTCCACATTTTTTTTTTCTTCTCTCAAATGTTTATTTCCTCACTGGCTCGTAAATAAAAAATCTACTTTCATTTTGCGCTTACTAAAATACGTTGATAATTCTAAAACGCTACTGCATTGGGGGCTACACAAACCATGAGTTTGAAATTCACTTTCAACAACTCCCAGAATACTTTGCAGGGCCTGGCAGGAGGACTGCATGGCAGTATACAACCTAGCTAGTTCATTAACAGACTGTACCTAGTGTACCTGTACCTAGGGTTTGCGTAAGTACAAATTTCCAGTTTCAATAGATATGTCAAAATAACGCCATCTGTTCACAAAAACATTTCCTGCAGCCACCAAGGATTATGTTCAATGAGAAATGCAGAATATCAGAGCTGGTTTTTTTACATTTTTATCTGTTCACCTTTCTACAATAAATAATTTTGTCAGGTTTTGTGACTGATGCACCTTCAATTCATGGACTGACTATTTCCTTCTTTTTGGTGAAATCTTTAATTCCCCCAATAATATAGCATGATGAGAAAAAAAAAACATATAATATACACTCAGTGAGTACTTTATTTATTCAACTTAATTTTTTTTTTTTACTTCTACTGCTGTAGCCTATTCACTTAGAGTTATGATGTGTTGTGTATTCTGCATACCACCATTGTAATGTGTGGTTATTTGCGTTACTGTCACCTTCCTGATAGTTTTGACCAGTCTGACCATTCTCCTCTGACATCTCTCATTAACAAGGCGTTTCTGTCTGTAGAACTGCGGCTCACTGGATTTTCTTTTGTTTTTTTGCACCATTCTTTGCAAACTCTAGAGATTAGTGTGTGGAAATCCCAGGAGATCAGCAGTTTCTGAGATACTCAAACCACCCTGTCTGCCACCAACAATCATTCCATGGTCAAAGTCACTTAGGTAACATTTTATCCCCATTCTGATGGTTGATATGAACATTAACTGAAGCTCCTGACCCGTATCTACTTGATTGTATGCATTGCACTGCTTTCACACTATTGGCTGATTAGATAATCGCATGAATAAGTAGGTGTAATAACGTAAAAATGTTCGTAATAAAGTGCTCTTTATGTTCTTCAAAATGTACAATAGGCCTACATACTGTTTGTACAAGAAAAGTAGTTCATTCTGTAATGCATTTCTGATCGGTTGAAACAGAACATCAATTTACAGGAAAGTATACATATGTGTGTAACTGGAGTTAGTGCTCCCTAGTAACTAGGATGTCAAATACAGAGGACAAATTACGCACAGGGTGTAATAAAGTATATCTCAGCATATTAGCAGCACTTCATAATTACAATCAGATGCTGCTAATGAAGTGCACATGCATTTATTGTTCGTGAGGAAGCACTACCACTTTGCTGTGGACTGTAATGCACAATGCCATGTTCAGCTAAATGGTGTATATTGCCACAAAAATGACAAGCATATTGGGCTATATTGCGGCTACAAGACCTGGATACCTCACAAGGCCATCTACCGTCAGTATAGGAATCTTTATACTATGATACATGGAACTGGCTGTGAAGGTGACACTGGGCTCACATCAAAGCCTGCATTGATGCAAGCCTATCTGCATGTGGCAGTTCTGATGGGTGCCAAGCCTACGATTGTAAAAGACCTGAAAGGGCTGCATACAACCTTTAAAATCACTTTCCAGAAATGCGAAGGGCATGGATACACAGATCCTCAGGTATAGGAGTGTTCCCCAAGGGCCTGAACCACATCTTCACCCTCAGTGTGACCTCATTCCAAACACACACACACCCGAGCAGCCATGCATTCACACATTCATTAACTCATCTGAAATTACATTAACAGAATATTGAATTCAGGGTTACGATGGGTGTGAATAAAAACAGCATGGTATTCCAACACCTGCTGCATAAAATAAATCTATTTGTGTCTTTGTGCTCTATGACTGGTGTCAAGGACCCGACCCTTATGTTATCCAATCAGCCCCCAATGAGTCAGAAACCGTATTCAAAGCAAACATTGCTACCCACAGGCAAAATCCTACAACTGCTAGAATGAACAATAAGAGGTATGCACTGTGTACCGTTATCTGCTCTGGAATTTTAACATTCCTTTCAGGCATACACTGTTGATTGATAATAGAAACTGTAGTTCAGAAATGTGCCATTTTTCCTTAGAACAACATAATCATTGTATCACTGTATCCATATTGCAGCTACCTAGTGTATCCATATACAGGTGAGGGCCAGAATCATAGTATCTGCTTGATTTCCACAATGTAAATTACAGTAACACATTTTTTATTAAGTTTCTCTGGAGGCGTTCCATCTACAATTTTTCCATAAAATAATCAGCCTAACTTGGATGGACGAGTGGGTCACACTGAAGTCCTGAGACAAGCACGCATTGGCAGCATGGAGCGTGTATTGCCACCAACTGTAATGGCTCGGACATGTTATCTGCCTGCTGCCCAACTCCCACGAACAGTCCGGTATGGCCAGAGACACCAAGGCCAAAATGTAACTAGTGGTCAAAAAAAATAAAAAATAAAAATTAAGTGGTGAAAATTACATTATTTGTGGTACTATAATTACTGTGGTACAGCGCAGTCTGTATGTACTTGGTTTGGACAGTGGAGCACTTTCTGTTCTTTTGGTTCTGTACTCCAGCACATTGGATTTGAAATTAAAGTATGAATGTGAAGTTAAAGCACTGACTGTCCAATTTAATTTGAGGGTATCTACATCCATATTGAGTGATCTGTGTTGGAATTACATCCATTTTTATACATAGTCCTCCCATGAGACCAAAAGTATTTGGAAAGTTGGTTTCTCCGCTGTTTCTGAATTGTCAGGTGCAACATTAAGGACTGCACTGTATAACATATCAAGATTTTAATAAGTAGATGCAGTATACCAAGTCTCAATGCAATTTGGTCAAACCATTTTGGAGGAAATGGATTTGAAAGGTTTTTCTTAAAATGTGAAATTGCACAAAACCCAATATGGTGGACCACATGAGCACTCCAACAGCACAGTAAAGTGACAAATCATACAATTGAGCCTGTACATCTACTAGAAGCAGAAACACATAGTTTAATAGTACAGAACTGTTCAAGGACACAGAAATATTCCTGGGGATTGGTCTTCCCCAAGACTATGTAATTTTACAATAACTATAGTATTTTAATTATTTAAGACCTAAAAATGGGAGAAACATGCACAGATCCTACAAATGATATTATTTTGGTTATTATTCAGCATTTATCAGAGGTTTATTCATCCATTTATCAGTCATCGAATGCAAATAAATTGCAACCAACTATTACATCTGATGATTTTTTTTTTCAAGATTATGTTAACTGTTGTGGTACAAGTAGACATCACATTCATGGATCAAATCTGACCAGTGCCAGTGCTGATTGAATATCGGTTCACAATCAGCTTTGCATCACCCAAGGCATATTTATTTGACTGGGATAGCCGTGTTCATTGCTTGAACTACTATTGTATATAAAATGTATGATTGGCCCCCACTGTGGATATACAGCCTCTGACTGCAATGTAAAAAGAAGCACATTTCATATCGACATCAATCATTTTTCTTGTCTCCATTTGCCACTTTAACTTCTTTAACTTCACTGGCTTATGCATATGTGATATAATATACTGTAGACGACAATATAAAAGAGAATTAACTATGTTTCCATGACAGCATCAAACTTCATTATGGAATGCAATATAAAATAATGTAGACATCATTATGAGAACAGCAATTATATGGTTCAGCAAAACATGCCCCCATTTCTCTAAGCTTTATGAAACTTGCAGATGAAAATAAGAGAATGGTCATGGTGCTCCCCGTGTACAGTAAATGCTCATTAAAATTAATATTCTGCTTGTAATAACCTCATTTACGGTATAGACAGGAGCCAACACTGGATATCTACTATTAACGGTTCTAATTTATTGTGACACCAAAGTTGTTTGCCGATAGAAATGACTTCAGAGGAGGTTTCTGTGCCATGAAGCTCAATACATTGGGGTCAATGAGTGAGTGTGTATACAAGTGTTGTCTGCGGCTTCAAAATCTTTTGGTCCCCATCCAAATTCTTTCCCATCAGGGATGTACAAATATTAGATCTGCATGTTTAATAACTTTCATTATCTCCCATTTTGAAGCATTCCATTCGATAATCCTCTTTTAATTGACAGTTCTTTTTATATTCCAGTTTCGATGCACTTCAAAACACTTTGACGAGTGAAACTCCATCTCATTCATCCCAACATTTAATCTTCCATCAACAGGAACCTAATTACTGGATAGGGGGCAGTATGATGAACTTATCGGTACATATGCATGAGGTATGCAGATAGAGCAACAAAACCATAGGAGAACTATCTTGAAGTCAGTTCATTGTAAGTCCTGTGATAGGCTTTGTAACCAATAGTCTTCGGTAATCAGTGGGTTTTGTTGTTTATTTTTTTAGTACTTTATGTAAATTTTAATTTGTACTGTTTCAATAACTAATTATGCAGCTGTAAAAAGATCCTCCACTCATTTTCGGTGGAGATTAATATTATCCTAGTCTGCGTAATGTTATGTAAATGTTTATGTTCACACATTTTATTCCACACATCAAAGCCTAAGGATTGGCATGATAATGATGCGAATCAGATCAGCCACAAATCTCTGATGAACCTTTTCATTATGCAGAGGGTTTTAAAGCTATTTGCATCCCTCTTGAGGAAATCCTGTTTTACTCCTCATCCATTCAAACGTAATTACATAGTTTTTGCACTAATATCTTCACACATTTGGAGCAAACAAAAATGGCCTTCACAAAAAGCACATTTTGCAAACTGCAAAACCGTTCTTTTTTTAAATACGTAATATGTGGATATAGTGTTCATGCACACTTCAAATCTGTCCAAATATTTTGCAGATTATGGGATCTTTTGCAGACAATGCAAGGTGGCTTGTTTTGTATTATGGGATCAGTGTGTATAATCTGCCAGTGTTTCATGATGACAGATTCAATGTATTTTCCACAGGGGGAAAGGCTGGGTTCTTTTCAGGCGATCAATCTGTGGAATCACAATGAGTCGATGCTTGACTGGGACATTTTCCTTTCTCTAAAATATTTCTTAGGTCCTCCGATTGAATTTTGAAGTCATCCTCTGAACTACCGATGCATCTGATACGATTCAATTAAGAGATAGGGAGGTTTCTATTAAGGTGTATAGGGTGATACGATTCCCTTTTAGTATATCATTTTCTGCCCAAATGTTGACACAACAGAGGTGGCCTTGTGAGGTAGTGCAGGCAAAGTTGGGTGGATTCCATGGCTCACCAAGCATGTATGGTCTCAATTTCCCTCTCTGTGGAAGAATAGCAGGCAGATTAGCAGTAGGAGTCAGCAGTAGGAGACCTCTTTATCTGCCAGTGACAAAGCCTCAACCTGCAACTGCCGTCATACAGCCAGTGCGGTGTGCTGATCCACTCTGGCTTATGAGCTCCTGCTGTCTGTGGAGCAGGGGGAGCTGGGAATTGGGAAGGGGGATAGAGTAGATGAGTGGATATGGGCATAGTTTTTGTATATTTGTGTGAGTTGAAACCCAATTATTATTGTGATTGTTATTCCACATTTTTACAATATCTTGCGAGATGGTAAATGATAGAGACATGAGCTTCAGCAGTCCGTTCAGGTCACTTGGTCAGGTTATGTTGTCAAAGTTAGAATCCTTATTAGCAGTATGACTTTTATAAATGCAGGTGCTGTGCATGTTTATTGAACCAAGAAAAAAAGTTTTTCTTTTTGAGACCCCGAGTGACCCAAAACATAACTGATCTGTTACTGATGGCCGCCCTCATCATCCTACATACCATCTGTGGGGATAATTTGCAAGCATTCCATATGTGTTACACCTTTTTATTATTGCCCTGACTTACCGTGCTCATTTTTATACCTTAGTGAAACAGGAAGTGACACAATGTAGTTCTTTTTGACTGAGAATAACTAAATTAAGTCAAATTCTAGTGCCAATTTCACTTTTTAGGGATGCCAACAATTTTTGCACGTGTGGTTTTCAGGAAAAAAATTAGATTACTAACTAAAAAACATGAGTATATATATTGAAAAAAGTATATAGTATATAGTATATAGTTTTCCAATATGTCTGAACATAAAATACATAAGATAATGATCCATGTTGTTTATTATGCAGACTTTTTATTAAGGGTTCCAATAATTAATGCAAATTAATTTCACATTTCATTTTAAATAATAATGTATTGTTATTTCACACAGTTCAGTCCATAAGTATTTGGACGGGAGACACATTTTTGTTTTTTTGCTCTGTATTCCAGCAAACAAATAGTTGAAATAAAACAGTGCTGGTCAATTTGAGGGTTTTCACACCCATATTGGGTGAATCGTGTAGGAATTACAGCCCTTTTTATACATAGTCCCCCCAATTTGTAGCTACTTTAGCAAGCCAGCTAACTAACATTAGACTTCTGAAATAGATTAAGAATTATTATTCAGACAAGCATTTCAACTCAATTGCCTAGATAGATCGCCACTCAACATATGTACATTATAGTCAGTGTGTTGGTTGGCACTTTCAAAATAGCACATTTTGAAACTCAATATCTCAGCTATATTTTTGTAATATTTTATTTATTTGTTTATTTTATTTTCATATTTTTCTATATTTTTACATGTTGCCATTCCACAAATGTTAATGTATTGCTAATGTCACAACTATTTTCATCAAACAATGATTCTCTGTCTGGCCTTTTCTGCTAACAAGCTCCTAACTATCTTGATTTGACACTCTGTTTCTCTTTTGCTTTGGGATCTGACACGCTCCATCCTCCCTGACAAATTTTGCTATTGACATTTAGCTTTTTCTCTTGGTTTAACTGGCACCATGGATGGTGCAGTGGGTAGCACTGCCGCCTCACTGCAAGGAGGACCTGGGTTTGAATCCCGGTCAGCCGGGGCCTCTCTGTGTGGAGTTTGCATGTTCTCCCCGTGTTTGTGTGGGTTTCCTCCGGGTACTCCGGTTTCCTCCCACAGTCCAAAGACATGCAGGTTAGGCTGATTGGAGAGTCTAAATTGCCCATAGGTATGAGTGTGTGTGTGAGTGAATGGTGTGTGTGCCCTGCGATAGACTGATGACCTGTCGAGGGTGTATTCCTGCTTTTCCCTGCGACTCTGTTCAGGATAAGCAGGTTAAGATAATGGATGGATGTTGGTTTAACACACTATTTTATTGTCTCAGCTTAATTGTCAATGTGAATGTTAGCCTTTGTTCCTTCCTTTTAATTATTGTGCTATATTTTGGATAATAAAAAACACGTTACTGGCAAGTAGCCTAGTTGTTAATAGGATTTTACGTTAGAATTTAGTTGGAATTAAATTGCTGTCGCTTTTAAACAAACAACCACATGCATTTACACTACCAGTTTGTAGGCTACACACTTTCTGCTCTTCAGATGTCACGGCTGTTGACAGATGCAGAATGTCATGAGATAGTATCTCATGCCTGTAATAGCAACAGCTGAATCCCGATAAGGAAAATGTGTAGGCTATTTCTAAAAGCCCTTTGGTCCAGCCATACATTAAAATGACAATTTCTATTATGTCGGAACAGTAAATGTGTATCGCACCACCTCTGTCTGCAGCAGTAGAATAATGAGGAACAAATTATTATGTTATTATTCTCATTAATCCCTATGAACTACATATGACATTTGAAATATACTACTTATTATGTTTCTGTTGTTTTCTGGGGTAGATGCATGTCTGTGGAGACAGCAATATAGTACAATGCTGTAATTGTGTTTTTTAATGAGCACCAGCAAACTAACTGGGTCAGATAATGGAACTGGCAGGAATACTGACACTTTAAAATGTAACCCCTGCACAATGCTAATTGAATTTTGTTTAAAAAAAAACTTTACAGTCCCAACAAGTTATGTAAAACCTCAGTTACTGTATTTTGGAATTGTATGTATGCTACTTTCAAAGAAAATAAAAATCTCATTTTTGATAAGACGGAGCAAGTGTTATTGCTATAAAATGTTGCAAAAACACATAAAAATGATAGTAAATTATATGAAGGATTCACATGGTTACACAATTATACTGTGCAAGGCATCCACAAGCTGTAGCACCTATGCCAGGTTGTATTCAGTTGAGTATGCAGTAAGTGCATAATTTTAACCAGGTGTGCTGGACCGTCCACTAGACACGGTAAAGTAGATTTGTAATTGCTATTTTGAACAGCAGAGGTTAGGGCTGGAGCTAGTTTGTTTTTATCGCTGTGTTAATCACTAAAACTGGTTGCATACCTGTCAAGTGATTGAACGTTTGTTTTAAATAGCACTGGAATTTGTCAGTAGATTAGTCTTGATTTGATATTCCTTGTAAACGATTGTAGGCAATTGAAATAGCTCAGAGCGACGCTGAGTATATTAGACTCGGGAATGTTGTCGTTAGTCAGTAAGTGCATAATTTTAACCAGGTGTGCTAAATTTTATCACTGCGGACGGTCCACTAGACGCGGTAAAGTAGATTTGTAATTGTTATTTTGAACAGCAGAGATTAGGGCTGGAGATGTCACTTGCCTGAGTGACATCCAGAGCTGGATGGACAACCACCATCTAAAGCTCAACCAAGGTAAGACTGAAATGATATTCATCCCTGCCATTACCTCTTCCCATCTGGATCTCTCCATTTCCCTCGGGGATACCACACTTACGGCAT
The DNA here is from genome assembly GCF_963514075.1 of Conger conger. Classification (NCBI taxonomy): domain Eukaryota; kingdom Metazoa; phylum Chordata; class Actinopteri; order Anguilliformes; family Congridae; genus Conger; species Conger conger. Next base: position 18,157,025 of record NC_083769.1, read on the forward strand.
CACCCTGTGCAAGGAACCTCGGCGTGGTGATGGACAGCAGACCGTCCCTCGCCGAGAATATTGCGGCGGTGAGCCGGTCATGCAGGTTCTTCCTATACAACATAAGGAGAATCCGCCCCTTTCTCACCCCCTACTCGACCCAGCTCCTGATCCAAGCAATGGTTCTGTCCCGCCTGGCCTACTGCAATTCCCTCTTGGCTGGCCTCCCAGCGTCCGCCATCAGACCCCTCCAACTTATCCAGAATGCAGCAGCTCGTCTGATCTTCAACCTTCACAAATACTCACATGTCACCCCCCTGCTTACTTCCCTCCACTGGCTGCCTGTCATGGCTCGCAACAAATTCAAAACATTGGTGCTAGCCTTCCAAGCAGTTAAGGGGTCTTCCCCAGCTTACCTATAAACAATCATCAGACCCTACACATCTGCCAGACCTCTTCGTTCAGCCTCCACGGGCCGCTTGGCACCTCCCCCTCTCCAAACTTTCTCCCCGTTGACGTCAGAACTGTAGAATCTCTTCCCACCTTCAAGCGCAAACTGAAGATGCACCTCTTCAAGCAGCACCTCTCCCCGTCCCTCCCTACCTCCCTGTGAACCTTAATTGTTGTCTTTCTGTGATTTACTTTTTTGTGTATCAGTATTTTTAGTTTGGCTAGGTAAGCAGTGTTTGGCTAGTTAAGGGGTTTGGTCATACTTTTGCTTTGTTTGTTTGTTTGTTTGTTTGTTAAAAAAAAAAATCGAATGGGCCAAACCTTGTTGTGCAGGTAGCAGTTGAAATTGTACTTCCCTCTAGGCACTTTGTTGTACGTCGCTCTGGATAAGAGCATCTGCCAAATGCCATTAATGTAATGTAATGTAATGTAAATGAGACAGTGAGAAGTCCTTTGTGGTATAATTTGCATCAGTTTTTAAAATGAAACTCACACTGGGTATCATATCTTATGTACAGTACATGGCCTGGCAAATCTAGTCCATTTTAATATTACACATCTGGATTACAGTTTCACAGTAACTATGAAAGGCAGAGCTTCAGCACCAAATTCAGTTCAAACTCTTTGAAAGCTTAAAATTTCAATATATTGTGTTTCATGCATATCACATTCACATTTGAGAGGCCATTCTCACTGTGAATATTGTTGAAATGTTCAGCTATTCTAGGGATACGTAACTGCAGTCCTGGAGGCCTGGTCCATGTGCTGGTTTTTCTTACAACCAGTTACCTTGGTTTTAGTTGCGGCAGCTCGATAAACTACGCTGGACTGGTTCACTCCTGTTCTTCAGCACAGTCTACAATATTTTGTGTACACTTGCAGTCTGCGCCTGTAGCTGGTGTTTATACTGTGCATGTCAGATTAAGATATAATTGAGCTATTTTACATCATTAAGAGCAGAAATGGATAGGCCCTTGTTGTGCAACCCTGAGCTTTACAATTAAAGTAGTTTACAGGCCAGTGCGTGTCAACTGTGAACGCAGGGAATCTGCTGTCTTGATCCAGTGTGCCGTGACACTCATCCGGCTGCACAACCAAATGTAGCCATTTTGTAAACTTCTTTCAGACTTTCTGTTGGTAATGTGGTCCTCATTTTATCAAATGAGTGTTCAACTTTTTACGACTGCTCAGCAGTGGATAATGAAATGCATTTACTACATAAGAAGATTCACAAATAATTTATTCTGTCTATATTAGTCTGTCCTTCTTTTTTATGTGCTAAATAATTCTGGCTAAGGTAAGGATGCAATTTAAAAAAAAAATTGAACTTGCCATCATAAAGTCAGATATTTTTTGTGTTTCAGTTTTTTTTCGTTCTGCCCAACTGACATTCTGCAGAGACATTCTCATTGAAAAATATTTGGCCACATTGAGGCCACCAGCCAGTCTGGATATTTGAGGTAAAATATGAAAATTACTCATCCAGAGGATTGCTTTCACAAAAAAATGATTGTCAAAGTACATTTCAGAAAATTATGTCAATCAAAATTCTTGAATAAACCTGCTATGACTTCAGGTTTATTATTTACATGCCTTCCTGTCAGAACTGCCATTTGCATTGCTTGTGTGGAGAGGAACAGCAACAGCCTGTAGCGTAAATTGTTCACCATTAAAATGGTTTTCTAGTTTTTATTTTGAGTCCTTACCCAACCTTGTTATTTTCAAGTCTCTGTAGAAAGGTTTATCATTAAGCGAATGATGTTCAATATTTAGTTTACTAGGATTCTGCAGGCTTCATTTTTAAGAAATAATGTAAGCCTAATACTATTTTCAGTGTAATGCAATGTAGGAATTGTGGATAAATTGACTGATTTGTTCAGTACTTCAAATCAATCAGTCAATCAATGTTTATTTTAGACACTCCGTATTTATTACTTATTTTTTAGACTTCTACTGCTGTAGCCTATCCACTTAGAGTTATGATGTGTTGTGTGTCCAGAGTTGATTTTCTGCATACCGGTTATTTGCATTAATGTCATCTTCCTGTCAGCTTCAACCAGTCTGGCCTTTCTCCTCTGACCTCTCTCATTAACAACACGTTTCTGCCCGCATAACTGCTGCTGACTGGATGTTTTTTTTGTTTTTTGCACCATTCTCTGCAAACTCCAGAGACTGTTGTGCATGAAAATCCCAAGAGATCAGCAGTTTCTGAGATGCTCAAACCACCCTGCCTGCCACCAACAATCATTCCTTGGTCAAAGTCACTTAGATCACATTTTTTTCCACATTCTGATGGTTGATGTGAACATTAACTGAAGCTCCTGACCCCTATCGACATTATTGTATGCATTGCACTGCTGCCACACAATTGGCTGATTAGAGAATTGCATGAATAATGAATGTTCCTAATAAAGTGCTTGGTGAGTGTATAGTGCAGTCAGTATGTACTTGGGCAGTGATTATTTATTTTTTTAGATTGTGTCGAGGACCCGGCCCCAGGCCCCCCTGATGAGAGATTCACAGGGATGGGTTAGGAAGGAATGCATTGTTAACCCCTCGCACACGCCATTGAGGTGGTAGCAAGAACGCCCATAAGAGGAAAAATATGCGGTTCAGAGATAATGAGCAGCCCTACTTGTCAGCGGAGGAGTCTGAAGTCGGGGGACTTAGATTTAGAGTACTAAGGAGCAAGGTTAAAGTTCTGACTGAGGCCATGCATAGAATGAGTTCCAGCAATTGTTAATTAAACAATTAGAATGTGATTAAAAGTGTGTATGTTCAGTGTTTATTAAAGATCATATTTTACATTTTTGATTTACCATGTAGCACTCTTTTTTTATTTTATTTTTTACATAGTCCCCCCATTTCAGGGTGGCATAATATGGTCGACAACTGGCTTCACAGGTCTTTGATTATTCAGGTGTGTTTAATTCTTTCCTCAGTGCAGGTATATGGGAGCTTTCAGTATCTAGTCTTGATTGTAAGCTTGCAATGGCCTTGGAGTCCATTATTGGTCTTTGTCAACATGAGGACCAGAAAAGCCATTCTGAGGCTGAGAAGGAAAAAAAGAGCCAAGATTTTTTTAAAGAAATGTGGCAGTGGCAGGTAAAACTCCCTGGAAGACTTAACCTTTGTTGTTAAATCATTGTTGTTACTTTATTGGTAATTAGGCTTTTGTTTTAATTTTGGTCAGAAGCAGTGCAACTTTTAGTAGTGCCCAGCCTAGGGTACATAAGGTACATTAATCAACAGTGCTCAAATATGCACAACAGAAAAACACAAATAAATAATCCGCAGATATAAATAAAGAGCTGAGTGTTTCAACTGTTGAGGGTTTTCCTCAGGCAAACCGACACTCATTGCTGAAAATTACAGCTTGCAGAAAATTATTATTATTTTCTCATAAAAATTGGGAAAAATACATAATAAATCAATATTTTAATTTTGTATCTAGCTAAGCTGAAAAAAGCCTGCTAGTTCAACTGATCCTGACAGCATCATTTGGCAGAGGAGGTTTTTTTGAGCTTCCATAAATGTGCATGCGAGGACTCTGCAGCTCCCAGAATAAGTATATCAGACATGATGAACTGCCAGTTTTCTTATGGCTTTGAGGCAGTGGCCTTAAAGAGAAAGAAAATAGTTGATGAAACCACAATGAAACCACAGCTACAGCCACATGCAATTTAGCCCTCTTTAAGCAACCTGTTTTGTAGGTTTACTGCATCCTCTAGTTACAGAATAGTGTCTTCACTGTGTGGGAATAGGCCAATAATAACAACCACAACAACAGCAACAAATATATTTTCAATCAGGAATGAAGGGGCACACGAAAATAAAGTAATAAATTAAGCATCTTTCAAATGTCCAAACTTGTAAAAGGATAAAAATAGTGTGCCTATTGTGAGTAGGGAGCTTCATCAAAATGGTTACAGGTCATTATTACTAATGAGTACACTTCTATTACTAGTAAAAGTCCACAGTGTCCAACAAAAAGGAAAATGTGGCAGTAATGTAATGAGTGTCTCACCTTCTAAAAATGGGGCAGTTAAGGAAGTTAGTTACAGAACTGGGCTTGTAATATTAGTAATATCAGTTGGTGTGCTGGCCACTACTTTGCCATACAAAATAATTGAGAGCCATCTGTGTATTTATGTATTTGTTTGAATGGAGATTATCCATACAAAACTCAATTTAGTCCAAGACTAAGCTTAAAACTAAAGCATCCCATAATTTGTGACAGTAGAAATCCGAAAATACAAGCATCACCAAACAGGTCAAAGTTCATAGCTGTCTAGGTCCAGTCAAAACAAACGCTATAATTTGCATTATGTAATCGGCAGGACAAATCTCTGATTGGTTAATGGCAGTGATAAAATAACAATATATCACTGTTATGGCTTGAATGCGTGTTTACAGTTCTATTGTTTACAGTTCTACTGCGGCAAAGCAGACATTCAGGTCAAAATGAAAAAATGTTACATGCAAGCCAATGCACGGTCAATCACCTTGCAACAATGTTGCCCAGGATTTGCAAGTGAGCTGCCTCTGCTTCCACATGATTCAGAAAGTATCTGATGCGGGTCTTGATTTGCGAAAGAGATTTGTGTCCGTAAGTGGGCAGGAGTGCGAGAGTTCTCTCAGGTGAACGAAACTTGTGGACCGGGGATAGCAAAGCAGCATTCGCCATGCCGAGCAATGTGCCTTCTCCAAATAATATAAGGAGTAGACCTCGGCAATGTGATCCCACTGATGTCGGACAGTTTTTCACTGTTTACACAATGGGGACGTACAAAAAAACATGAAAAAGACAAACCCTTGTAGCTTGCAAACAAACTAACTTAGAAAGTAACAAACTAGCTAGCTAGTGAGTTTGGCAGAACAACGTTAGAACAGCCACCTGGCACTATCTGGAGCAGCTGGGAATGATTTTCGTGTAAATTATTCTTGTAATGACGTTAATAAAAATGCTTTCAATTGGATTGTCTGTATCTTCATGTTTGGTAACCAATTTCTAAAAGCAATTACTCACTCCTGGTTTATTGGTATATTGTACTTTTATCAGGGCTTGCGACCTTCCACTGCGCATCGGGCTGAACAATGCCCCTTAGCTGGGATAAAATTACCCTATACCACAGCCTGTTGTTAATGATTAATTAGAAAGCCAAAAATACAATATAGGAAACCAATAATATATAAAATGGCGCCACCATACAGACATAAGAACTGCTGTCAAGGTTTTGTCTTTAGAAACTATACATTTAGATTATTCAGGGCCTAGACAGCAGATTGGACTTTGCCCAGTGTGATGCTCTCCCCTCTGATGGACATGTTATTGTGTACTTTAGTTTCCCCTATTGTATTCTGGGCTTTCTATTGCAGGGGCACATAACTTTCATTCTGACAAGACCAAGACAGCAGTGGACTGCATGGTAGTGCCCTCTGGTGGACATTTTGTGTACTATGGGTTTGTGTACCATGCCACCACTCTGCTGTCTAGGCTCTGAATAAACTACAGTTTACAACATCTAAATAGAGATTAAGGCTGTACTGGTCAGCCTGTGCTTGAACTGTTCTACTTCATGTAACCATTTTTTTGGGTGAAAATAACAACATTTATACTGTGTATTCCTTAATCATAATTTCCTTTAAATTTGATGTCATATTTGATTTAAAGGCTATTTGCTGCAGGACTAAACAATACCTATATAATGCTAATTTTCACTCATATTTAGAAATGTATCATTCCTCATAAAAAAACACATTTTCATTTCCGACTGGTTAGTTTTTTCCTTTCATTCTTCGTCTTAGCATTATCCTGTGGCACAAGCAACGGGAGAAACATGAGGAGTTTGCAAAAGCAGTCGCAGAAACCAGCAAAGATGGGATGCTTAAAGTGTAGCTCTGCATAAAGGTGAAAGGAAACTAAAATGTCTGCTTTTGACATGTGTTTTATACCTACCTCTATGGCACCAAATGGAACTGCAGTGTTTACAGAGTATGACGACCTATTGGCAGCATGTAAGAATGTTTACCCAAGTTACTGGCCTGATAATGACGAAATATTAAATCCAGGGAGGGGAAGGTGACATCCATGTGCATGCAATTGCACATTACATTCCTGAAAGATTGACAATCAGTGCTTCAGAGAATATAAGGACAATGGTGGAGAGGGAGTATATACTCCTACACATCAATGCATACTATCCCAATAGTGATTATTGTAGAAAGGTTTCATGGAAACTGACAGAGTCACTGCTCAAATATATTCAGAGAGATATTGAATTTTCAGAAAGAGGGGTGAATAAGGTCAACTTATCTGTCTACTTGTAAAATGCAGTGCTTTTGCATAAAAATTAAAAATGCAATATTCAATAAGCCTAAGGTAAGGTCAAATAGTTTTCAGATGTAGAAGGAAGGTCACCAGTGAGATACTTTAAGATGCGCTGTGAAAACAGACTCAATACTCTAAATATAATATTCCAAAAGCAGAAATCATATGATCGATTTTTAATGGTATTACCTTTGCACAGTTTGCTAAAATATTTCAAATGAATCTAGTAGGCCTTAAAACAGGTCCCTACATTCTTGAATGTATTATGTGTTGTCACATGTTGATCATGGCTTAAAATGCCATCTTTCTTAATTTTGAGAAAGTGCAGATTTTACAGGCATTTCCCGAACAGGTAGGATAAACATTGGCATATATTATTGTGCTCAGCTCAAAATCTGAATTAAAAGAATAGGTTGTAGTAGTTTATAGGGGATAATTCCTGGGATCACTGTGTAAAGTCCACATGGTAAAATCCGGCCATTTGGGAGCTTGTCCTGACATCCCCCACCACATATCCTCAGGCAATGCTTACATTTTTTGAGGACACTTACTTACTGCCTGACTCTTCATAGACATAGGGCAATTTCCCACAAAATATACACTACATATATCCCTGTACTGAACTTCTCTTATGAGCTTTGGCTAATAATCTTTTTGTTCTACTTAGCCTTAGGATGATAAGGGGGAGAATACACATGGTCAACATCATGTTGTGCACCGATCTGTTTCAAGTTCCTGAACTGAATTCCATCATCAGTTCATATTTCCTGTCTTGTGGGAGACTAGGCAAGGGCATAACCCTGTTCATGTGCATTCTATCACCAGTCCATACTGATTTTCCTGTGTATTTTATGAATGGCATTTCTAAATACAAACATAAACTTCCCCAAGAGCCAGAAGACAAACTGGTTGTCTATTCATCAAGATCAAGGGTGTTCAATCTTATCCCAAAATGGCCAGTGTGGGCGCAGGTTTCTATTTTTGCCCAAGACTATTCACATATGGGGCGGCCTGTAGCGTAGTGGTTAAGGTACATGACTGGGACACGCAAGGTTGGTGGTTCTAATCCCGGTGTAGCCCTTTACCCTGCATCTGCATTGCTCCAGGGGAGGATTGTCTCCTGCTTAGTCTAATCAACTGTACGTCGCTCTGGATAAGAGCGTCTGCCAAATGCCACTAATGTAATGTAATATAACATACCTGTGCCTTCATGAAGTGACTTGTGAATTAGGGATTCGGGTGCTGAAATGAACAGCTACTTCTAAGGTCCTCCACCCCTCCATGACATTCCTCTATCAGCTCTTGCTGTTCAGCCCACTCCTAGGACAGTCTAGGACATCTGGCCTCAACAAAGTGTGAGTGATGTGTGGTGTGATCCTCAACTGCTTCTCCAGATCCGCACACAGGTCACCCAGACCAATGTGGTGGGAGGAAGACTGACAGAGGAGCACTCAGGTTACAGCTTTGGCCGCTCTTCTTCCTGGGCGAAGGTGATCACCCGCCAAGCAGAGCTGCCAGCATTTGCTGGTCCCCTCGCTGATGGATCTGCAGAGTTTATCACGCTGACAGCGATAGCACTTCTCTCTTTCAGTGCATCGGTGAATGAGTTCAGGATGTGTTTGTCTGTTCTTTTCTTAGAACACAGAGAGCAAGCTGACATCTTGCCCCCAAATATTACAATATAAATGGAAATGTGCTTCTATTAGATTTTGTTATTCATTTACAGGGATGCCAATAATTGTGTTTTCAGAAAAATCGCTTTTTTTTAACAATTTTAGTTATTCAGTTTCATACTAAATTTATCATATTCCGAGTGCAAGATCAAGCTTATGAAAAGAAATAGCCTTTTGCCCAATTTTCCTTTTTAGCTTATTTATTCTTGAGGGTATTGTGTGTATATTATGTGTGTCTGTGTGTGTGTATCAAGGGGAGATAGTTACAAGTGACAGAATGGCTGAAGAGATTATCAGAATATGATGGTATTTGTATCCTGTCCTTAAAATACATGTTTACCCTCCAATGAAATGAATAAAAACACATTTGTAAACAGAAATTGGTGTCATTTAAGTATATGACATGCATTACCAGCAAATAATCTGCCTGGGGCCAGAACAAACAATTGTGTGAAAATGATCAGATATGAGCCCAATTCCAACCTAATGAAAAAGAAGCCCATGTTTTATTAAAATGTCACTCCACATGTAAAATACATTTAATTTATATATATATATTCATTCAACTAAGATACCATTAAGATATCACTAAAGGTATAACTTATGTCTTACCCTTGAGGGTTCATTTATTGAATAAACAGCTATGACCAACAATGCCAACATGACCTATTTTTTTTAGGAATAGGCCTATGTAGGTGATTTAGCTCGGTATAATCCAAAATCCAAAATCGTGTAATCAAACGATTACGTAATAAATGTAATTATTGATCAAATACTTGTTATAATTCATTCGTAATTTATGTACATTTAATTTTAACACGTCAGCCTAATAAAACGTAACGCCTATGACACGCGCACGTCTTTGTGGCGTCTTGTCGTCATAGAAACGTCCTTGTGTTGTCGGGTGCTCAGTTGGCGTTCAGAGACAGCACCTGAAGTATAGTTAGCCGTCTTTAGTTTTACCAGGATTTCTAATATTGCGAGCAAGCGGTTCAGGTGACAATGTTGTACATCGCACTGAAAAATCTCTTCTGTACAACAGGTCAACTAGTAGATCCGTTATTTTGAGCATCTTAACTTTGTGTAACGTACTCTAGCATAAACGTATACAGTAGCCTACAAACATTGGAACGACGATGTAGGTAGTTGGGGATCAAAATGTGCAAATTCATATTCAGCCACATCGGTCGCTCACTGTTGAAAGGAAGAACTGAAACTCGAAAAGGATGTTCAAAAACGAATATCAGGTGGGATAACTGAACTTGAAATAGTCCATTGTCATATAAAAATAACAATCTTACACCATCAGCGACAAAATAATCAATTTATAATGAATTAACTGTCTTTATTAGACGCGTTTTCGGTATGTTTGGAGGCATACAAAGCCATTATTGGCACATGGCACCTTAGGTAACACTTGCCTAACTTGCCTGTGTGCGCGCGCATACGTCTGTTGGTGTACATGGTTTTATTTACATGGAGTTTCTTTTATTTTTTTCAAGGGTGGAGCTGTCGTTGACATCTTCAGTGCTCAGGGGAATGATCCAGTGGCAAACTGGAAGCTTCATGGGAGCCAGACTGCTATTAGTAAAGTGAGCATTGTTTGAAGTTGTATATAGTTTGATATTTTTACAGGCAATTTTGAGTCAATGCAATGCAGCTCTGCTTCTCTGACAATGAAAATATTTGTGTATTTAAAGCTGCCCCCTCTGACAGAAATAAATTACTGAATACCAAGTCTGATCAGATAACTAGGCCATCAGAAGTGATTGAATTTTCAGCGTCCTCAGCGTCTTGAATGTAAAAATAATGCTTTAAAAAAAAATAATAATAATCTATTTGCAATAGAATATTATAATATAATAATTTGTTCGTATTGTCATATGGGTCCTCGCAGTATAGGACATTAAAATAATAAATACGGGGAAAATAGTGTGTGTCCCTTTAGTGAATAAGAACTGCAAACCAACTATCCATAAAACAGTATTGAAGTTGCTGAAAAACTTATTTCAGAAGTTTCTTTCATGAAGTAGCAACGATTCCTGACCTCAACTAAGCATGCAGTATTTTTCTTGTTGACTTTAATTTTGTGAATTATCTGTATGAGTACATTAAGTAATGAAGTATTGGCACACCTTTACCTCTGCAAATGTTGAAATGGAATCTGTTTAATGAGAGGCCGGAAATAGAAGCAATTTTTTAGAGCTGGCTGGGGAGAACTACAGGTTACACAGGAAGTCAGGAATTTATAGAAGCCCTAATTATACATGACAGAAGTCACTATTGAACTATAGTTAATACTCATTAGCCAAACAAATATTTCCCATTAATTAATCGTTAATCCAAAAATTGTTTTCATCCAGGAGTTTGACAGAGAGATGAAGGGTTTTGTATATATTTTGGAAGGGAGCAGCCAGAAAAACAGGATGCAAATGCCAAAGGACAGCAGGATGACACGTAAGTGTAAATTAAGCCTTGCATTAGAGTTCTCCCAATGCACAAAGATGGTAAAATACAAGAGTGAGTGTACAATATTTGAGACTCTTTCTGGTGATGTCTGAGAATATGAGAAGTCTTTTTATACATAAGGAATTAAATTGACATGTTTTACCAAGTGACTTTTTTTTGCACAGTCACTATAAATTGTTACCCAAGATGAAATATTAAGCACACAATAGGTACAACTGCAGAGCAAAACCTCTCCTGTCCAAAGCCCAGTGCTCTCACCACTACCCGCACAACGCTACAGAATTTAATTTAATCATATGTACATGATTACATTTTACATTACGGGGGTGTGCAAACAAATATTATATTGAGGCCAGTCGTTTGTTATGAGGTGAATTGTATTTCCCGTTCCATGTGAAATAATACTGACTTCCTCCATTTACTGTGGTCAGAAGATCCTATGCTGCAAAAAAGCCCTTTTTGTTGATAGTTACATAAGGAATAATCCATGACGAGGTGGTCATTACACGGTTTTAACGCACAATATGGAGGCGAAGAGCCACCCGACGTGAAACAGAAGCCTCTCATCGCTCCCTGTTATCAGCCAGCCGAAACAGGGAGTGACTACAACCCCCCCCCCCATGAGGGGTTTAAGAAGCAAGTTCACAAGTGGATGCTGCGGTGGTGGTGGGACTGCAAACACTTTCTGAAGGCATGATTTTGGAATAAGAAGGATAATTTGAGCAAATGCAATATAGGTAATAGTACGCAATATAAGCAATGGCAGCATACAGTAGGAGCGACAGCATAACAAAACAAGCAATGCAGCAGAAAGAGCCAGGCAGCCCTATGGCTTTAGCATGCAGAATGAGCCAGGCAGCAGGGCAGCTTTTGCATGATTTCCAGAGCAGGTCAATTGGGGCAAAAAGCTACATTCTATGATGGAAAGCCTGCGGAGCTAGTTTGGGCAAACATCTAATGAGAGGGACTATATATAGTCTGCCATGCTGTGCTGCCTGCTAGCTGTTGCTGCCTTGCTCAAACTGACCTGCTGTAGAAATCATGCAAAAGCTGCCCTGCTGCCTGGCTCATAGCGGGTAGCACAGCGGCAGAGGAGCGCAAAATAAGCAAGGGCCCGAACAGGTAAGGTTGATGCTTATATAGTCGCATGATAAAATGTAGCTTATTTTATGAATTTATTTATGCTTATTTATTTATTTATTGTTAATACAAATGGACTTGAATGTGTCATATGTTGAACTGTCATGAACTTTGTAACTGCATATCAGTTCATGTCATCTAACATGATCTTATGTGGACTTTTTCTTTCAGTTGGGCTCAGCCAAAGGTTCCTGGTGCTGCAGGTGTTTGTTCCCATGGGAAAAGACTTCTCCACTGAACTGACGTAAGAGCCAGTACTGCTGAACTTCCTATTCAGTATATTGTACATCAATCTTATTTGTGGCAACACTCTTGTTAAGATGCAGAAAGAAATACATGAATTCCTCAACCATTTAAATGCAATTATTAAATGGGCAGGACAAATCTCATAATCTGATTGGTAAATAGCAGTGATGAAACAGCTATATACCACTGCTATCAGTTCTAATGCTTCTTTATAGTTCTATTTCAATTATCACACTATGGCGAAGCAGTCAATCAAGTCAAAATATAAAAAAACGTTACATGCAAGCCTATGCACGTCAATCATTTTCAACAATGTTGCCCAGGATTTGTAAATGAGCTGGGATGCAGAGCAACAGACTGCATCCGCTTCCACATAATTTAGAAACAATCCTATGAGGGTCTTGATTTGCGGTGGAGATTAGTGTCCATAAGCGTGCAGAAGTGTGAGAGTTCTGAGTGGTGAAGGAAACGGGTGGACCAGAGAAAGCAGAGCAGTGCTTCTCCAAATAATAAAATGAGTAAACCTACGCAACGTGATCCCACTGATGTTGGACAGTTTTTTCAGTGTTTTCACAACGGGAACCTACAAATAAACATAAAAAAACTCTTGTTTGCTCTCTCATGGTAACTTGCAAGCTAACTTGCTGTCTAACTAACTTTAGGAGTTTTTGGGCTTCCCTTAGAATGGCATCTACCTTTTATTTGAGAATGTCCCAGGCTTGTCGCGAATATATCACTAAATGTGGCAATCAGGGCCTCTGCCATCTCTGAGCTTGCAAACTCCGAGAATACATTACCTGGTGTAATTGGGAGTCTCTGTCTATCCACTGTGCCGATAGACAAGCATTTTAGTCTTATATTGAGACTTATTTCTTTCACTTCTTTGCTAACGTAGACAAATACTGCCAATGAGATAAGCCTTCAGTTAAGACAAGCAATTTTTTTCTACTTGAAAATGAAAAATAATAATATAAGTGTTTTAGTCTTGTAATAAGACATGTTTGCGCACACTTGAACTTAAAACTTCCCTTGTAAAACTGATAGTGATGTTTTCTTTCAGGAGGCTGTCAATGTGTGTGTATACCATTTAGTATAATTGAGGTAGTGTTACATGATACATCTGTGAAATATTTATGCCAGGGCAGATTGTAGCACAGTTCTAGGTTGGTTAGAAGTCATCTGAAACCTGAATCTCACCACAGGAAATGGCTAGTTATCAAGGGCTATGAATTCCATATTTTTTGTCGTTATCTCTTTAACTTTATTGCTGTCCCTGTTGTAAGGTTCATATCTTTTTTAAATGGCCTTAATTGATGGATGAGCATTGAGCTTGCTGAAACTGAAATATTCCCTGTTTCTCCCTTTGATTCCTCACATAAAAACCAATGAATATGGGGATTCTGGTGCTTAAATAAACAGTACATTTACTTTTGTTCATAAATTCAAACAAAACATCTAAGATCCTGCAGGAAAAAGCCATCATTAGGGCTAGCCAAGATGTTTTGCAATGATAGGCCCTCAAGCCGTGATGCAGGCAGAAAAAAGTATGGCTCAAATTTTACAGGAATCAGAGAAAATAATTCTCAAGAGAGGCTCTAAAGGATCAGCATTTCTAACTGCAAGAATGTAGTTTCAGAAACTCAACTGGGTGTGCAGGTTATTGCCTCTTCTTTTAAGCCCAAAATATAGGTTCTCATCGTACCCTGATTGGCCAAGAGGGGAAAGCACCAGGCTGCTCTCAATGACTAATTAAGTGCCAGTTCCCACACCCTGAGCTGCAGGCGAATCAAATCGTCATCCAATCAACCCTGTGGAAGTTTGCTCTGCTGCAAACTGAAATCAAAGAAAAATGTAAGTAAAAAAACGTTTTAAAATACTTACTAAAGGAACTACTAGCCAACACCAGGACATGGGTGATTGCTACACTCTGGTGATGAACAGCAAAGGTGATGCAATGCAAAGCAACTACTGGGGCAACAGTTGCGGACAACGGATAATGGGAAACTTCATACATATATACTGAAAGAGTGTATATGTATAAATTTGGAATGCATTTCAGCCAATCAGAACATTTTACAATTAGCAGAGACAGCTATGATGCAGGCTGAAACCTACACTGCCTTATATCATAACCATTTACTCTGATAAGTAGTGATAGTATGAACTTGTGCGGTAACACAAATTTATATTCACAGAAAACACATTGCAGACAAATTATAGAAACCGATATCTGCTGCATACATTTAGCTTGCAGCTACCGTTAACTAGCCAAATGAAACCTGTGTGCATTATAGTATGTTAAGCTACACTACCTAGCTATCTTGGGAAGTGTTCCTCACTCAAATGCTTGGATTGATTCTTATGATCTGACTTGTGCATTTACTTTTGTTTTCACGTCTTTTATCTTTTCATTAAAAAGGTTTCACCCTGGGCTGGGGTTATTTCACCGTAAATTTCGCTGTGCTTATTACTGCAGCAATGTGTGTTATTTCTGTGCTCATCTAGTGGCTCTGTCATAATAAGAGCTGGAGGCAAGAGCTTTATTTGGTCTAGGTCAGTTTTTGGTTATTCACAAAGGCACGTATACGATTAGCCGCTGTCATTATTAGTAGAGCAGGTTAATGGTTTCCTCACCGGTAGTGGAACGGGAGGCAGAGTGGCTTTATGCTATTACTTTCATTTTCTCTTTTCTGTTATTTAAGAAGCTAGGGTTGCATTTATCAGAAGACTGCACTATCAGAAGACTGCACTGCACTGCACAATGAACACGGTGCAGTGTGCCACAATAAACACTGCACTCTGGGTAGAGCTATAAGGCAGTGTGTGAACACCTTACTGTTCCCTGCGCTATGTTTAGGACTGTGCTGATCTGTGCACTGTGGGCTACATGTCAGTTGGAACATCCTACCTACTCAGTGCTGTGTGTAGGATTGTAAGCCACACAGCGTTGCACGGTCTGTAGTACTGGTACGCCATACGGTTAGTGATGTAGGAATGGCCCGTAGCTTTGGACCTGGATAGGGGGTCGTACCTATGCCCTTCGTTTTGGTAGCTCTCTCGCTGCTAGTTGGGCTAGAGGTGGAGTTCACCGGGTGTACAGCTTTCATCATGACCTGCCGTGTCGCAAAGTTAGGTAGATGTTAGCCGGTGGTCTGGTTTCTGCTCCAGGACCGGCTGCCCTTGAATAGGCAGTCACGTTATCTAGCTGTTGTTACTCGTCTTGGGATTACTAGAGGAGCGTGAGGCGGAGGGTTTTTTGGTTGATCTTGGTTGTGTGTCGGAAGTCCCCCGCTTTATTTCTGTTTTCTTATTCTCGCTCCTTTGTTTCAGGGTAGCTTTATGTTGGTAGTTT
The DNA here is from genome assembly GCF_963514075.1 of Conger conger. NCBI lineage: Eukaryota > Metazoa > Chordata > Actinopteri > Anguilliformes > Congridae > Conger > Conger conger. The sequence continues at coordinate 18,172,665 of NC_083769.1, forward strand.
GCCGGGGAACCTTTTCCTTATTTTTATTGCACTTTACTACCAGTGGTTACCTCATGGTCGCACTCAGTCCTTGGACCGCACTCTTTCACTTTCATAAAAGCTCCCCTTCGCGGTCGTGCTTGGTCCTCCGAACCCACACCCTTACAAATACGCTTGCTCACGTAATTAATGACACCTTGGCAAATGTAAAGTACAGATGAATGCAGCATAGTTATCAGATCGCATATATACTTAAGCTTGTTATGTACTTTGATCTGATGGGTTGAAGCGCATAAGCAATCCAACATTTGACGCAACCTATTTGATGTACCGAGTTGTACTCTGCAAACTTTGCAAAAAAAAAATTGATTCCCTTGGTGGCACAAGGGAATTACTTTCTGCAAGGAGATAATCCATTTTGTTAAAGTAATTTCCAGACTAGAATTTACAGGTGTGTGATCATATTCAAAGCTCTCAATTTGTAGTCATGGAGAGGAGTGTGTTGTACTTTCCCAGGAGTTGCTGTGGTAACAGCTAATTTCTTAATTTTTAATTTTCAGATAAAAAATATGCTAAAGCTAAACTTGAAAACTCTTCACATTCAGTACTTATGTGACCCTAGATTTCTGTGTTGGGGATATTTTTTAATCATCAGAAAATGATATGCCGCAACTTGTCAGTGGTCCCACTGCAGTTGGATAACAAGCATGTATCTTGGCTATTATAACTCAAACATTATACTAATCCATTGAATCAGACTGGCTGGCTTTATTTTTCAGATCTGTGGAGATTTGTTGAAAACTTCAACTCCAATTTAATTTCCTCTGAAAAAGGGGACAGTGATACTTCATGCACAGTGCTAATCACACTGTTTGTTTGCCTGTGCGTCTCTGTAGTAGACCCAGCTTTCTCCTTTGAGTTCAGCGATAAATCAATACAATTCAGGAGCCTTTGTGTCCTTCTCATCAATTTGTCATTATGCAAAGCTCATTACCCAACATCTGCTGCAGATATACAAATAATTACTGGCATTGGCCGTGCTGTAAACACACTATAATTAACCAATCATTGCAGAGAAGAGTGCTGTGACAAAAGCAACAGGCATCTAATGGTGTTTTTCTACTGGTTTATATGCTTGGTGCATATAAAGTGGCTTGTTGCATATAAAGGTGCTGATAACCATTTATACCCTGCTATAAAACAGGTTTTGAAAAAGCTGGTAGCTGGTTGACCAGTTCAGACCAGCTCCATACTCAACATGGTTTGACCAGCTGGAAGCTGGTAATTTCAAGCCGGTCATCGCGGGATTGTACACCAGGGCATTTATATAATCTGAAAAAGCTATGTCTTAAATTAAATGTTTGTATTTCCTGATAGCCTCGGTAGAAACGAAATGTAATGCTAACATCAAGCCTGCTCTCCATCAAGGTGTCTCAGCACACATCTCACAGACACAGACAACTGCTACAGTCATGTACCATGCAATGTACTAATTTAGCACTTTTCGGGAAGCACTTTTTCTGTCCGACATGCCCATGTGGGAACACATATCTGTATCTTGTATCACACTTTCAACATAGCTTGCCCACAAAACTCAAAAATCATTTTTAATGCTAATTTTTTAAGGGTGTCCATAACACAGAAATGGCAGAACACAGCTATACCAAAATCAGTCATAGATTTTTTTTTGCTTCAACTATGCAAGCTACTGTGCTGTTAATTATAGTTACATTTATTTTAGGTTTTGGCAGCTTAGGATGAGCTCCAGAGGTTCTGTGCAGGCTTGATTTGTTCAGCCCCCTGGCCCATCCCTTCATGCAGATTGAATTCTCCTCTAGGGGAACAGGCTGTCGAGGCTCAGCGGTATGATGTAAATGAATTGGCATGAGTCATTCCAGTCCAGCTTCTGGCCACATCTTCACATTGATCTCATTACAGATCTGTTTTTGCTGAAAAGTGCTATATCCACTGCCCTTATTATGAAAAGCAATTGTATTTGATTTGACAAAAAAATCTTACATTTTTACTGTGCGGACATTTACTGTTACATTCTTTCATTCCCAGGGTAACGGATTCAGGAAATCTGAAGAGAAGACTGTATTTATCAACTATTCATAAGGAATTATCAGCAACCCCATTACATGCCAAAATACCTCTCTCCAGTCTCAGGCTAAGCATTGTGAGTAAACATTCATGAATACTATGAGTCATCATTTGTTTTGTATTTGTGCAGGTTACTAAGCACACTTGCCATAGCATTTATAGAATAATATGTTAAGTTACATAAATAAATGAATGTATAAATATGCATATCATACCCCTTCACATATATAGGATACACAAGTAATGCTATGATCCATATTCGCTACATATGTTTGGTACATATTGGCATTGCAAAATATGCTTAACGGAGGCAACCTGTGTGGGTTACATTATGCACAAGACATGTTTACTGTCTGATATAGCTGGATACTGATGGTGTACTCTGAGCTCCGAGACTTCTGTTTTGTTTGTGCCTTGTGTAGCAAACCAACAATAACCTAAGAGGTATTGTCAGATTTCACATTGGTACCAACAAAACTCATTCAGAACAGATTTTTTTTTTTTAAATAAGCGATCAAACTGGCAAATAAACAGAAATGACTATGAGTGAGACTAGTGTGGGTGGTGACGCAGGTGAACCCATGTTTGAACCTCTGCATAGGGATTGTTTGTTTGTTTGTTTATTTTCCACAATGCTTTCTGCCCTACTTTATTTGCCTCCTGAGAATAAAATATAAAAAGAGGGCTTTCCTTTAAAACATGGCAGAATGGCCGTGGGGGAATAAAAGCCTTTATTTCACAAACATATTTGAAAACTTGTTTTCTTCGGTTAACCTATTATTTAGACATCATGTATGACACTTTATCTCTTGTCCTTGAGCTCTTAATCCTTAACCTTAATCCAATCTGACAGACATTTTATTTATGTGTGTGAGTCACTTCATTAATTGTTCAGGCAAACAGTAGAAGAACCCTTACATTTAATTCTCCAATTGTATCTTATGGAATTTGCAGCAATATAGTCTTTTCAAGCATTTTCGAAGATATAATGTATGCAAATATCACAATGTTTTTTTAAAGAAAACGTCATATATGAAAGTGAAAATCATCTTTTCCACATATTCTGAAGAGCTGTGCAATTGGCTGCTACTATATATGTGAACTCTGCAATTGTACAATGAGCAGATTTTGTGATTGGTTCAATTGGTTTTGGATGAAGTACTGTAGATATTTGGTAAATTGGGAGAATTGATCATTTGTAGGGCTGAGAGAAGGAAGCAAGGAAGCAGGTGAAAAAGAGATGACGAAACAGGAGGGGGATAAAGATGATAAAATGCAAAATAACTTTGAAACTTTATCGGAAGTTGTCTATACATTAGGCCAGAGGCTACAGAAACTATGGTTGTATGGTGTGTGGGTCTGGTCACTGTTGTTCTGTCTGTCGCAAACGTTGAAAATCACAACTCTTTGTGCTGTGCTCTGCAAGCTTGTATTCTGGCAGACGATACACAGTACTGCCACAGCTTGATTTTTAAACCAGAAATATAAGTGGAAAAAGGTTGAGAAAAATCTACTGGTCAGGTCACTGAAGGCTTAGTTCTAGACCTCACAGTATGCCTTTGCTGCCAACCCAATTTAAATATATTTGCAGCATATTCAATTTCCATAAGGGATAGTTGGCAATTTCATTTTTTTAATCTAAGGACCCAAGAGCTGCAGGAAAGTTATATTTCTCGCTAGTTCTTCATCCTATTCTTAGGCAATGAATATTGCCATGGCAATACAAAGATTACATACTTGTTTAAACAGGTAATTTTTTTTGCTCAAAGAATCTTGTTAATAATATCAATAATAAAGTATTAATAACTAATATTGCTCCTTTTTATTTTCAGTGGTGCAACATGTGCATTGACCTCGTGTCATTGACAAGCGAAATATTCAGAGGAGAACCGTTCCTGTCCTTGGATAGAATCATAGTCTGTGCCAGCTGCCGGCTCAGAAGAATTTTCACTATGAAACTCCAACCGGCAGATGCTTACAATGAGAGTGGTATGATCACTAAGCAAAGCCATATCTCTTACATTTTTGGCAGGAAACGATCATATTTTTATGTTTTTTTCCTGACAGAATCAATATCTGGTTTATGTGCCCAGATGTAGAAACACAAGATTTGCAATGTAAATATGTTTGCTTTCTTTTTTAATCTTTCTGAGCACTAAACTGGATTTTTTTCTGTCATTTTTAACACCATGAAGTGGAGTATTTTGACATCTAGGCGGCAGTTTCTCTCTTTGACAATTTAGCAGTCAGTCAAAAGAGACAAAAATATGTACAATTTTCCAAACAACCTACTAGAGTCAGAATTTCAAGCTTCTGTCTACCCAAATGGGTTGTATATATATTTTCTTGTTCTGTTTCTATTTTCCCCATACAATCTACAAGCCCCTGGAGAGTAAAGTATCAGCAAATGCAGCAATTTACCAGTGAAAACTGCACACATTTGCATTTGCTGACTGTACTGACTGTACCTTTTTATACCCTAGGTATGAATCAAACAATTTTTACAAAAACCATTGTTTCCTTCGCAGATCTTTATATCCGTGGCAATGGTCCCAGGGAGATCATCCCGAAGATGTGGCAGTTTGCTCCAGATGTGCAGCACGTTACTCAGCTGGTGAACATCACCAAGCTGCGGCTGGGCGAGAGGAAGCTCGCCGGCTCTCTGTCCTCAGAACCGGGTGGGTAAACAACCGTCCAAATAACCCGTTCACTTCCCCTCTTTTTCCTTCACTGTTGTGTTACCGCGTTGTTTTTTGGTGATTAATTCATCTTGCCGACCGGACTCTCTTCCTGTGTAATTTCTGTTGAGGTATTTGTCATCTGTCACAGAGGCCTCTAGTTGTTAACTCATCTGTTACATGCATCGCTAGGCTTTGTGGTCATTTTTGCACATTCAGAAGTGGACCCTTTGTTGTTGTCCAATATGTCACTATAGTTTTTGATGAGTAAGCGCTCCGACGTGGTAGACTTGACATATCTTCCCTTATGAGTGTTTTCTCTCAGCTTTGTCTGAAATTAAAGCAATGTGTTTCACGCATGAGCGATTAGCTCAAAATCTTCATAGGTTCACTGACCTCCCGTGTACGGTGATTCCATTTTAATGGCCTATTGTCAGTTTGAATAAAGTGACGGGAACTAGATTGAAGGCGGAGGAGAATAATGAAAAAAACTAAACAATTGTGTTGGTGGGTGTTAATACATATTAAAACACAGCTTATTGATGAGCGCAGGAGAGCTGGAGCGAAGACCAGTTAACGAATAGAGGAGTTAATTACTGTGTTCATCATGCCTCCCCCATTTAAAGCTGTGTCCGGTAGCATAGTAGTAAGAAAACGTGGATGAAATTACAAAAAGTCAAAAGAGGTATTGCACCTCAGGACTGAAGTGACAAGCTGCACTCATTTAGGGTAATCTAAAAGGGTATCGATCAAACTGAAATAGGCTATTAGGCTGAAATGCTGAAGCCTACTGCATGGAATTCCATTTTTCAAGCATTCTACCATTGCACTCATATTCTCTACAACTCTGGTGAAAAAAGTATACAGGAGGCCTTCATTTCACAATCACCATGCATCATTCAACAGTCAGCAATAACTATGCATTTAACGTACAACACGGGTGGCTAAATATAATATACTGATTAAAATACTACATTCTGATAAAAAATGTATAACTCAAAGTTAAAATTGAAAATGTATTTAAAATGTAATGTACAATTCAATTATGTCAATATGTAAGGAAAACTTGACAGTATAATACTATATTTGTATTGCCCTTTTTTATAGTTATAATTATAGTAGCATGTTTTTAAAAGCAATACTGATAATGGTGTAAGAAGTTAACCTTTAGTGCTTTTCGTTTATCTCTCAATTTCATGGAAAAATGTTGTCATTTTGTCTGATATGTCATGTTACATTTATATTGTAGTTTTTTTTTTCAGCTGCACTCCCGAGGAAATTGTACTCCCCAGGTGGTGTCTGTTCCAGGCAGATGATTGGCTGATTTTACACAAATAGCCATTAGTGAGCTATTCTACCCTACTGATTATTATTTAAAGAATACTCATACTCATACCCTCACTGTAATTAAGAAAAGAGTGTCACCTGATGCTCATGCGATCAATTAAGAAGGAATGGTTCGATATGAAAATGCCTACTTCATTTCACTGAAAATATTTTAATAGTTGACAAGTCATTACCAGTAAGACACCCATCTCTGTTGACTCATCCCAACGTCACCATTTTGCAGTATGAGTCATGCACTTCCCTAGGCTATCAAACAAAAGGTTGTGTTTTGCATTTGATATCACATGGATGTCAATGGAGTCAGGGCTGCGATTAAATGGTCTCATCAAATGGTCTCACCATAAGAACAAATTCAAAATAGGACAAGATTGGTGAATGCGCTAGGTTCTCATAAATTACTCGTACTAGAGATTTAAGAATAAATATGTTTGTAAGAGTGGTTCTTGCAAGATGCCCTATGGCTCAACGGCCATCTCAGTCTCCGGACTTAAATCCCATCAAAAGCATGTGGTCTGACCTGAAGAGAGATATCAAGGATATCAATGATTCTCAAATGTTGCATGCATGGAGGAATGGTCAGAAATCCCTCCAAACCTGAGATACATTTTTTATTCTATTTACATGTAAGATAAATACATTGGTTAAGTACAAAGCATGTACATTATGTGATGAGCTCACTATACTGAAGGCGCACTAGATACAAATATTGCGTAGTTACGAATGCAGTTGATATAAAGTTAAATGGAGGAATGGCTTTCATTTCAATCAAGCATGTCTATAAAAGGCACATTTTTAATAAATGTTCCTGGCCATTTCTAACTACTTCAAAGAATGTAGAAAATATCTCTAACTGGCCGTGCATACATGTCATTCAGATGCCTTAATTTTATGCTAATAGCTACCTTTTAATTTGAAACCTAAGTGCCCTTGGATCAGAAATACATACCTGGAGACTGCAATTATCCTTCCTTTTGACAAAAATAAATGTACTAGCAATTAATTATAATTCCTGTTTTCACTTCAGTGGCACTTTTTTAAATATCTTTGCATATTTTCCCTCAGACAGCTGTCTAATTCACTTTGATTTATCCAGTCATGGCCACAGAAATAAATAGTCATCATGCTGAGGGGATTTTGTTGTGTAAGTTAGTTCTGTTATTAGCACAGCAACCCAATAATGTTTAAAAGGGATAGATATTGGGCTAGGCCATCAACCTAATAATATAAACATTTTTAGAATAAAATGTCTATTTCGGTGAATTTACTAAATACTAAATACTGAATTATATTATTTAGACCTGGGAGCAATTCATTCTCAAATAAAATCCAGGTCATCATATTAGCATGTCTCATCTTTAGCATTTCTTCTCAACAAGGTCATCAGGGTATTTCTACAAAGATTTTAGATTTTGTAAGGCATGATTCAGCGCTGGTCAGTGAGAGGCTATTGCTTATTAGAGGATGATGACTAACTATGTTTCAGAGGTCATGTTCTCTGCAATTACATGACAGCATAGCAGAGTTTCATCATGGACAAAAACCCATAGGGAATGTTTCCAGCACCTTGTTGATTCCCGGACATGAAAAATGCAGGCTATTCTGTAGCAAAAAGGGAGTTCTTCCTGATACTAGATGCTCCTAATGAAGTGGCCAGAATTATTGGCACCCCTGTCTAGTTATGCACAAATAATAATAAGACAAAAATATACATATAATTATTGAGATGGCAACATGTGAAAAAATACTGTACTTTATTCATGTTTCAATGTAACCAACCAAAATCAATCATTCATTTCAGAAAAAATAGATTTCACCAAAATCAAGGATTCATAATTATTCGAACCCCTGGCGATGATAACAGATTTCATGTAACGCTTGACTAGGTTAATACATTTGGAGGGATTTTGAACCATTCCTCTTTGCAGATCCTTGCAAGATCCTTCACATTCGTGGCTTTGTGAACATTGGAACCACGGAATGTGGATTCTATGTGGATTTTGAGATATGCTTTATGTTTCGCTGGAGAGTCCACCTACAGCTAAGTCTCTGCCTTGTAGTAGAGGCAACCAGATTGTCAAAATGATACTTGGTGTTATCTATTATACCTTTGATCTTAACCAATATCCCTCTGTAAAAAGTCACCTAATTCAGTTTTAGCTCTGCAGCACAATACTTTTGGAGATATTTTGCCAAAACACGCAACAATCCCTACATACTACACATGAATGTATGGTTCTCGCTTGGGGTGCGAGAGGTCCCGGACAAAATCCCTGTTCTGTTATGATCCGGACAATGGTCAGACTGTAACAGGAAAAATAATAGGGAAATGTGTAGAATGGGGAATCAGAACGAAAACTGAAAATCCCTAATCAAATCTAAAACTCGCCTAGTCTTTGAAGGTTTACCAGGCACGAAGCAGTGGAGTATGACAAGTGTGACATGCATTGAGGAGTTAAGTGCATTCGAGCTTTTGGGCAAGCTGGAGTGGTAGCTAATGATGGACATGCCTGTTTCTGAAGGCTTCTGAGGAGGAGCTGAATAATCTATGGGGGGTTGAGAGTGGGGGCAAATGTGTCACTGCTGGATGAATGTTAACTCATATTAGGTATTACAAACTCATCTGTTACATTGTCAGGGGGAGACCATTAGCAAGATAATGAAATCGTGTGCTCTGATTTTAAACATTCTAATTTAGTCTTGCTCTGTCATTAGATGCGCTTTATTAAATTGTTAAACACAGTGTGCATTGTTATTGTATTGATTTCATGATTATGTTTTAAATGACGCTTTTACTTTGAACTATCACTAACACAGAAAAACACACAAAGCCTCCTTCCAGTCTTCCTGTGACCCGTGATTAATTTGCAATGTACAGACACTGTAATTATCACACTTCATAGCAAAATAAGATCATTTATATTAAATCCTTAATTACACTGAACATTTTCTGTGCGTCTTCATTATACCATGGCAATTGAAAGATTGTTATAATGCAATTGAATCCTGTTCAGTTGTGATTCTCCCATTTTTACAATGTACCTCGATTGAAAGAAGACAAATAATGTGTATTGAGCCCATCTCAGATATTGGCATTTATTTACAAAGCTGGTCTATCATGTCCAGTGAGAGTAATGCAGAATAGTTGCATCTTTGTTTTAAATTATCACATGTCAATGGTTGACTCTTTGTCCCCAACAGAACAGACGAGCTCTGGCAGTCCAAGCACTGCACGGGTGGCCAAAAATCAGGATGTTTGCCACATTGCTTTTGGGTCAAAAGTCCCGGGACCACCCCCACCTACAGGGAGGAAGGCCAGTGGCTCTGGCAACAGGGAGGTGAGGATGAGCCCATTCTCAAACAGGAAAGGAGCTTTAATCTGTCCGAATGAGCAACCGCTATATTCAGCAACAGTAGTTCTCAACCCCCATGCCCAGTATGGCCTTATGTCCCAAACAGCATTTGTAGTATGGGTGGCAAAATTCGGCCTGAGAACGGAGACTGCAGTAGTGCGTGTGAGCTTGACAATACATTCCTCACATGTTAGGTTGAGGCTGGGCGGAGAGCCAGATGCGACCGAGGAAAAACCCTCTAAAACGAACACACGAACGTGTTCGTCACTAGATCCCAGGATACAATGGGAATGGGATTTAATGAACAGAAACTGAGCATCAAAGGAGAAAAGCCAAAAAACGGCTATAAGAAAACAAAACAACCCTCTTAAAACAGGGTGAACCGCACCACTGACTTGGTGCCCCAAACGACTGTGGACCAATAAATAAAAATACAACCTAGCCGGGAAAAAGGCTAGGCACGAAAATAAAAACCTTGAGACGCAGCTCGGGACCAAAACGCAAACCAAAATACATACCAGGGGACAACGTCCCCCAACCTCCGACTCACACGAGTCCAAAGAAAGAAAAAAGAAAACCAAAACCTTAGAGGAAGGCGCCAGCGAACACAACACAGCTGAACGCCTTCCTTACCTTTTAATCTTTTTGTTTCTTAACAGTGAAACACACACCAGCACAGTACCGGACTCTTAAGTCTCACAGAGTCTACCAAGTGCATTTACCGGCTTTGTGTCAGAGCGCACAGTGAACACAAAAGCATTGGTAGACTGTCAGCACTGGCCTTAAATACTCTTTAGGAGGGGGAAAACTCCTCTGCCAATAATGACAACCAGATGAAGCCAATGAGCACCAGCCCTCTGGTGGACACCTTAGGTGTTACCTCACCATGACATCACAGGAAACGCATAAGTTTATTGACTTCGATGCAGTGGTAATCAAACTCAAGATGTAGGTGTGTTAGGAATGAGACAAAAATACAAAAAACATAAAACATGTTACAAATTTTGGGGGACCAAGTAAGTATATGCTCTACCAGGCCTGTACTGCAGCCCTCTTCAGCTCCTGGGGGCTATTTGCCTTCAGTCTAGTCTTCAGCAAGTGAAATACATGCTCAATTGGATTGAGGTCAGGTGATTGACATGGCAAATCAAGAACATTCCACTGTTTGGCTCCAAAAAAATTCCTTGGTTTATTTGGCTGTATGTTTTGGATCATTGTCCCACTGCATGATGAAGCGTCGTCCAATCTGTTTTGATGGATTTGCTTGGATCTTAGCAGACATGTTTCTGTACTTCAGCATTCATCCTGCTACTGCTGTCAGCAGTGACATCATAAATTAACGCAAGTGAGCCAGTTCCACCATGTTTGACAGCTGTTCCCCTTTTTCTCCACATTTTCTTCTTTCCATCACTCAGGTACAGGTTTATCTTTGTCTCATCTGTACAGAACTCGACAGGTTTAACCTAACCTTGCCATTGTATTCTTGAGGCTTGCCAGGGGTTTGTGTCTTGTGGTGAACCCTCTCAGGTTATGCTGGCATCTCTTGATGATAGTCTTTGAAACATTTATCTTGGAGAGTGTTCTTGATCTGTTGAACAGTTACAAATGTATTTACTTTCACCATTTGAAGGTTCCGTCATCCACTGGTCTTCCATTTGCTATTGCTGAACTCGCCAGTGTGTTCTTGCTTCTTCACATGTTAATGTACCAAACAGTTGTTTTTGACACCCAATTTTTTGGCTATGTATCTGATTGATGGATGGCTTGCTTGAATGGCATTGACTCTTCTTTGATACTCATGTTGAGAGACAACAATAAGACATGGAGATGGCACTCCTAGAATCAACTCTAGACCTTTTGCTAGCTCTTTTGTGCATGAACAAACAATTGAACTTAACATAACTGTCCAAGAACTGCCAATTGTCCAATTACTTTTGGTCCTCGAACTGCACTTTAATGCCACACTTATTGTTTTATTTCAAATTCAAAGTGCTAGAGTACATAGCCAAAATGAAAAAAATGCTGTCCTAATAGTTATGCCCTTGCAGACTGCACTGTAGTTTGACATGTTTCATCACCTCCTCCTTATTGACATCATTGACACTTGAGTTCTATGATCTAGGAAAATCTAACACATCTATTTGTTTTTGAGCTTGCTGTTCTAAAATAGAGGTTGCCATCTCTAAAGCCAAAACTTATTGTGAGATTTGTTTCTCAAGCATTTAGTGCTAAAAATAATAGAAACAGTTGTTTACCCAAAAGCGAGGCCTCTCTCTATTTCATCATGTCTTTGAATTCTCCTAGTTTTCCATTCAACCTATTTAAAGATATGGAAGTCATATGGAAGACGATGAGGTTTTTGAGGCAGATGATGAGGGGTTCTTCCCAAGTGTCCACACAATCAGAAGTATCTATTATGCTTTGAATACATTCACTGGCCAGTGGCAAGAGCATTATTGTCATTCAGCATCTGCTTTTCTACAGGCGGTTCTCGCTTCTGGTACCAGAACAGGTCGGAGCTCTGGCTCATTAAAACCGAACAGCGGAGACTGGACAGAGAAGCAAAGCCATCGACGTGAGCAGGTCCCCATTTCTGGGCAGGATCCCACACCTCAGCACCACCAGGACAGCGGGCAGGCCTTAGAGGGACTCACTGGTAAAGATGAAGATTCATGCGTGAAAGATTTTGTAACATAAAGTACACAATACTAGCAAATGAAAGCCAGAAAACCCTGAAAGTGACAACTAAGGAGTTTAAATTATTCATATTTAGTTGAACCCTTAACAATGGGCATTGGTCTTTTATGAAAACCACCATACACAAAAGCTTACTAGAGTCAAAACCTTAGTAGGCATACTCCCTTTCCAAGTCTCAACCCCCCACCCTGTCTGGCAGTGAGCCAGTTCAGAAGTCCTAATCTAGACAAACACCAGTCGCTCAGTTCACACCAGGGGCCTCTTCCACAAAGCAGGATTACTGAATTAGCTGGATAACTACACAGTAAAAACCTGGAACAGCTCTTTTCACTTCAGTCCGCTACTTAGTGCAGTTATCCAGCTGCATTTTTAGTTTTTTCTCTAAATAAATGGATTGATGCAGGAAGCCACTGGAGCCTGCAGCCACACCCCCCGCCAAGCAGATTGGCTGCGGAGAGGCCAGGAACAAGGAAGCTACGAGTGTACAATGCAGAAAGAGAAGCACCAGTGCTCACAGGTGAGGCGTGGGGACTTATCCAGGGCCACATCTTGCTTCTGTTCTGGTCTCAGCCACTTACTGTCGAAAAGATGCACACTTTTAAAGCTTGGGCTGATTAGCTGACACAATCCCGGTGTGTCTGCCCACTTAACCAGTAGGCATGGTCCCCATTTCCAGTCCCAGTCCGAGCCCTGCCACACATTATTTGCATCAACCAAGCACAAAGGAATACAGTTGCTCAGGGGAATGAGGCTGAATGAATGGTGTTTTGTCACTATGGCACAGTGCGGAGCAGCAGTAGAAATGAAGCCAGCAGCTCTGAGACCTGCCCTCCCAGCAGGACCGCAAACAGCACAGGAGCTCTGTTCCCTGGTGCAACTGGAGACCAACCAGAAGCAGGTCAGATACCTCAAAATGGATGGTGGCTCCTGGGTACTTCAGAGAAAGTGCACAATGTCTTTTCTGTGCAAAATTACTTTTTCTGTAACCAGAAGGTGTGTTTTTAGCCCCTTTTTTATTTTTTCAGATAGTGCAAGCGGTCTGAAGGGCGTAAGCTTGGATTCCACCAAATGGACTCCAGAAGCACTCAACCTGGACTCAGTGGAGACCGCCATTTCTGTCAGACATGAGAGCAATGGCGTGGAGCCTCAGCTTAGCCTGGAGGACCTCTTCACCTTCTCTTCCCGCCCACACTCAGCAAGGCGTTGTCACGGACAGACCAATCCCGGAGAGGGCCCCGCCTCTTCTCCTGAAATGTGGGGTGAGGGGGGTGGGGTACACAGGGGGGCACGGCTCGAGGATGACTTCGTTGGCAGCGAAAGTGAAGAGGTATGTCTTTAATAATCCACTACTGACTGTATCGACTGCAACAATGTACGCACACTTAAAACTGGGAAACTGCTCTGCAAACAGGTTACTTTCATACTTGTCTGTAATGACATACTTTGTATACAAATTACATTACATTACATTATTGGCATTTGGCAGACGCTCTTATCCAGAGCGACGTACAACAAAGTGCATACCCATAACCAGGGATAAGTTCGCTGAAACACCCTAGAGGGAAGTGCTGTTGTATATAGCTGTTGTATATCTCAAGGACAGTGATGCTTCCAGCAATTCACAACATTAGTTACTAATTAAACCACTGAGAACCGAAAATATTAGTCACTAATTAAACCACTGAGAACCAACAATATTAGTCACTAATGAAGCCACTGAGAACCAACAGCATCAGTCAATTGAGCCATTCAACAGATACTGACACAACTAGTCACCAGTTGAACCATAAGTTTCAGTGCTGTACAGTAAAATGTACTTTGGACACTTTTTTTACTGGATGTTTTATATGCTATTCATGTATTGTTTTATGTATATTGATAAACTACTGACTGCTACTGTGGTCAGTTTAAATAAAGGTTAATAAATAAGATAAATCATGGTGTTGAAGTAAATTAGACTCATGCAAATTATATCTCTTAAAAACAATGTACTATTACAAGAGTTTAGCCTGTCAGTGAATTTTGGTGAATTTCTGTCAAAATTACCCTGAGAAACAACAGTAAAACTGTGGAACATTTAGACTTTAAACATTTGAAATTGTGACAGTTTGACACTGCATGAAACATTACATTCAGACAGATTCAGAGGGGGTATTTTTTTCAAGAAATTTTAGAAAATTTTAAAAAGCCAACATATCTGTGGTCTCTCCCTTACTTGTAGGAGGAATCCTACTCAGAGACTGTCACTCAGAGGCCTGGCAAGTGGTCCAGCCCCGGTGTCTCACCCACACATGGCTTAAAATCCAGAATCCATGCTCTTGAAGGGGATAATCAACCCAATGCAGACCATGCATACTATAGCCAAGCCTCTGAGTCTCCTACACAGCCCTCAGAGTCAGACATGATGCAGGGAATGGATATGCCCCCGGATGATAGCTTGGACGCGAGGAATATTGAGGTTGATCACGGCAGCATGGTCCCCACCCGCTGCCTCTCTCCTAACAGAACCAGGCTGGGATATGGTCTGAACAGCCCCAGAAATGAGAGGGCTTGCCAGGACTCCAGAATCTCGCTGAGCAAGAAGTCACTTAAAGAAATTCCTATAGGAGACTCCAGACTGCATGTGGATCGCAGAGTATGTTTGTTTATTTATACTAGTAATACTTCCATAACCAGATAAAGCAAATAAAAATCAGGCATGTAAAAGCAAAAATGCCAAAGAAATCTAATGAATCAATGCCATTGAGGTTCACTGCCTTGACAAACAGGATGGAAGAGCAGGTATACATGGTTAAGATTAGCTCAAAAAATGAGTGGTTTTGAACCATACCTTGATACATCTAGGGCCAGCTTCACAGACACAGATTATGCTTAGTCCTGGACTAAATTGAGTTTTGTACGGGGAATCTCCATACAAAAAAATCTAGAATTTAGAACTAGGCTTAATATGTGTCTGTGAAACATGGCATGCACACATTGGCTAAGTCAAGCCAGACAACTACTAAGTTGTCTTGTCTTGCTCTGGCCTCATGGATCATCTGGTTGACAACTCCAAAAAGCGCTATATGGATGGGGTTTGGTTGGTATATTTTATTATGGATGAAGATTTAAAAAAAGAGAAGAATGTTTTTTCAAAAGGAGAAAAATTCAATGAGTTTTAGTATTGACTAGTCGGAGGTGGCCAACCCAATTCCTGCAGCGCTGTAAGGTTCTCAGCACTTAGGGAGAGCCATAGGGTTCTCAGCAGTGATGAATGTGATGAACTAGACTTCTGGATATCTGCAAAGTGTTTTTGAGTTTACCGGGACAATGAGACTTTGTGTATTTTGTAGCGGTCATCTCAACCTAGTGTTTGAGTAAGGTCAGGGCCACCACACAGGTACATGGCAGCCGAGTTATACGGAAACGTCCGGATATATGTACCTTGGTTAAATCAAATCTGTTATCCCATTTTCTTTTCTTAGAAGGTTTCATATTGCACCAGTGTGAATGCATGTGTGCTCCTGATTTTAAGGCGAGCAGTCAAACAAGCCTTCAGCCAAACCGGGCAAGCGGTTCCAGGCTGTGCGTGCAGGGAAGTCTCAACCAGGAGGAAGAGCTGCTCATGCTTGCCAGTTTGCTCAGACAGCAGGAGGATGAGCGGGAGCAGGTGTACGAGGAGGGCACACCTGCAGGCCTCAGCGCCTCCCAGATACACAACTGTAATGTGAGCATCAGCACCAGCAGCGATGACACGTCCAACTGGACCCCCTATGTCCCAATGGTGAGGCCCACATTTTAAACACTTTCCTATTCCCTCAAGTGTTGAGAAGATGAACCGAAATCATTAACGAGTGTGTGTTCTATACAGTGTGCACAAATTATGATATGCTGTAAGCTTGACACTGACTTGTCACCGAATTTTGTTGATTTAATTGTAACATTGATTCTCAACCTGTGGCTAGAGAGGGTAAATCATTGCTAAACATGAAAAGCAACTAATTAAGAGCTTGTTAAAATTCTGCAACTGTGGTTGAAATGAAAATCAGCATACATAGGGATCCCCCAGGACCAGAGGTTGGAACCACTGTTTTACACATAAGTAATCAGAGCCATAAAAAGCTACACTTAGTGTGACTTGTTAGAATATCTACTGAAGCCACCAGCTGAAACTACAATTGCCCATCTGATAAGAGACAGTTCACTTCCTTCATATTGGTGCTGCCATTTTCATTTTGGAGGAATGATTATAGTCTGTCATACTAATGTTCCTGCGAGCATATCGCAAAACTCAAGAGGAAAGCACTCATTTAAACTGCAATTTTTGGTTCTATTTCAGTTCAGTACCATTTGGAAATTAGAGGGGAGAATCTTTTCTTAAACCCATTCCAGAGGTGTCGTGCTGTACCTCTGAGACAGCCGTGGTATTTCAGTGAAGCCTCACTTGCCCCGGGACAGCCTTGAGAGCAGACATTCAGTGAAACTCGCAACTGCTGCTTGATGGAATCGTATCTGTACTGGCACAAAATGTCCCTTCCCTGGGGCACACAGCCTCTGGCTTTAGGCTGCAAGAGTGGAGGCGAGGAAACTTTGAGAGTTGTTAGAACATTTCTAACCTAACAATAGTTCCCCCCTCTTCTTCAATGGCAAAATCAAATGGTGTGTGCACTATTTCAGTGGCTGTCTAAGACAGAAGTGATTTTGTATTCAAATTATGGTTATAGCAAAATAGACGTTACTATATTTCAAATTCGGTGCAACCTAATTTGAAAATGAATCGGGAATTTTCAATTGTACGGACTTTCAGTAATTTTACCATGTGATTTTACTAAGTGAAATTAAGTAAGTTTGTGTTGCTTACTTTAAATCGGCACTGGTGTAAGCTTTAATATCAAGATTGCTGAAGTTTACAGGGGAACATGGTTTATGCACTAAACGAGTTATTGAATGTCTGAATGAGTAATCATATTACCTTTTGTTTTCTCAGTGAAATAATGCCTGCACATTGAGATTCATTTCCCTCCATTTGTCATTTCAATTTGGACAGCTTTGCTACAGACAATCATACCAAAGCAAGGGCTAATCCAGTTTCATGTCACATGGGGAACCATGCCTACACTTTCTCATGAAACTAAAACTCCCAAAAACTTTAGTCAGAACTGTACGTTTCTTGATATCAAAAGTGCTTGCATACGTCAGCTATAAATATATTTAGGCAATCATGCAACACTAATGTTCTTTTTAAATTGAGCTCAGCTCCATTCAATTATTGGTAAAAGAGAAATAAATGGAAAAGATAAACATCTTTATTTGTTATTCGTAACGTTATAACATTCTACATCCTCTTAACCACTTGGCACAAAGTCACTATTTAACATCCCTCATTACATATTTAACACTACATATGTTGCTTATATTCATAAAACCATTCAGTTATCAGATGCCGTTCCACAAGTTGTCATTGCAAATAAACTTCATTGGCATGAAAAAGTTGTGATCAATAAAAAAAACCTTTTAACTTGTATCACCCTGTTGAATTTGTGTCTCTCCTTGCAGCAAATATCTTGGACCCCCATCAGAATATTCCGTCAATACGAATGGGTTCAATAATATGTTTTTGGGTTTTTTCACATAGAATGCTTTATTGGTGTAATAAAAATTAAATAATCAATAAGAATTGCTTGACATTATCAGTGTTTGATTCCAAAATTATTTCTATCAGCTGCTAATAGGTTCAGAATGAAATAGTAATGTTGTTCTGTTATGTTCATGTGTGAATAATGTTGGAAGGCACAGTTGTTGCAGAAGATGTTAGAAATCCTTTCTATATAATGTATTGTGCTGAGCTAAAGCTTACGAAGAGGATTCTGCTTAGATGTTTGGTTCATAGAATTACGGGATAGTTCTGTTCTTTATAATAATAACTGTATTATTTCAGTTTTAATACATGCCTTTGATTGGCCTCTTTGATTGTTTTGAATAATATTTTTGATACTTTGATAATGGTAGGTATCAGGGCATGCAGGCTCTGTGGTTCAAAGAAAGAAAATACACTCCAAGTAGCTTTGAACTCGAAAAAACAAAAACAAGGAGTTATCAGGTCCAATAAACTAGCCTTTTCTTCTCTTCTTCACAGCCAGCCTATCAGGGCCATCATTACCAGGAGGAGATGTCTCCCCTCCGACAGTCCAATCCACGGTGAGTGGTACATTTAATGGGGGTGATTTTTTCCTAAATAATATTGACTCATCTCATCTAAAGCATATATGGCAGCCACAGTCACAGAGACCTCTACTGTGGAATGGAGGGAACCCCTGGGGCTGTCAGCTCTGTCTTAGAGTATGAGTGCATTGGGTAGAGTTCAAAAGGGAGAGAATTTTCCAGGAAACGTTCTGAAATTTTCCGGAATTTTCCATCTCATGACACCATACAAATTTAATCTGAGATTAAGATAGCTGTAGTTGAGATGGATAAAAGATATTTTTTTATTAAACGAGAACAAATAATAAAACTGGTGGAACCTGTTAATAAGTTTAAGATGGTAATTACTTTTTCACATTGATAATATGGTTGTTTGATACATTTTTGTCAATAAATGAAATTTTATTTAAAGAAAACTAATTAGCATTGGTCAAGCAATTCATTTTAAAAATGTAAAAGTTTTGTTTGTGTCTTTTACTCCTGTACTCTGTGTTTCCCCTTGTTACTTAGTCCATTGTTACCAGTCTCAATGAAACCTTTTACAATTGAGAATTCGGTACTACACAAGCATGAATGGGGAAGGGCATTAATTGTCTCATTAATTTAATGTCACCTGCACTGTTAAATAGACAGGATGGACCAACGAAAGTGCATGTCGATTTCATGCTGCGTCTAAAAAACAACATACGGTTTGTCCCTCTGCTAAAACGACGGTAAAAGGTGTGAAGATTGAGCTGTTGGCGGAAGGTTGCCGTGTGTGGTATTAAACCCTGGCGAAGGCAGAGCTTTCCGGTGCTGTCTCATTGAAATGCGTCACATATCTGGTTAGCCATCGACTGCATACCGCTGACATGTGAACACAGCATAATAATGCAGAAAGGTGACATCACCCGCTCTGTTGGAGGTAGGAGTGGGCAAGGGTCAGTACCTGGGGAATGTAGGCTCGTTGCACATCTAGCAGTTCTTTAGCTTTGGGCTAATTTGTCATCCTCTCTCCTCTCCCCTTCATTTACCCTCACACCACCCCGGGCGTGTCCTGTGACTGGGGAGTGTTGGAGGTGGGGACGATGTATAAAAAGGGTTGTAATTCCTACATGGTTCACCCAATATGGATGTAAAAACCCTCTAGTTAAAGCTGAAAGCACTTTAACCGCGTGACTGTTTTATTTCCAGTTTGTTTGCTGGAGGACAGTACTGAGACAGAATATGAGAACACAAAACAGCTGTTCCTGTAAAATGGTCAAACAAATTCCTGTAAATACCATGGAATAAAAGCAGATTGCCTGTACTTTTGTCTCTAATCTGAATGCCCTAAGCATATCCCAAACAAAAGGTCACTGAACCATTCCCATACTTTTTGAGGGTACTGTCACTAAGATCATGCTGTTTGTGATGTTGTCAATAATTATTTTATCGATCATTTCTATTCCGTTATGGTTTATTTTGTCTGGTTTTTTATGTTCATGATTTTGTTATGTTTGGTTTGATATGTCCTTCAGGAGAGACATAATGCTGGATTAATTTTTAGGGGACTTCTGGGGCAGAGACCCTGCATACTGCTTTATGTTTAAACATTATTGAAATAAGAAGTTGATCACAGAAGGTGTCACTGAAAGGCATACTAAAACTGGAAATATGTTAAGTTTATACAAGAGTGAAAAACATTTTGGCGTGCCTTGCTACTGGATACTGTGTCTTAAAAAAAAGACAAATCCCATTTTTGACTATGAGCAATATTTTAATCTATCTGAGCGAGCAGTCTGCTGGTAATCTCATTTAATGACTTACAGCCAATATCTTATTTTAATACTGGCTCGGTTCTGACAGTTTATTATTAGTTTTTTGTTTTTTTTAATGGGAACTTTTCACTGTGGGCACTTGTTAAATGAGTTGAAACTTTCCATTGCCCACCAGCCAGCACGCTGAAATGTATCTGGCTGCTGGGCACTGAAAAATGTAAAATGAATTTAAATTAACCTGTCTAATGCAATCTTGGACAGTTAAGTGGCTAGTGCAGTTTTCCCCAGGAAGGAACCACAACAAAATAATACAGAATTGCGTGTGAACTTTATTAACCTGCTGTAACTCTTCACAAGAGTTACAGCAGGTTAATAAAGGTTAAATGTTTTATAATGAGGCAGAAAATTAAAACTTGAAATACCTCAAGTAATTTACATTCACTGAGCACTTTATTAGGTATTTATTAGACTTGTTTTTTACTTATTGGTCCTCTGCTGCTGTAGCCTATCTACTTTCAGACGTTTGACGTGTTTTGTGTTCAGAGATGCTCTTCTGCATACCACTGTTGTATTGTGTGGTTATTTGCATTTATGTGACAGAGAGCTAGTTCACTTCAAGTTCAACATCTGTTTGAACCGGTCGAACAGTTCTTCTAACCTGTGACCAGACCAATCTGTTATTTTGATTAATGAGCCAACTTCAGCTCATGAAATATCAGCTATCCCAAGAAAGATACCTTTCCAGCTTAATGTTGATCAGGGCTGCCCAACCGTGTTCCTGGAGATCTACCACCCTGTAGCTTTTCATTTTGAACCTGAATTGGCACACCTGACTTGACTTATTAGCAGCTCAATGAGATCTCTAGCTGTTGAATGAGGTGTGCATGTTTAAGGTTAGAGTGAAGGCCTACTTGATGGTAGATCTCCAGGAACAGGGTCGGGCAGCCCTGATGTATACCATTTGCCAGATTAACTGGACGCCTGGGCAATGAGGCAGTATACTACCATATAGGTAGCTGCCCTTTTAGTACAGTATCATTACAGTCCATTCTGTGTGCCAGACCATGACAGGTAATAAGTGAACTTAAAGAGAAGCAAGGAGTAAGATCAGTTTTACCTTCTAAGTCCCTGAAGAAGGGGGCCCAGAAAGGTACATGATAAACCATAAACGGTGAGCATTTTACTCATTTGTGGAGACAAATGAAAATAATGAGAAATAATAATGGATTTTTAGAATGACAGTGTTTTTATCAACTGGTTTTCACTCCCCGGTGATCGGTCATTATTCCAGCTGTAAAGGCTGTTTCTCACCCATTGTGTTTCAGAGACAGGTTGAACGTGCTCAGCCCTCCCATCGTCCCTCCCAGCCAGCAGGAGAGAGGCAAAGAGACAGACCGTCACCCCGAGAACACTCTGACAGGTCTGCCCACTGCCTGCAGCTTCCACCACAAATTCAGTCTGCCTACTGAAACCAAAAAGCCAAAACCTCTTTCCCTGTAATATCTAAAGGCCTTATCATCTACCCAATTGTGCTGTAAGATGCTGGATCGCAGTGCTAAGTGTCACTCTCATTCATTCTCAAACCTTTGGTTTACCGGGAAATGAAAAGAGTGAAATTCCCTCCCGGAGGATTTCACTCTCTCCCACTGGAAAGCATCGTGCTGCTGTCGCCCTGGCTTCAAGCTTCACTCTTGTCAGGTTGACTGTTATTTCACCGCTTTATTGTGGTACAGTCGTTTCTGTGCAGTTTACTTTCAGCATTTAAACATTTACAGCATGCACCCAGGAGGAGAGGCAACTAATATGCTTGATTTGGTGTAAAAATAAAATAGTCTTTCTTCCATTTTTTCTCCTTACCAGTGTTTGCCTATTGTCACTCATATTTCTAGTTGGCAGTTCAATTAAATGGCTTATTTCGGGATACAAATCGGCTGTACAGCATAACTATGCACAAGGCATATCTGAAACGTAGTGCCATTGACATAATTTGATCAATTTTACCACGAAGGTGCAAGGCACCAAGGTAATCAAGTCTGCAACACTTTGGGACTAGATTGATATGCACTGTTAGATGCATATCAGTGCATCTAACAGATATCAGATATTGCTATGTTTATTTATGCAAGCAAATAAACATATGACAGTGTTTAAATTTGTTTTTTTAATAGTATCCTTTTTAAATTGCTGTCAGGTTATTTTATCCCACATTAAAAGTCTTTTTTGAGTTTTAGTCAGGTCATTCTAGATGGTTCTAGATTACACTGGACAAGATGTACAAAATGTACAAGATGAAAAAGAAAGTCCATCCTGTTCAAGGGTATGGTTTTACATATTACATATTAGCTGTTATCAAGTCCTCACTAAATCCTAATTATGTATCTTTTTTCAGAGTCCATAGTAAGCCTGCAAAACGAAAAAAGTACCTTTTACTACTCAATATAAGGTCAAATCTTTTATTGCATTGAAACCGGAGACCCACTATTTGACTAAAGTAGAACTGAAGTTTCAGGATTAAAATAAATGATCTTGAATGGGGGACTGATCGTGTGTGAGCATGATTGCTCTGTGTTTTACAGATGCAGAAATGTCGACCAGCGCAGAACATGTGGAAGATGACTATCTCAATCTCCTTTATGACCCGTGCCTCAACTGCTACTTTGATCCTGAGTCTGGGAAATATTACGAGTTGCGATAATTGTAATGTAAACAAAATTCATGTTGTGTGTTTGTAAATATAATCTAGCTACCAACATTAGATTATTGAAATGTGATGACTCTCTTATTGACAGATTACTGAACTTATATGGTATATCTTATGCAGTGCTCTCAAAAGGAAGGCGTTTCAAATAAATCCTCATATAAATGAAAGGTGCTGTGATATAGCAATTAACTCAGTAAAAGTGTCCCCAAGCTGAAGAAACTGGTTTAAAAAAACTCTTAGCAGCAATAACTTTTCCTTTAAGTGTTAATCAGTCTCTCACATTGCCTGCAAGTAATTCTGAACCACTCTTCCTTACAGTATGATTTAAAACATACATCAAGGCCCTCTCCACCATCTCAGTAGGCTTCAGCTTAAGTAAACTTGAATGTTTTTTGATTGACACAAGGGCAATCATTTTATTGGCTTACTCCTGTTGTGGGGTTCATCCAAGCTAATTCTCCCATTAAACTCAATAGGAAAAATAGCATGGATGCTAAACTACCCCTTGACAACATGAAATGTGTATTAATGTATTCCTATGAGTTCATGTACTCCTGAGTCCACCATGTGTTCCTTGCTGTACCATGGTGTTCTGGAGGAGAATACATCACACAGCTGAAAATATGGAGATGCATTGTGAGGACATCATATTCACTAAATACAAGAAAGCAAAAGCTGAAACACTCTGTTAGATAGGGGGGTCCTGAAATTTCCTAGCAAGGTAGGCAACCGATCCAACAATTGTAGGGCATGCTTTAAAGTTTTTGCTGCTAAAGGAGGATTTACCGATTAAGCTAGGGGAGGGAGGAATTTTTGGGGCATGCTGGAAAAAACTATGGAAATTGTATAAAGCTTTGTGTCATGTGCTAGTCCCATTACCGTTTATCAATATTAGGATTTATGGGATTAAAAATATTTGATGCAAAAATGAGCTAAAACAAGAAATTAGCAGGGGGCATATACTTTGACCACACCATACGAGTTATTCATCAGTGCCTATGCATTTTAATCCAAATGTTTCCCATACACTACATAAGATATGGTGTCACTAGCACTGATACTTATATACCATTACTGTGAATGATTTGTATAGTAAATAGCAGTAAATAGTTTTTTACTCTGATTTCTTCTGTAGTTCTAAGAGAATATAACTCTGCATATCTTCGAATGTGATATAGTTTTGGGTTGTAAAAAGTTTGACAAAGTCTCAAGAAAAATGTGGTGTACAATTTATCACCATCCATATTCTTTTCATTGTCTGAAATACTGGAGCTGTAAAAGAATAAATGTTAAGAAAATTGTGCTGTATAAATATGTTCAGTAAATGTTTGTATACCTGTGTTCAACACACAGGAGATGGTACTATATACACTGCAGAAATTTCAACTATAAATACTGTCTTTTATACTACATTGTATGCAGAACATAATTACCCATGTCACCTAAAGTGACCATTTCTTAAAGTGGAAGGGCCAACCTCTGAAACAGGGTCATCTGTCTACACCTCAGAACTGTGTAACCTGGCATAGCACCACCTGATTACACCACCCTGGGAATTACACCCAAATAAATGGTTTGTACAAATCAAGGATTTATGACCAATCCCCACATATGTACGTTCAACTAAATGAACAGGCAGAGACATGGATTCAATAAAAACATCCAGTTTATTCGTTACAATCCTAAAAACACAATAGAAAAACCAACACAAACCCACGGGATCCCCTTTAATACAAAATTAGCCGGTAGGTCTTACCCCTGCCGCTAGGGGCACTACTGGGTGCGTGCGGGTACAAGTCCGTGGAGGGTGGAGGACTTACCGGAAGTGGAAGGTCACTCACTCGTGAGGGTGCCAGCAGACATGCACGCACTGTAAAGTTGTGACACCGTGAAGCACACACACACACAGAGAAAAGAGCGGCACCACTTCCGACGGCGCCGCTACGACCTCCACGCCAACCCAGATCCCCAAACCACGCACTGCAATGTAAACAGTAAGCCGTCCCAAAGCCCCAACCCGATCAACAGTTAGTTTGTCAATAGTAGGAATAGTAAAAATATAAATAAATACGGAACCCCAGGGAAAAGGGCGGGTACAACAGTTTAAAACACAAATGGCTGGAGCTCCACGTAGCCACTTACTATTAATGTATTAATAGAACTGGAGCCCCAGTATCCACGTTCCTTAGCTCTTTAAGGGGACAGAGATAAACGCGAATTACTAATGTCGGCAAAACAGCAGCTAGCAATGTCATATAATGGCAGAAAATATTTGTTAGTGCACATGCAGTGTGGCGTTCTTGTGAACGCAATATTTTAGCGCATTTTAACCATGACATTACCGGAAGCTAAATGCTTTCCTACTCATACCATTAACAAGATAACGATTAAAATAAATACCTCAATAGGCTATGCACGTGCAGAGTCTCAAGCTCCACCACTTCGTCTATGGTGACCTAAAATAAAAATGTTCATCAGGATTACATGGAACATTACGTGGATGCAATTAACAGAGCAAACTGCAACATACCTTGAAGTCAGCCATGAACTTGCATACAGGAACAGGGAGGAACAAGAACCCCAAATAGGTAAAGCATTTCCTTGTACCTAGTTACTGCAGCCTATTTATAGGCCTCCAGAAATGATTGATATGCATGTCAGCAAACCAGATACCTGAATGCATGTTAACCTAGCCCATTCGCTAGTCAGGGTGTTTAGTAATCAGTAAATAAGAACTACAAAAGGAAATTGCCTTCTTAAAATGGCAGCCTTCCTATAGCCCATGTTTTTTTTTCCTCTGATCATGACAATACATACATAGGTCTAGGACAGGGGTGTCAAACTGATTCCCCAGGGGGCCGCAGTGTCTGCGGGGTTTTTGTGGTTTCCTTTCAATCAGCTGCCAATTAAGGCCAATTAAGGCCTTGAGAACAAGGCGTGTGGATACTTTAACCAATCAGTGACTTGAATGAACCCAGAACACCCCAAAAACCAGCAGACACTACGGCCCTCCAGGACTGGAGTCTGACACCTGTGGTCTAGGATATAATCACATTCACAGACCTAAATAATGGATATTGCATCTGCTTGTTTATTTTGCTTACTCCACCGTCTTGGTAGCCTGGCCCGTCGCTGCAGGTCCCAACCACTGTCTCAAAAAACGTGGACTAGCCCTGCACAGCTAATTGGGCTAAATCTGTGGTTCCCAAACCTCTTCTTGGGTACACCCAGTTTGATCCAGGTATTTGATTGGTTGTGTCAGGTGTGCTTGAGGTGGAATACCTGAAATATTAGGATATGGCTGGGGTACCCAAGAAGATGTTTGGGAACCACTGATTTAGGCCAATTAGCTGCAGAGAGTTTTAAGAATAGGGCTGTTACTTTTTCCCAAAATTGACTTTGAACAATCTCACATTAGAGAAATCTGTTTTAATTTGATGTTTTAATGTATTTATTATGGCCCAATTTTGATTTCTGATGGTTTTGAAGTATCTCACACATTTTCAACAAGTGACAATTCAGCGCTTAGTTTTTATATGAGATGGCTTCCTTTCAAATATCACCGCTGCCACCGCAGTCTTTTGCTTTGAAGCATGACAGATTGTTTCATGAAAGTGCCGTTCAACCTATTGACAGTCATTCACACGTTTCTTCCACTTGAGGCCAGCAACTCCTGTTTTTCCGCCAGCAGGCAGCTGTCAGTTGGAGACCAACCGTAATGCACTGCTGTCATTTGTAGCCTGGATAGGGCTGTGTCGATTTGGCTTCACATCCAGTGCCCTCAGCCCCAATGTCACCGTCGTGTAGAATGAAGGTTATGCTGTGCAATATGTTGTGCTGTGGGACTCCCTATGAACTCTTTGTGGCTAACCCATAGTCAATGAGCTCCTAGCTGTCAGTGATGAAGTGCACTTTGACCCATGGTCTAGGCAACTGAGGCCAAAGAGTTTTAGCCATCTTTGGTCAACGCAATACATCTCTCCTTCATGTTTTGTGTTACCATGTGCATTCATACTCTCTCCTCTCAGAAGTCTTCTGCCGTTTGTCCTCTCCGACATGTTCCTGTTCCTTGGAAATCTGCCATTCGTTCACCCTGCTGTCTTTCACCAGTCAGGATGACATTTAAATACTTCCAGTAGGTCACTTCCTACTGTATGGAAGCCAGGTCATGTGTACTGCTGTAATGTCGGGGCAGGGCGCAGAGCCAGAAGCAACCAAGGGTAAAACCCCTTCTAAACGAACACGCGAACGTGTTCGCCACTAAATTCCAGGAGGAAGCGGAATAGGGATACACAGCCACGAAAGGAACTTCTCCCGGAACAGGAGGAGGAAAAGAAAATAACAGGACAAACCTTTGAATAGAAACAGACATGAAGCCCAAAAACGGCTATTAGAAAATAAATCAACCCTTTGAGAACAGGGCGAACCACCCAACCAAACTAAGTGCTAGTACCTGAGCACTGACGGTCGCAGACCGAGAATCAAAGTAAAATACAACCTAGTGAAAAAACTAGGCACGAAAATAAAACCTTGAGGCGCAGCTCAGAACAAAATGCAAACCAAAATACATACAGGGGACAACGTCCCTCAACCACCAGCTCACACGAGCCCGAAAGAAAAAAAAAACCAAGACCCTTGAGGAAGGCGTCAGTGAATGCAACACTGCCAGCTGAACGCCTTCCTTACCTTTTAGTTTCTTAAATGAATTGAGAACCACACACCAGCACAGTACCTGACTCGTAATTTTGCAGAGTCTACCTTGTGCTTTACCGGCTTCGTGCACAAGTGAACAGTTGAACACAAAAGCGTTGACGGACTGCCAGCACTGGCCTTAAATACTCTTTAGGAGGAGAAATCCTCTGGTGCTAATGAATTCCAGGTGAAACCAATGAGCCCCAGCCCTCTGGTGGTCACCTTGGGTCATTACCTCCACCATGACAACTGCTTGTTGCGTGGGTTCGTTGCTGTTTTTTTCAGAGTTGTAAAACTAATGCGAAGAGCTGGACAAGACACGACCAAACACCACAGCTCGATTTCAGAAAATGACCTGCGGGGCCATCAAGTCGTCGAAAGCACTGGATCCGACCTCACCAGAGGGGTTGGTGAATTGTGTTATTCATTAATTGTGCTCAGCGGGCTACATTATCTGGCGGAAGAATAGTTTCTTAATAAAAATAATGATTTAGAAAATAAAGTAATATTGTGTCATTCATTAATTGTTTATAAATGTTGTAACCATTTCATAAAAGCAATACGGCACTTGAGGCTGTGTTGTATGGGGAATACAGTCACGGTTAAAGGGTGTTGCTGCCAAATATGTTGAACCCAAATGAAAGACAGCCAGGATTACAGCCACATGTAAACCATGAATATAAAATTTTTATTATTTTACAGTGATTTATACAGCTGAAGACCATAACAGAACGATTCTCCTCATGTTTACCATTTGCTATCGATGTTGTTGTATTCATGTAGTAAAGCAAAAAAATAACACATTTCAGAAATTAGTTTCCATCCTGAGATAATCTTTCAGAATTTCTTCAGCATAGAAGTTAAAAACAAAATAATATATATACAAAAGGCCAAAAATATATAAATGAATTGCACAATGTACTGATGAACCGTGAGTGATGTAGTGACTGGTGCATGAATGTCAGCGTAGATCAGGTCACCACTTTCTGGGAAAGCAGCCGTTTAGTTCCAGGATCTCTGGCCAGCCATCATAAATATTCTTCTCCTTATCATTTTTTACATGCTGCAGGATTAAAGAACAATTTAAACTGCTATTAGAACATTCATGTAGGAGATAAAGAGAAGTATGTGAGCAGCACAGCCTCAATTCAGAGCTCTATATGATTCTGTTTCCCTGGTATGTGTGACAGCCAAAAGAGTGGGCCATAATCTGCATTGTTTTGGTAATGTATATTGAATCTTTTCATGCATTATAGGTTTATCACGACTCCCTGTAAAATAATTTAACAATTTAATTTATTTTGGGAAAATGTGGTGTTTGGCTTTTTTCAATAACCAAAGAAAAGAAGACAAATGTTTTTTCATAAATATTCATAAATGTGATAAATTTAGTAATAAAAAAACCTTACTTTGTTGTTTTCCTAAAGGATGTTGAGCGATATATGAAACTACTTTCGAATTCAACTAACAAAAAGGATATCAAAACATTTAATATCTGTATATTTTATAATATTTTTGTCTAGTGTGATATACCCCTGGCTCTTTTGTTTTTGTTTAGTTTGTATACTATCCCCTGCATACTGAATTCTTATTGTATTCCTTGGTTAATAACTTTTTTTTTCAAGTAAAACAAATCATAGATTTATCTATCACTGTTCATTCAATTACCGGCCCAGTAACATACTTCAAAGTTGCAACACACTCACAGACAATGCACATCTGAGGGAAAAAGAATAAAAGAATAGTCCACAGTCCACAGGTATTGAGTCCTGATTAGATCTTAGACAGTGAATGCAAATCTAAGGCATGACTATCACATTTTTATAATATTGGTGGCGATTATTAAAATGCTGATAACAGCTGTTTGTTCATTTGGTTCCCACATAATATTACAGAAAGAACACATGCAGTGCTATGTTTCCATACGGGTACTAATGGGATACTAGGATCAACCAACTTTTTTATGCTGGAGGCGAAGGATTGTTTGATGGGCAAAGATGGGAACATACAGTGCAGTATTTAATGTTTGCAAGTCTGAAGTTCCCTTTTGCACAGTGATCACCACTGGACTTAATTCTTTACATGCAGATGTAAACATGTTATTAAGAGATTAAACAAAACGTTGAACAGTGGAAGAAGTTCTTCAACCACAGGGTGATTTTCCAGAGGGGCACTCAGCTCCATGGAACCACATGAGCAGTCTAAGATACATAAAGGATGATTTAGCAGGACCTGTGCAGGTTTCTTTTAGATCTTGAACTGTACAAAGACCATTGTCATCAAATAAATAAAAACATAATGAGGAAAGCATTGTGAGGACATTATGGGCCTGTTTCACAGACATAGATTAAGCCTAGTCCTATTCCTAGTCCTAGAAGTGTGGTAAATTGGCTCGATTTGCGGGAAGTAAGCAGGGCAATCTGAGGACCTTGCCTCCTGATTAAATTTGGTTTGGTTTGGTTTATTTTGTCTTTGTTATTTTGCCTTTATTATTTTTACCTCGAAACCTTGAGGGGGAAGGGCAAAGACTTTATGTTTATTTTGTAAGCTCTCACTCTCACTTTCACTCCCCGCTCCATAAACAAAATAAAACACTGATCCAGATTTTATGGATCTCCCTTTGTCTTGCACTTCTGTCATCCCAGCAGTATATCACAGCATCTGATTGCAATTCCATACTATCAGTATTTTATAGACCTTTACCTTAAACTTTTTGTTTAGAATTTTGCAGTGATTAATAGCACTGTCTTACCTTTTCAAAAGGACTTTTTTCTGTCAATCCAACAGCTCCTACAAAAAGCCAGCCATCTCTGAAGCGCACAGAGTTGATCATGGTGCTTCCCAAATTAACAAATACATTCCTTGCTTCATCAGTCAATCTAAGGAGGAGCAGGACATGGTCAGCACAGTAACCTGTTCACGGATAAACCTCGGATAAATCCTCATTCACCCCAGAATCTCTGCATGGTTCAACACAAACAGTGGCTTTGAACTGCATGTATTACAGTTCATTCAGTTAATTCAAGCATAGCATTGGCTAAAGAGAACCATTACATAACTGACAAATTCCATAGCACACTTATACTCTTCAGATATCCTTTTCAATGTACCTCCACTATACCTTAATTTGTGCAAGTGTAATATTCTCTGCTTCTGTATTGTTGTACAGTATGCATGAAAAAACTACTAAAAGAGTACTGCAATCTTATAATGTCTTGTTACTGTACTCAACAAATTATATCACACACGAGTGACTTACTTTGTAGCTGGGTCATCAAATGAAGCTACAAGGACTATTGTTCCAGGCTTTAGATCTTTAATGAATTTCAGCAGCTCTTCGACTTCTGTACAATAACAGTCACACAGGTTGTTTTTAGACTTCACTGTTTTTTAGAGGTCATAACACTGACAAGTGATTTTCCAAGTCCTGAAAAAAATCTAACATGATTGAAAAATATGCATATAGCAATTATTGTGGGTGGTAAATTATATTTCACTACCTGGAAGTATTCACATTCAGGTGAGGACCAGTGTCATGCCAATGTCATTGTCAGTTAATATTGAAATGTGAGCATAGGAGCTTACATTTAAATTCAATTAAATTCCAGTATGATAAAGGATCAAATGTGAAATAAGCCTTACTTCCAGAGTACATGTTAAAGAAGTCAAACTTCAAAGCTTCCCCTGTTTCACCTGTATACATACACATACACATACACACACACAAACAAAAACAGAAGACATAGTTTTATCTATTGTCCCTTATTAGATGAAAATATCTGTTCCTCAAAATATTCCTCCCTTGTACGTTAATTTTACTAATTAGTCAGTTTTAGAGCCAATCAGTACACCCCTCTCATTAACCATGAAACAAAATGATCTAATCAATAAATATTATTTGATCAATATTTTTAAACAAAGTGGACTCACCATTTATGAGCACAATATTCAGGCCAGGCCCAATATTGTTTTTGGCACTGCTCATGATGCTGTTGACAAAAAAACGTATTAGTCTGGTTTCATTATTCTGATATCAGAGCCAGCAGGATACAGTCTTTTAGTCACACAGTTAAGTCAATAATGCCTTAGTAATAAACATGCCTTAGACCAGTGGTTCCCAAAGATATCTCAATATGACACAATATCACAATATCATACTTTATGCAATATGTTGATAGAAGGAATTTAGAGGGCATATGCAGCATGTTATGTAAACATATTTTTGATTCTATATTATGCACATTTATTATTTTAGTCATTTGGAGAAAGGGCAGCCACAGAAAATATGAACATAAAAATAAAAATGCTCAGAAAGTGGGTTGTGGGCTCAGACGGTTTCAGAACCACGACTTTAGATAGGGCTGAGGAGATTATTACGAATTCATTTATAACCGCTTTAAAATAAAAGTATATTGTATAATAATACTCCTATAATAATCTCCTTCCAAATGTAATTTCAACCCCTGAAATGAATGGCTTGCATCCTTTAGCATTATAAATATTCTGATACTCACACTTTATCTTCAAAGCAAATCTTCGGCCCAATGGCATTTGCTGCCCCACTTTTGATATTAAATGCAAAGTGGTCAAGAGGGCACGCTTTTGGGAGCCCACACTTGTAGCGAATGGCTTTGGGTGCTTCTACTGCAACTGATTGGATACAGCAATGAACACATAAAACAAGAAGAAAATGCAAAAGGTAAACGCTCTAAATTCAAATCAAAGAGTATTCACATCAATACTTTATGTACATTATGTAGCATTGCTACTGCCAGAAAAGGAAGGGAAACTTGCTATATAACATGGATAATTAGCTTCAATGCACTCATAATAAATCAAACAGCAATCAGTTATTTTTTCGATACAAATGATAATGTGTTTAACCCTTTCAGTCCCAACAGTGCCATATGTCACTCTCGACCTTATATCTTTTCAACCAATCAAAATGACTGCTTTAATATTGTTTTGAGCCCCTGTTAAAACTCTGGTCAACTAGGCCCTGTCAGTCAAAGCCACATATGAAAGGTCCTCCTCTGACTCAACTCAGTGCGAGTGTAACTGGTCCGGTGTGTACAGAAGCAGTTGGCAACACCATGTGTTTCGGAGAACAGTGGCTGTCTACACTGTCCCGACTCGGCAGTGGGGTTTGCAGCATTAATACGGCTGTGGTTGCAGGTGATTGGATATTCCAAATTGGATTGGGAACTGGACATACGCAAGCCGACAATGAGTGCCAAATTTATTGAAAAACAAAATTGGGGGGAGCGGGGCTTCCAACCTGGGGCTTGCTATAGAGTTCTTTAAATTGTGGCAAAGAATCACACACAATCATTGCATAGGTGATGGTGCCAGGAAACAAAGCCATTATGAGGACAGCATTAGACCCTCAAGTGGCAGTCATGGAGGATTAACTGTGAAACAATGCAACTGTCAAACAAAACAAAGCAAGTGTTGTTTTTGAAAATATCACATACAGTGGAAAATTCCCACTGCAAATTATATTTCATATGTTCATTTCAGCTGCTCAGAAGTTTGTGTACTCTGAGACCTTGGCATGTTTGCAAAGTGTGCCTTTGATGAAAAAAAGGTTTGGAAACACTGCTATAGGTATACATGGCCTGGCTATTAATCACACTAAAACAACATCTTTTCAAAATTAGATCATCGGATAAATATGATCATAACATGTCAAATCTCACCAAGACAATTTCCATCCGAACAGCAAGTCTAGTTTATGTTATCACAAACACACCACAGCTGGGTTGCTCATTTGATTAAGGCACCAGGCTGTGGCGTATGGATGAGCTTCACAGTCAGGACCGTGCCAGTGCTAACAAGTACCCAGTAGCTCCATAGGCATGTGTCACCCGGGATATGGAAGGGTTCAGTTGGTTAGGGAGCTGCATTTTATCACTCCCCTCCCCCATTGCCGTAATTGGTCCTACTCATAGCGTTATTCCTGCGTGCATATGCATTCACAGCTGAAAGAGTCAATCACTTTAGAAGAGCATTAGAAAAACGTCTCTATTTCACATGACTTATTATTCTTGAATTCCTTAATTTTCTATGTATTAAGAATGTACAGTGTACTGAAATGTGAATAGATACGTATAGGATTTGATCTATTTTAATTGCATAATTGTGAGCTGCTCGTGTGCACGTGTGTGTGTGTATGTGAGTGTGCACATGCAAAAAAGATATTGAATTCAATATGCGGATTCAACATGAAAAGGTTATCAAATCAGAAATGACTTACCTTGAACATTCTGCTCTTGTTTAGAATGCCCTGAAAAACATACAAGGATAGTCTTTCCACACAATAGTTAAGGCCCATCCACGCCAACAATAACAACAGTGACGAAGGATATTGTTGGCACAGTTTTTTCCAGCAGCATGAACAATAAAAAATTGACAGGCAATCAAAACCCAACCGGATTTACAGGGCGTCACATGCAAAATGTCAGATGACAGAACGTTATAGTACAGCAGTGTGGATGCTCACATCATTAACGTTCTAGTTATGGTTATAGTTATAGTTATACTGCAGTTATTGGCATGGAGAGGCCTTAAGACAGTGAAAATGAAACAATGCAGGTTTTTACATTTAAGAGTACCAAAGCACAGGGCATCACAGGAAGTATCACCTCTCACTGCATTTAATCATATAAGCCTTTATAAAAACAGTTATTTTAAGTATAAGTACTTGATTTCATATTCAAGCTAAATCTACATTGAACCATGTGACAGGTTATGTTTTTCTGTTTTTTACAGCTTGATTTGGATTTAACCTGTGTGTATTTAGGATTAGTATTTTGGCTCTTGGTTCGTATAGTTAGTTTAGTTATTAATGTTTTACTGAGTGATGTTGCATCTATACTCACTAGTCTGGGAATGTGTTCTCAGACCAGTGTTGTTCATAAATGGGGTGAATGCACATACAGGCAAAGTAATGTAACATGACATAATATAATGTAATGCAAGATACTTTACCAAATATTTCTCTTAATTTTCTTGCCCCTTTCCAGGCCTGCTGCGGTGGGTTGGCCATAATATAGACTAAGAGGAGAACTACAGTCAGGGCCATGGCCACCTGGATAAAGTCTGTCAATGCAATGCAAACACAAGATGAAACACACACTAGACAAATACAGACAAAGAATTTCTATTTAATTTGAATGAGCAAACTTTTTACCTCTGGGCCTCATCCCAACTTTCTTTGGGAAAAGTCACTGTACCAGAAAGGTAAAGAGGGAAGGAGTATATGAGTTCAAGTAATACATTACATGGATGTAGGGACACAGCCCAGGATTGGAACAAGTATATAAGTACTATAAGGACTGAGACAAAGATTTTTGATAAAGTTGTGAGATAAGTTTTCTAGAAAAAGCAAGTTAAGAGATGGCACCCCAGGAGCAGACCACAGGAGGGGGATACATTTTTTAGGTAAATAAACTAGAACAGAAAACAGCCATTTTAAATCATGGGCAAGGGCAGTATCAGTCTCAGTGTTCAAAAGATACAAAGCAACTGACATTCTGAATCTCCTCAATGACAGAATGTGTCCCTCTCAATATGTTTTAAAAATAAATATTTCAAGCTTTTAAAATTTTTAATTACTTTATGTAATTATATTAAAGGAAATATAATGGCAAGAATGAGACAAACTGTAAACTTCAAGCTAGATTAAATGAAAAAATATATTGAAATCCGACTTCTGGTCAACTAGGCCCCTTAATTTCTCCACTCACTTAATTAAAAAAAAAGTGTTTTATTTTATTTCAAGCCTGAGCAATGTGCTTGGCATGTCTGAGAATGCTTTATTGATTTCTTCCAATAATTTAATATCTCCACATATAGTACCGTGCAAAGGTTTTAGGCAGGTGTGAAAAAAAATCTGTAAAATAAGAATGCTTTCAAAAATAAAAATGTTAATTGTTTATTTTTATCAATTAACAAATGCATCTATGAACAGAGGGAGGGAATGCATTTCTTCAGTTCATTCACTTTGCATTTTGTTAATTGATAAAAATAAACTATTAACATTTTTATCTTTGAAAGCATTCTTATTTTACAGATTTTTTTTCACACCTGCCTAAAATGTTTTCACAGTACTGTATAAGGTGCATATACATATTAAAAATGCATCATGGATATGAATAATAACATACAGTACATTAATGCATTTAGACACAGAATACAGTTATATATAGGCAATATCTAGGTTAAATGTTGGTAGAGAAGATAGTAGGTAAGAAGTAAATTCTTACCTGTGCAATTGTAATTATTATTAGAAGTAGTAGTAGTAGTAGCAGCAGCAGCAGCAGCTGTAGTAAGCGTAGGTGGTGGTAGAGAAGATAAAAGTAAATTTTTACCTGTACAATTATTATTATTATTATTATTATTATTAGTAGTAGTAGTAGTAGTAGTAGTAGTAGTAGTAGTAGTAGTAGTAGCAGCAGTAGCAGCAGCAGCAGCAGCAGCAGCAGCAGTAGTAGTAGTAGTAGTAGTAGCAGTAACAGTAATAGTGGTAGTAATAATAGTAGTAGTAGTAGCAGTAGTAGCAGAGTAGCAGCAGCAGCAGTAGTAGTAATTGTAGGTAGTGGTAGTGGTAGTGGTGGTAGCTGTAGTAGTAGTAGTAGTAGTAGTATTTCCTCTGTGAATATGTTGAGGTGCTGCACTACTGTAGATGATGGCAGTAGTATCAGTCTCACTGTGGCCAGACTAGAAATAGTCTGTATGGTTGCTTCCTGTTCAAATTTCTGCCTTACGTCAACCGACCAGGATATACTTTCCGTGACACACCCCTGAAACACTATAAAGCCAACTCCTTCAAGGAAGAGTGCAGCATTTAGGAATGTTTAGATATAAGGCGGATGGGGTATTGTGCAACACCCGGAGCTTTTTCAACCTGCTGATTAAACACATCTTTAAGATCTAATTCTAAAGTTGGTGGTTTTAGGCCAAGAATGTGGTAATGTATTTGTCATTGCCTCTACATTATATTGAGGAAGTTCTGCATTTCTAAAGTTATGCAGAAATAAATCATATCTTTACAGATAAGGTAAGTAAACTGTTTGAGGTCATTTTTACGTTGTTTATTGACGGCATTATATGACATCCTTTTGAAAACTCCAATATTAAAAGAGACAATAATACTGGCTCTCGTTTTCTAACTCTGCTCTGTTTACTCCTGAAGTAACTCACCAGTCATGGATTAAATACAATGGGCCAAAGGTTATCCCCTTCTCCAGTCCAATAAATATTAACTTTCGACTATAACTTGGGCTGGTCACATTCTGCACTGTTGTGTGAACACACCAAAAACCACCACTTTGTATTACTAATCTGACCATTTGACCCCAATGACAGTTGGATCCTCTGAACAAAGATGTACAATGTAGACTAGACTTCCCTCCTATTGTCAATACCACACTATATAATAGGACTAAAACTTATGATGCACTAGTTCAGCAAAACTAGCCACCTGAGATGTGGAGCAAGCTTTTATCGATGATGAGTCTAATTTAGTGATTTACAGATGAAAGAGAAGGCAGTATTGACTGTGCACTCTTGACTCTGTAGCGTATTTTATATATTTTGGTTTCACTGCGTAGAAATTACGCCACTTTTTATACATTGTCCTCCCATTTCAAAGCAATGTATTGTTTGGGACAAAGGGCTTCACAGGTGCGTCAGGTGTACTCGATTGCTTCCTTAGTGCAGACACCAGACAGCTTTCAGCATCTAGTCTTAATTCTAGGCCTTTGGCCATACAATCTGTTACTGTCAACATGAGGACCAGAGTTGTACCAATGAAATTATTTGTGAAGCCACATGACTAGAAACACGAGGATAAACAGGTTTGCTTGTTGGGAAAAAGCAAAAGCCTTTGTGATTGTACACAATACCGCCCCATGCATCAAACTGCAGAAGGGGGGAGGGGATATAATGGAGGGTTCTGCACAAAGCTGCTTCTTATGACTTGTGCTGTATCTTTAAAAACAGTAAGTCTTCAAATTGTTCTTCATTCAACCTAGCTTTTAGATTTCATTTTATATGCTTTGCATAATAGGTTTTAAATTCTGTAAATTACTACAGAAAAGATTGGATGGGCTGCATGAGTCATTTGCCTTCACAACCACATATTTTATATATCTTACAACACAACAATCCCCAAACTGCATATAACCAACAATAAAGTAAGTCAGTGTAAACTGAAAAATGTCATGTTCAGTGTGTTTTAATATGTCATAACCTAGCCATGAATTGGCAATGCAGATAGTACTCATAGTAGATAGGATCATCTATATTTGAGGATGCTAGGCCACAAAGATCTTAATGGCTCTGCAGCTCATCTGTTGCCCCGACAGCTCTTTCATACCTGTCACAGGAACTCACATAGCATTGTAGAAAGGAATGTTTATTTCCAAAAACGGATACGGAAACAGTGAACATAACATGGGATATATAACAATAAAATAAAAAAACATTTATTAACCTGAGGTGCCTGAGGTACAGTAAGCCTTCTTACACTGGAAAAATACAATATATTAGAAGCCTCAATGGCATCCAATTAAAAATAATAATAATAATAATAATAATAATAATAAACCTGCTATTTGTGTTGACTGTGCAGACAGATGAATTCATAATACTAATTTTCAGAAATAACTGAGGTAAGTCACAGGGAATCGTGACTGTATGATTTCAGCACAAAAACCTTTTGTAACTATTTTACCTGAATTACTGTTTTGATAATTGCACGTGTTTTCGTTTTATTTTATCAGTACTTCAGTAAAGTGCTTTGTGCATTATGGAAAAAAGCACTCAAAAGGGTTATTGCCATTTAATAATAATAATAATCCATCCACTATCTAACCTGCTTATTCCTGGTCAGGGTCACAAGGGGTGCTGGACCCATCCCAGCATGCATAGGGCGAGAGGCAGGAATACACCCTGAACAGGCTAATAATAACAATAATAATGTCTGCTTAAGAAAGGTGTGAAGATGAAGCAGGAAGGATGGTAACTCACGATGCTCGAGACCTGTGGTAAATAACAGCTGTACACCCCCTCAAGAGAATGCCAGTCTACTTCCCACAATTCAGCTCTCCCAAATCGTAAACTCACGCACAGGCAGAAGGAACTACTTTGGGTTTTCTTTGGTTTTCTACACTGTTCATGGAATCTCCAGGCTTCCTGGAAACAAGGACAACACTAACAACCACTGAAACACAAACCAGGATGAAAGAGATAAATAATGATTTATCTTGATCAGATTTCTGAATCTGAACTTTTTTTCTTGAATTAAAAATGTTCATAGCTATGCGGGCGTTAATTTCTCCCTGTGGAACAGGATTCCAGTAATACAAGACCAAATTTGGTACAGTAACACAATTAGATAACCATTACATAGGAGAATGACACAAAGGGTAACCAAATGCTCCATGTGAAAATAGCCACAAAAACATATTTACATTTATTAGAATAAGAATTATATAATTATATATTTAAAGGGAAAGTTCACTTTCTCTGGCTTTTTGGTATTATTTGTTTTTTTTTCTACCCAGAAAGTTTTTGTGGAAAATGTTTTAGACATTTACAGAAGTTTCCGGATTTTGAATTGTTGGTATATCATAGAGGCATATGTGGTTTGTCATCTTAAGCAAGAAAACTCACTTTAAGCTGCTTCAAAGCAGTTTTTGTGGTGGCATAATTCTTTCTGTGTGGAGTTTGTGCATTCTCCCCATGTCTGTGAAGGTACTCCAGTTTCCTCCCATAATCCAAAATACAAAGACATGCAGGTTAGGGTAATTGGGGGTGTTAACAAGCTGTGTTGCTCTAAAAGAGTGTGCACGCTCAGCAACTGACTCTGTATAGCCAAACATTATTGGTCTAGCGGTTGTACAGGTGTTATTATTTTTCAAATGATTATATATGAGCTTATTTAATTGAGTTCTAACTAATTCCAAATTGAATGGTGTTTATTTTATTTTTACTGTACAACGACATACAATCTCTCTCTACAGAAGCCTTGTCTCTGTGTATTGGGCATTAAATTGCTCGCATTAAGTTCACTTGGTGAAAAAAGAATACGCCTTAGTGATTGTACACAGTACCACCCAATCGAACTACAGAAGGGGCAAACATATAATGAATGGCTCTGCACAAAGCTGCTCCTTATGTCTTGTGATACATCTTTGTTTCAGTTGGGACGTTTGTAAACAGCGCTCAAGGAAGTTGTGATGATATAGGCGTCCTATATCAGTGTTATTATTTGGGTCCCGGGCTGGGAAGAACTGGTCCGCCTGGAGAATTAGTCTGTTGAAGCATAATGTTGTTGTAAATAATGTAAAGCAACTTGGAGTTGCTTTGGAGTTAGATGAAGTATTTTCTTGCGTTACACTGCAATCTCCTTAATGCCCCAATACCAGCCATTTTGAAGCCGGTTGGTTGTCAGAGACTTCTGTAAGTATCAAAAATATTCTTCATTGCCAAATGGAAAATGTACATCGTTCAATGAAACTGCAATAGAACTGCTTTAAATTTAACTTGGTAATTGCAACGGCAAGAGGTTGATACAGGACCAAATTGTCACCAAAATGAGAACAATGAGGAATTGTCAAAAACAGTTCAGAAGAACAAACCAAATAATCTTAAAGAATCAAAATCACAGCTCCCAGTAGATACACACCAGATTAAAAACAGATAACCAATGAACAACAGAAACATATTTCATGGAGAAGGCAATTCAGGACAATGTTGTAATTCATTCCAAAATGTCCTGTAGGGGAAAGGAACAAATTTCAGTCATATTATATCATATTATTATATCATATTAAAAATATTCTAAACAAGAAAATGTTACACTTTAATAATCATTAGCATTTCACAGTGGTGCAAAGCTGAAAATGTTGTTGAAGCCTCTCTCAAAAAAGGACATTTCCCTGCTCCAAGATATTGGAGGAAGAATTGACTTTCTGAAGGCACATACAGTGCAGTCCGTATGTATTTGGACAATGATACAATTTCTGTTATTTTGGCACTGTACTCCAACACATTGAATTTGAAATTAATCAATCAATATGAGGTTAATGAGGTTAATGTACAGACTGTCACCTTTAATTTGAGAGTATTTATATCCATATCAGCTGATCCATGTAGGAATTACCTCCCTTTTTTAGGTGACCAAAACTAATTCCTTGACTGTCATTGGCACAACTCTGGTCCTCATGTTGACAAATGTCAATAACAAAGGCAAAGCCTAGAGTCAAAACTAGATACTGAATGCTTTCTTATACCTACACTAAGGAAGTGATTGCATTAACCTGACTAATCAGAAATAGCCAAGAAGCCAACTGTCCGATTACAATTGTATTGTATTTTTCCATTTCATTTTAATTTCAATCTACACTCAATAACCCGTAATGACAAAGTGAAAACATGTTTTAAAACGTTTTACAAATATATAAAATATCAAAAACTGAAATCTCTCTTTTACATAAGTATTCAGACCCTTAATTCAGAAGCCCCTTTGGCAGCAATTACAGCTTTGAGTCTTCTTGGGTCTCTACAAGCTTTGCACACCTGGATTTGGGCAGTTTATTCCATTCCTCCCAGATATTCTATGGGGTTTAAGTCTGGGCTTTGGCTGCGCCACTCAAGGACAGTCAGAGACTTGTCTTGAAGCCACTCAAGCATCGCAAAAGAGTCCTGGTGGTGTCTTCTTCTATTTCACAATTATTGAGGCCACTGTGCTCCTGGGAACGCAGCTTTAGAAATGGTTTTATACCCTTGCCCTGATCTATGCCTCGCCACAATTTCATTGGGGAGGTCTAGAGTTCCTTGGACTTCATGGCTTGGTTTTTGTCCAGTGTGAATTGTGGGCCCTTATACATACATGTGTGCCTTTCTAAACTATGTCTAATTAATTCAATTTGCCACAGGTGGACTTTACATTACATTATATTAAAGTTATACATTACATTATATTAATGGCATTTGGCAGATGCTCTTATCCAGAGCGACGTACAGCAAAGTGCAAAGTGCATACCCATAACCAGGTATAAGTGCGCTGAAAGACCCTAGAGGGAAGTACAATTTAAACTGCTACCTGCACAACAAAGATAAGGACCAGGGCCTATTTGATCATCGGATTAAAAAAAAAAATTTTTTTTTTATTGTAGTACTGCAACACCCAAATGTATGCTTAAACCGTTTACCTAGCCAAACACTGCTTACCTAGCCAAACAAAACATCCTTATGCACAAGTAAATATCACAGGTAAAGACAACAATTAAGGTTTACAGGGAGGTAGGGAGGGACAGGGAGAGGTGCAGCTTGAAGAGGTGCATCTTCAGTCTGCGCTTGAAGATGGCAAGAGATTCTACTGTTCATTCCACCACCGTGGAGCCAGAACAGACAGTAGTTCTGAATGGGAGGTGGAAGTTTGGAGAGGGGGAGGCGCCAGGCGGCCTTTGGTGGCCGAATGAAGAGGTCTGGCAGATGTGTAGGGTCTGATGATTTTTTGGAGGTAAGCTGGGGCTGACCCCTTAACTGCTTGGAAGGCTAGCACAAATGTTTTGAATTTGATGCCAGCCATGACAGGCAGCCAGTGGAGGGAAGTAAGCAGGGGGGTGACATGCAAGTGTTTGTGAAGGTTGAAGACCAGACGAGCTGCTGCATTCTGGATAAGTTGGAGGGGTCTGATGGTGGAAGCTGGGATGCCAGCCAAGAGGGAGTTGCAGTAGTCCAAGCGGGACAAAACCATCGCTTGGACCAGGAGCTGGGTTGAGTAGGGGGTGAGAAAGAGGCGGATTCTCCGGATGTATAGGAAGAACCTGCATAACCACAACAATGTTCTCGGAGCAGGACAGTCTGCTGTCTATCACCACGCCGAGGTTCCTTGCACAGGGTGATGGTGCCAGTGAGGTATCCCCTAGGGTTCTAAAACCAGGGGTGCACAAATCTGGTCCCTGAGGGCTGGTCTGTGTACTGGTTTTTGTTCCAACCAATTGCCTTGTTTTTAATTGGCTGACAGCTCTATAAATTACCCTGGTCGAGCCTGTACTTGAGCACAGTAAAATCATTAGGACACACTTGCAGTCTGCTGCTGTAGCCAGTACTCATACATTCATACATGCGTCAGATGAGATATGATTCAGTCAATTAAATAATTAAGACCAGAAGTTGGCACAAAATCCTGAAACAGATTGGCCCTTGATTGGGGAATCCTCCCCTGGAGCAAGGGCCTTGCGGATCTTATTGTGGCTACACCGGGGATCGAAGGATCTTATTTTGGCTACACCGGGGATCGAACCACTGACCTTGCGGGTCCCAGTCATGTACCTTAATTCTTCATTCTTGCCATAGAAGCAGAACGCCAAATGAAACAGTAGTTTCATCTGAGAACAAAGTTGCCATAACAAGGACAGCAATACAGAAAGATATACTGAATAATGTAGCATAAATTGCATGGTACAGGCTCATACACACACAGACACACACACAATCCATACTATCAATAAAAATGTGGATGAAAGAATTACCCTCAAATTAAAGTCTGCTGCTTAACCTTTTATTCATTAATTCATTTCAAATTCAATGTGTTGGATCGCAGAGTCAAAACAACTAAAATTGTGTCACTATCCCAATATTTACAGACTGCACTGTATTCATCTTTCATACATTAAATATGTCTCTTTGTTTAAACAGTGTGCTTTCCCTTGTGATTTGTTATTCAATGAATGGGATAAGTACTTTTACAAAGTGCTTTTGGGTCTTGATGTCCTCAAGTCAAATTTGATTTTAACTGTACTTGCCTTCTGATTTTACCTTAGTGCCCCATGAAATTTTAGTTTTGAAAAGACCAAAGTGGCCTTGCCCTAAAAATGATAAAATAAAATCTCTGTAAACTGATCAAGGTCTGTTATGTCATCCTGGGCCACCTGCAAACTACTGGTGCCTCAACAATAGTATGAGGAACCAAGCGACCAATAAACAAATTTCAACATCATGCTTGGGCACATGGCCAAACAGGTTCTCTGAAAAAGGACAGTTGCGGATTGGTGAAATAGGAGAGGGTCATTAAGCCTCACCTCGTCGGAATCCTCTTCAACCGGTCCACAGTCGTCATCAAGATCTCCAGCAGTTCCGTCTTCCTCCATCGCTCGCAGAGCTGAGTATCTGTACGTCGCCTCACTGCATTTAACATAAAGAAAACACCGAACCATGTGGTTACAGGACATACAACCTTCACCAGGGCTACTTTCACAATAACTCCTCCAGGAACATTATCAGGAAGAGTATTTTGTTCTATATTAGTTGGCATTGAATGCAAGACAATACGTTTCCGTAAGAATGGCTGTACAGGAGTCGCCATAGGCAGATGACCTTGCCAGTCAGGTGAAGCCCTGTGTGAGACTTGTTTTCATAAAAACCTTGATCTTGCATTACTGATTTATTTTCAACTGTCATACCCAATGTAGGTTTTTATATGAATCAATCGTACAAATAGTTCTGATATAGAATGCGCTATGTTGAACTACAGGAACGTGGATAAGAATGTGTATTTGTTCAAAACTTATTAAAATTCTAATCTTATTCAAAAACATTCACATACTGTTGGCACCAATTAATATACTGCATGCCTCTGTATTGTTTGTAAAGTTTTGTCTGTCTAAATTTAGTTGTAAGTTGGTAATATCAGTAACTAAGTATTCTTCTTTATTTAATAATTGTCATTTTTTCCTCCCAATTCAGATTCAACAGGCACTCATCTCTTATTGCGGCAACCTCTGCTATCAATCCCAGAGAGCATAGACAAGTGCCTTCCCCTGAAGCAATGGAGTCTTTTCAGACTGCAGTGTGAGAGAAACAAATGTTTGCTTCATGTGCAACACCCGAAAGCAGAACATGGGTGTCTGATTGCTCAAGCAGAGGTCACTGTGAGCATGTGACATGGTCCAGGCTGACACTACAGTCAGTTGTGCATTACCCCACAAGGCTACTGGGCACATTCTGCACTGGCAAAGCCCAGATTTCACACGAGACTGTAAGGCTCATCCCCACAATGGAACAGGCTTAACACAGCAGCCCCTGATTGATTTTGAATAACTCCGTACATATGTACAGAGAAATATCTAGTATATGTGACAAACATTTAAGTTGATATTTACTTTAAAGTCCCTGCTGAAAAAACTAAACAAAAATCAAGCTTAGTTTTGAAACAGCTGGTAGCTGGTATTTAAAGCTGGTCATAACTGGATTACACCAGGGATGTTAACGGTTTGAAATAACATACACGTTTTATCTTACATGCACATGCAATACTCATTAAATAAAACAAAAT
Organism: Conger conger; assembly: GCF_963514075.1. Lineage (NCBI taxonomy): Eukaryota > Metazoa > Chordata > Actinopteri > Anguilliformes > Congridae > Conger > Conger conger. Next base: position 18,217,481 of record NC_083769.1, read on the forward strand.
TATATTTTCATGATTAGCCCAACCAATAACAACACAGTCGTCTTATTTTCTACAATATGACCCCTTGTTTTACGAATATTTTGTTAAAATCAGTAGGTATCAGTAGGTATGAACAAAAGCATATGCATTCCGTATTCTGGAATGCTAAATTGCATTACTCTGAAATACATTACACTTACTGCAAAGCAAGGCATATATGCATTAAAAATAACTGCTTCACATGGACCTGGAGATTGAGGATGCATAGTTAACACTTTGACGTGTAAAATCGCGGTGCTATCAGGCCATGCTAATGGATGATAATGTTACTGCCACAGCAGTTACTACGAAAACATAATCGGCTACTTGTTTCGAATCAACGTTTGATGCCATGCGAGTCGTCAGAGGACAGCGTTGCAATTCTCCGTGTTATCTGTGCAGTGTTGTATCGTTTGTTTACGTAACTGATTGCTCAATAGACCTGTAGCCCATAGCCTCTATTTAGTTATATCTTCGGTGCGCGTGTTCAACATTGCATTCCTATGCTTACCTGTGCTGAAAACAGTATTTCCTGAGTATGAAAACTGCAGCCACAATCGCGATTAATGACACGACGACCACAGCTGCTATAACTCCAGGGTGTATTCTTTCCTGGACAACACAACAGCAACAAACATTAATTTGGTCAACTATCTCACAACCTACAGTAGTCGTAAACGTTAGGCTAGTCCAAACAATATCTGAAGTTAGCAAACTTATGTTAGCATAATTTCCTATCTTGCTACAACGGCGACGCTTCGATGTCCGTAACACCGAAAAACTTCTCATAGAATGTCATGGATGGAAAATTAAGTTCTGCAGTCAGAGGTGCATGTATCCATTCCATTTTCAAATAGCTATTGGTTAGCAAGCTAATTTCACCTGTATTATAGGTGAGGGTGTTTTGAGAGAGTTCATTCCAGTGTCATCAATGTGCTCATTCGTTATTAATTAATTGCAATAATTCCTCTGACCAAGAATAACACAGAAAATATTAAACATGAAACTGCGTAATGACAAATGCCCCGTCCAGAACTCAAGGACATTGCAATTTAGCCTACTTCCTGGTTGTAGTTTTCCAACTCAAGTGTGGACTACTTTTGTGTAACTGTCTTGTGATTGGACGAGGTGTAGTCTACTGTACTGTAACTGGTATCCATGGCACAAAAATGTCTCCATTAAAACAGACACAGACACAATTTTCTATTATTCTTTTCTTTTATATATTTTTGTCTGTGAAAGTTTGATTTTGTGTCAATGATATAACTATCGACTATGCAATGTTTTCAGGGTGATGTTTATTTAGAACTAGAATGCACCAGTTTTCACAGCAGGATACAGTATAGGCAGCAAATTAACATTTGTTCATTTATCAAGATTAATTCAACCCAAGTTCCCAACCGACATATAAAATAACATAAACTCAATGTGTTTTTGCAGGAAGTATCGCTATATTGGCAAGCTGGTGCATGGCATAGCCTAGCCTTAAATTAATTGACATAGTAATTTTCAGATGTCATGGTGAATCATGAGCCCTGTCATAGTGAGTTGTGTCATAATTCAAATTGCAGATTGTGTCATACAGTGCTGTGTCATTTATGAATGGACAAGGAACTTCACAAAAGGTATACTGTATAATGACCCTGTACTTTCCATGCCATGATGACCACTATCAAATGAATTGGGCTGCTGAAATTGTGTATGGGGGTTATTACACCCATTGATATATTTTAAGCTGTACACATGAAGGTTCTGGAAAATCCGTCCTCCTCCTAATTTGAATGAAGACAGCCATCACACAGGAGCATTCTACGCTTGATTATCAATAGAGGGACTGGTGTAGGAGGGACATTGGCTTCACTTCACAGAGTAGTGCTTGGGCCTGAAAGGATGTGAAAGACACACTCCCTGCAGATCATGCCTGGCTGTCTTCAGTTATTCCATTATTTTCTACACATGACTCTTGGAACCGACCCATACATAGTACACACTTTTATCCACTCCACTGTGTCATCTTTGTCAGTCACCATACCTCATTTTCAGACATTACACGTGTCTCTGCCTTGTGCACTCCATTTTCCTTCTTTTAATTGTGTATGTCCTTGTGCTTGTTGGGTGGTAGAGGGACGTTTAGTTATCTTCCTTGTGGGGTCACTTTAATGTATGGAGCTAGGAGTCAGTGAGGAAAAATGAACTCCTTTCACCTCACAAACAAGTTTCTTCTCTGGGCCAGCTCCTCTGTCATCATCATCCTCCTTTACCAGCACCAACAAAAGGTAATCCCTCCCCCCCGAAAATGGTTTGAATGAGTGACCCAGTTTTCGATAATACAGTGTTCCAGATATAATGTAGGTGTTTGGCATACTTGGCAACTGCCAACATGGGGAAAAATAATAATAAACCAATTATATTCAATTATTCCTATCACAATTAGAAAGTTATGTCATTTTTCCTCAACATTAGACTTGAAGATGCACTTGTCCCTATGTGGTCGGCCACCCACATGAACATTCCTAACCTCCACAAACCCCTTATTTGACCCTTATTACTGATAGCAGTCTATAAATACAATAAAAAAAGGTCTCAAAACTTTGGTTTCTCAACAAACTTTTAACCAAAACCCTGATAAAACCAGTATTTGTTGTTCCCCATGTCACAATCAACAATGTTTTCATGAAGGCTTTGTGTACTTAATCACAGTAGGATTAATAATTCTAGCCAAAAAGTTTACTTCAATGAGTTTACTTTTACCACAAATAAAGAGCATGATGAACCTTCTAGTTAAGCCTAAGCATGACTCCTGAAATGCATGGGTCACCTGAATTACTGTATACCTATGCTCTCTAATCAATCAGAACACAGATACCTAGTTACATGTTATTTGAATGATCTAATCAACAGACAACATTCCCAATACACCAAGGTTTTAAAGTTCACAAAGGAATATTTGTTGGGCCAGTACAGACAGGCATCATGAATGAGAGAGGCGAATACCCAAGGAGAAGACAGGCAGCCATTTTGGTGGTTACAGGTTGGAAAGAGCTATGCTGGTATGCTCGTTTTGAAAATTGACAGTAAAAATTGTGGCAGTATGATGGAGCTGTTGCATTCACTGCCCTGTATGCTAGTACCAAGGTTTTTGATGCAAACTGCCCATTTTGTATTAGGTGCTGCAGTTTAGTGATGCGAGCAAGGGGGCTGCTGAGAAGGGAAGTGCAGTAATCAAGGTGTGACTGTGCCTCATGCCAGGATGATTGCACCAAGGCCTGGAGTACCCAGACAGACTAGAAGCTGTGACAGTTACCTTGATAATTTTACAGAAAAGAATAAGAAAAGTCAGAATCCCCCAAAAAACAGCAAGTAAAGAAAAACACAACTCTTGAGCTGAGGTTGAGCAGAGTATATCTTAGATTATTAGGCTAATGTGGCAGAACCAGGAGACTGGCATTCGGGGTTGGTTTGTCTCTGCTCGCTGGCTCCATCATCTGGTCGACTAGTAGTATGGCACAACAGTCCTGGAGATGCTGTACACCACAAGATGCAAACCACTGAAGAATTTGCATAAAAAGTACATTAATTGTAAAGTTCTGGAACAGACTTATGGACAGATGAGATGAGAATTAACCTATACCAAAGTGATAGAAACAGGAAAGTATAGAGAAAGAAAGGAACTACTCATAATCCTACAGTAAGTATACCACTGTGAAACATGGTTGTGTGATGCTCTCCTGCTTTTCTTGCATGGTTTTGTAGGGTGCTCTTGAGGCACACCTGTGCTGAGTATTATTCCCTATTTAACTCTTCCATTCTAGAGGGGCTTGTTTTGTTGTTGCCTTTTCTCCCAGTACATTGGTTTAATTCAGTTGTTGCATCTTACAAGATTTTCCATGATTCATTTCACTCATCCCTGCACATGCATACAGAACTAATAGCCTACACATTTCCACACAACATTTTTGTATGGTTATTTATTTCATCAAATGATTTGCCCCATAATTTCATCATGTGGCCCCCCTTACAAGCCAGGTTGTGATGGTGAAGGTAGTGTTATGGCTGCCACTGGAACTGTCGGCAAGCAGCAAGATGATTCTAAATCATACAGAAACATCTTCTCTGCTCAGATCCAACCAAATGCCTCAGTCTTTGAACAGCATTTCACCTTCCAACAGAACAATGGCCCCAAACATACTGCTAAAGCAACCAAGGAGTTTTTCAGATAGGTCAATCACCTGACCTGTTCTTATGACCCGCTCTAGGGTCAGGGAGACGGGGTGTAGAATAGGGAGTGGGATTGAACACTGCAGGCCAACGAGTAACTCCGGTCCTGTCTGCCTAACCAAATATAAATAAACCTTGGCTAGTCTTCAAAGGATTACTGGGGCTCAAAGTGGTGTGTAGCCAACCTCCAACTGAGATCATGTCTCCGCCCAGGATCGCCTTCAAAAATAATACAAAAAAATAATAAAGAAAAATAACAAATAGTGTCCCGATGGAAGGATGCAATCCAGCTGGAAAATTACCAGAGCCACTATATGGTGAGCAGAGGGGCAAAGCAAATGTCAAAATCAGGGTGGGCGAACAGGATCGAGCACAAATAATACACTGGGGTGAACAAAAACAAAAAGGACAAGGCAAGAATCAGAATGCGCTGGAGTACAGTGTCAAAACAAGAAAAATGTTGTCACTGTCCAAGTACTTATGGATTGCTATTACATTTGTTATATGTTATTACATTTCATTTACAGCGATATCTCATGGCATGTAAACAGGCAGCTGCTAAATTGAAACTGTTTCCATTTATATTGAGATATGTGAAAGTTCATTTTCTATGCATTTTATACGACAAAATCGGGTTTAATAGAAAAGTAAGCATTTCTGATCATTCATGTGTCTGGACTAAAAGATATGCAGATGTTTAGTATTTGGAGAGACTTGGGGACACTTGAGGACATCTGGGTGCAGTTTTGGGAAAACTCATGTGGAATTTGAATGCCTGAAGATATCTTAACCAAATCTTGTACACACATTGAGATAAAGTATTTCTGGTTATTAAATAAATTAAAGTCATTTCAGTGTTATACTATAAAAACATAAGGCTACAGCAGTAGAAGTCTAATATATACCTAATAAAGTGCTCACTGAGCATATATGACTATATGATCAAAAAATTGCGCCTCATCACAATTCTGTAGATAAGAAATGTAAGTAGTGTGGATAATTTAGCTTGTTAATATCATGTGTGTGATTTTATCCACTGATAAACAAAATGCAATATCATTCTGCTGAGATAAATAATTGCAAAAGAGACCCAGCTTGTCAAGGTCTAGGTTCAGTGTAGCCTATATGACAAGTGCCTCCCAATCTGAAGAGCAGCAACAGTCAGTTCATTGTGTTAGGCAAAGACCTATACATATTAAACAGCAGAGCTAATCTTATGTTCTCTAACACTTTAGAAAAGTCGGCTCATCACTTACAGTAGAAGCACAGTGGAACAAATCATACTTCACAGAGGAACAAAATATCCTGAAAAAGAAGTGTGAACGCTTAAAACAATGTCTGTGGAACTATCCTTCTGGAGGACAAAGGAAATAGGAGTGGGGCTCTTCTGTACTGTAAGCCACTTTCTATTTCAAAAGCATTTCTGTTCCTTCTTTCTTCTTTCTACATTAAGTAGGAATTTGTTAAATAAAGTTAATGTCAACTCTGTGGTTCCCAACAAGTGTTCCTGGAGATCTACCTTCCAGTGGGTTTTTACTCCAACCCTAACAAAGCGTACCTCATTCATCAACTAGAGATCTGGTTGTGTTGCTAATTAGTAGAATCAGACATGCCAAATTAGTTTTTAAATTAATTACAGGACAGTATACCTCAGTAACAGGGTTGGAAACCATTGTCTTAGTTAATCAAAATGACAAATACTGTTATTTATGTTAATAAATATAAACTAAGAAGTATTTACTTGATTAGTCCAGCTGCCAGCCAATTATATCCTCCAAACATGTATGATAAGATACAAGAGCTCACAAAGCTGAAAGTTTGCCTCGTCTGCAGTTGAACGCTCAAATCAGCACCTTGGACCCTGGTTAATAATAAACCTACAAGTTTTAAAAAGAAGTCACATGCTCCGGTGCATGACAAGGCACGGCGGTTTCATGTTTCCCCTCCACACACAGTTTGCCAGAGGATGTAAACAATGCAGCTACCCTTAGTTTACCGAATGACAGGGGGTTGTAGTGAACTTTACCGGAGAAGACCTCTCTCTTCCTTGTAAGATATGAACTGTCAGATTAGTTGTCCAGCCTATTTTAAGGTCAGTGTAGTCTACGGCCAATTAAGGGAATACAAACCAATTTATTTACCCACAGGGGGGAAAAGCATTTTCAACGCTATTTGGATCCTGCCATTGCTACAGAGACGATCTTTATCTTACTCGGCATGGTGGTTTGAAATGATTCTAGTCGTCTCTGTTTTGCATCGTTATTGAAGTTAGATCGTAGAATTTCGATTTGCTGCTAATGTTGACAACTCGAGACCTTAAAGCTCTTATCTGGGGGTGCATCAATGCTGAACTTCCTCATTCACGCTGGCTGGACCATGCCCAAAAATGGAGCCACACGTGTGCGCGCAACTTTAATGTGTCTATAACACCATTTGTCTTCCCTATTCTGAAATGGAATTGTGTGTGGAGGTAAGGTTACTTGTACACGATGAACGAACCAGTAAGAATGCCAGCAAAAAAAATGTTTGATTGTTTTTGGGGGTAATTGTGGGTCATGAATTTCACTGCTGTTTTGTAATGTTTGGTTGATTGCTTGTAGTTTTCCTTGGCTTTCGAATAATTTTAAGTATGCCGTTTCTCTCAGATGTGAGAATTACCAATGGATGTACAGACACCTCCGTGCAACACCACCTCGGAAAATCAGTGTGGTAGGTTGAAATAATGTTTTCAAACGATTTGCTAATATTTCCCACCGTATCACAAGACTTTCTTATTAACCTGTCTACAAATTAATCTTAAAAATGGATAATTGCGTCATAGTACTGAATTAGAATAAAAATGATGTGGTAATTTTATAGATAATGATTAGAATCTTTTCCTTCTTGTATCACTACCCCAAATCCATGCCCTTGCACATTCGTCTGGGAAATGCCTGAGGTTATTTCACTCAGTTTTCTAGATAAGGGAAAATAAATATCAAGCATGAACTGATTAATGTGCGGGTAGTTCACAGTTCACTTGGCCTAAATATTTGATATTGTTGGAAGGTGTCTGGTTCTGCTTAAATAGCATCTACAGGTCTTTATGTGTTTTGTTGTACTGTACATGTGGAACAGATGTTGGGTTGGCTCCATGATATGTATTTTCATCCCGTCTTTGATTCAGGAGTAAAGTCCAGTTCGTACGCTCTGATTATCATCCCGGTCCTCTTGGCCGTGAGCACTGTGGTTGTGGTTGCGCTCATTGTGTACAGCGTCTGCTGCAAGAGGCAAGAGCGAGCTGTGACTGTTGTCTTCAACAGCGATACAAGTGGTAAACATGCACTTAAATTGTATTATTCTCCGTATTATGCATTTATCCATTAGATATCAGTGTAGAAAATAGCTTACACGTTTGTTACCAATAGCCCATTGCATTGGTGTTTTGGAACACATGCACCTCAAGACTGTCAGCATCTCTGGTGTCTTTACCACTGTGGGAAATGTATCTCATCAATGGGGGGCCAGAACAGATAGGTGACATGATGGGATTTTGCCGAAACAGTCTCTCTTACTATGTATCGAGAGTTGGAGAAAACCACCGTAATTGCTGCTACAACTGAAATTAGTCCTGTTAAAGTCACACTATGAGCGTACATATATGGGTTAAGTAAAAAAAAAAAAAAAAAAGGTCAGGGTTGTTTGCTTTGCGATTTACAGAATTGGTACACTCTCATAAATAAAGGTATAAAAAGTACATAAAAAGCTACAAAAAAGCCTCTTCATCAGGATTTATTCTTTATTAGCGCGCTCTCTTGAAGGCTGGGCTGATGGAACCCTCCTGCCCACATGTACCAGTAAAGAACTTTTTTATTCTACTTATGTATTTTACTTATTTATTGGCTCTTTCATACAATTTTATTCATGTTTTAATTTCAAAATACATTGTTTTATTTATTGTTTCTATGTTTTTAACCTTTAGAATGATTATAATTGCTGTGCTTTTGTTTTTATTTTCCTGTTCAGCACATTGAACTGTAGTCAATATGAAATATGAAAGCTGCTATACAAATAACGCTATTAGTATTATAATTAATATGTGATTGTGACAAGGCTTGTCTTCTGAACGCAAAACCTACATGTTCTCAGTTTGGTGGCTCAGTTTAATTAAAAATTTTTTTACCCACAAGCTGTCTTTTGGAAGTACGATAGTTTTCTGATCTTTGATCTTCCTTTGCTGGGGCAGGCAAGCGTGTCCGCAGCACCGGGTGCGGGTCTGTGCTCGTGAGCACGGTGTCCGGGCCCCTGGGCCCCTGGGAGATCCCTGAGGACTGTGTGCTGGAGGAGCTGGCCTTCCTGCACACGGGGCGATACGGACCGGTCTGCAGGAGCCAGCTGAGCGCAGGCCAGGTCACCAGCGCAGTGGTGGTCAAGACACTCCGAGGTACCACGGCAACACGCGGCCCGCTATCCGCAGGCGCTGTAGTTTTGAGGCTGTAGCGGGACTGAACTGGTGTGCCGTTTCCTTGGGATTGTAGCTCACTTCCCCAGGGTCTAACAAGACGAAAGTAGTGTTTGTAGGGGTAATGTGCAAACCAGTAACATTATAAAGGTTCAATAGACATCTGATGAATAACGTCATATTAATACAACCAGTTTGCTCCTCATTTTAGCTCAATGGCTATTTCTTATTTGGGTCCTTGTTGTGTTCCACTTAAACAAGCTCTTTTTCAGTCTCCACTGGAGTCATTGGAACATCATTAATGGATATCATTTTCCCTCCACAGTAATTATTATACTCTGTTGTCAAATCCTTCACTTCATGTACTGTAAAAAGAATTGAGTCATATACATTGAAGTCGTTTTGACGACTGTTATTTCCACATATCTGCCTCTCAGACAGTACCAGCCAGGCTGAGGTGAAAGAGTTTGTGAACTGGGCGCGGTTCCACGCTGTTGTCAGCAGGCATGAGAACCTGGTGCAGATGCTCTTCTGCCAGACCCGACATGTGCCCATGTACCTGGTCCTGGAAGACGTCAACCCAGGAAACCTGCTGCATTTCCTCTGGAGCCTCCGGAACGTAAGACCCCATCAGCCGAGTACCTACAGCAGAGAACGCTTTATATTATTATCATATGTTATTATGTTAGTTTGAATTGACACAAAATTATTTTGACAAAATGACTAGCCTTTTATCCATAAAAAATTTGAAACATCTCATTTTAGAGCCTGAGTTAAGTGAAAGTTTGACACCTGTATGGGGTGTGCCACCAGGATCATCCACAAAGAAATCTCGAGATAAAAATGGTTGTATGTTTTCTTAGCTGTACCTTCAGCAAAGCTGTGTAAAATATAACTCCACACATTTGTATGCAGGAATTATACGCAACATATCCTTATGTTTATTTCATGCTTACCGTTTAATCCCACCAATTCAGAACATTAGATTATACAGTATTGACTGGTCGATTCTCGGGAAAAGAGTCAAAGTCCGGGGCTGGTGGATGATATGTTTTTATTGCAATAATATTCTGGTCCAGAAGAGCAATGCGCAAGACAAAACTTAACGCTTTGCTAAACATCTCTTGGTCATTCCAATCTTTATACCTTTTTAAAACTCGTCATCGGAAGGGGGGCTGTTCTGTCAAAGGTCACAAGATGCTGGCTCAGTGCCCCGACTCTCATTCTCCCCACTCTCACTCGCTCTAGGTTTTACAGAAGTATCTTTGCATGGTGTATCTATTCTCTATAAGCATTTAACTCTTGTTAATGTTAGCTGATACATTTTATCATTCATTAGTACAATAATCCATAATGCAAACTATTGTTCTCAATACATTGTTATTCTTTGGCATGCATGTTACATTTCAACATAAATTTTAGTATTAAGGCAGTCTCTTCCTTTGGCATACAGAGGCCTCCCATCTGTTCTTGGTTCTGGTTCACATGGTCTTTTTCCAAAATCATCTTTTAAAATATGGCCAATAAGTCTCTTATTCATGGCCCCTCAAGTATCAAGATTAAGAAAGGTTAACTGGTTTTTAAGAGACCAGAACACTGAATGGGGTCAAATAGAATTCATGTTATGTTTGTGGTCTAAGTATCCCCAGCTTAAAGCTAAAAGGTTTCTATGATTATTTTCTATTGAGTGCTTACACTTTCTGAACAGTGCTCAGTGCTCATCATTTTAGCCATATCAGTCCTAGTGCCCATTGGCTGATCTGTACATACAGGCCATTTTGTATATACAGGGCATTTCGTGATTTTTGTTTCTGATTTGTCATCTTTCTCTACAAGTCGAAGCTGAAGGAAAATCTCATTTTCTCAATGTAATGGACATTTCTGTTTTTTTCCTATTGTAATTTGCCCAGTTTTATGCTGTGACTGCTATGATTAAGTTTTGAGTAAAGGGGGTGGGTACTGTTAAGTAGCAATATGGTGTTAACCTTGAGAATGAAGTTTGACATGACTTTGCTTATCACACTGAAGGAGGATCCTGGCACACCGAGCCAATCACAGCAGTTTTGCGAGAAGTCGGTGTACTTGCTGGCGAAGCAGGTCGCAGCTGGTCTGGTAAGTCTTATACTGCATGAGTCAGACTTCACGTCAGTGTTGAGTTTAGAGCATGGTCAGTTATGGGATTATCAGTAACTCCTAGAAGACAATGGTGATGCTTAAACTTGGAAATGGAAATGATGTGTAAAACAACCTGCTCTTGTTAACTATTGAACAATTAGGGCTACCTCTGGTTCTTAAAGAAAAGTTGAAATAACTTTTTCTTCAATTTAGTCAATTCTTCATAACCATATAAACATGTCTTACAGTATATATTATGAAATTGTAATGCTTTTTTTTTTAATTGTAAGTTTTTTTCCATCCACTTCCTGGAAAACAAGATTGGACAAATGGTTTACCAGCGGGCGTGTATTTAAATAAAATGTCTGCCAATTTTCCGTTCCCCTCCAGTCCATATCTTATTCTCCCCCCCCCCCGACCCATAGGTCACGGCTCTGCTTCCCCCTCCTCAATCCTCAATTCAGCTCTCTGCCCTCCGAAAATTAAGCTTGTGCTGCTCTAACCTCCATTTCATCTGGTCTTTAAGGAAGTATCCGAGCACTACTGGTGATGAAACTTTTGTGAAATTTTGTTTGCATGGCTGAACATTTGCCTCTAAAATATGATGCAGATTGAATACCTGATGGCATGATAGAACAAAACATATTTTCTACCTTTGAGGCTTTACTGAATGTGCATTTTTTATTATTATTTGTACTTGATGTGCACAAATAATAATTGGCATATGTAAGGCCACTTACCTTCCAGGACCAAGAATGGTCATTCCTGCTGTAAAATATTTGAAAAGAACTGCCATATTCTGCATAGACTAACAAACTTCTGCTTAGGCCAATCGCCATTGGTGTGTGAGTGTGTATGAATGGGTGAATAAGAAGCATCAATTGTAAAGCGCTTTGGATAAAGGTGCTATATAAATTCCAACCATTTACCGTTTAGGTGTTTTATTTCCTGAAAATTATGATGTACATCCACTTATCTTACACTAGATGACAGTGTTGTGCAATAAATTGCACTTTGCTGATCATTCTATCCTGCCCTGGTCCAAGAGAGTATTGGTCTGCTGGTTTTACTTGTTACTCTGTACAATTATTCATTACATTGTTTACTTACATGATTTCTTGGGTCAAAAGAGGGTAGAGGAAAAAAAACACCGCAGACCCTGTGGCTTTCCAGGAGCGTGGAAAAGGGCCGGTGCAATACTGTCATTCACTGTAATATTGTTATAAGATGGTATTCAGTGTAGCGTCCTCTTCCCAGGAATATCTGCACTCTGAGCACAGGCTGGTGCACGGTGATGTGGCGGCGAGGAGCGTGCTGATTGGCGCAGGGCTGTCGGTCAGAGTCGCAGGCCTGGGCATGGCCTTTGAGGCTTGGGAAACGGGCAAAGTAGCCAATCGGCGGGCGGCGGAGGTGCCCCTGAAATGGCAGGCACCGGAGCGGATAACACACCTGGCCATGACCACCAGGAGTGACGTGTGAGTGTGCGCTCTTTAGCCCCTCCCCCCTCTGTCCGCTGCAGAAGAGGATGAGTTACAATTCAAGTATTGCAGGACATTTTCGAAAAAGGATTACTGGTGTCTCTACTGGTGTGACTCTGTTTCATGGTTCATGACAGCTGGACAGGTGACTGTTCATTTTAGTCATATGGCCAATTTATGAACCCCATCTCCCCCCAAAATGGGTGAGCGTTCAAAATGTTGACTGTTGTGTCAGATTGCGTACTTCACGACTATTCATATTAAAATCTTGTTGTGACACCAATGTTAAACCCCTTTTCTTTACAAGTGCATTTCTCTTTTTGATGTAGGTGGTCTTTTGGTATTCTCCTGTATGAGTTGGTCACTTTAGGTAAGCTGGCCAGGAACTGTTGAATCCACACATTTTGTTTTGCATTGCAAACTCCTAGATAATAATTTATTGTATGGAATTTGTATTTATACTGTAATATCAATATTAATATTTGGTCAAAATTAAGGATGCACTGCTTCAGAAAATCGGCACTATACCACATGAGGTTTCATGTCAAAGCCTGCGCACCTCACAGCAGGATAGTGGGTGGGATTCTGAGCATTGGGATGGCCCCAGCTGCCTAAAGTACTAGTTTTACAAGGCTGCTGTGCTAGGGTTTTTTTCTGGGACCGCCCCATATTTCAGACCCTTTTCATGTGCCTGATTTAATTTAAAAAAATCTAGACTTGTCCATTATTTTAGGAATGACCCTACACTGGACACTCTGTATGCTGTATCTACATACATGCTTTCTCATGCTATTCTCTGCTTAAACTTTGGTACTTTATCGCAACCCATATTAATGTTTCTGTTGTGTTGCATTGAATTGCTAATTCATTGATCGATCAGTTTCGTCGTTGATAATCTTTTATTTTAGCTTCAGGCACCTAGGACGGTTTGTGTGCTGGGACGCGCTGTCAGAGCAGCTCTGTAAACAGGCTCTGTCGTGACTAGCGCAGGTCAGAGCAGCTCTGTAAACAGGCTCTGTCGTGACTAGCGCAGGTCAGAGCAGCTCTGTAAACAGGCTCTGTCGTGACTAGTGCAGGTCAGAGCAGCTCTGTAAACAGGCTCTGTCGTGACTAGCGCAGGTCAGAGCAGCTCTGTAAACAGGCTCTTTCGTGACTAGCGCAGGTCAGAGCAGCTCTGTAAACAGGCTCTGTCGTGACTAGCGCAGGTCAGAGCAGCTCTGTAAACAGGCTCTGTCGTGACTAGCGCAGGTCAGAGCAGCTCTGTAAACAGGCTCTGTCGTGACTAGCGCAGGTCAGAGCAGCTCTGTAAACAGGCTCTGTCGTCACGCAGGTGCGCCCCCGTATCCTGGGCTGGAGCCTCTGGACGTGTTGCCACAGATCCGGAGCTCGTACAGGATGGAGAAACCAGAGAGCTGTGGAACACCGCTGTAAGTTCACTTGGGCGATGGAGTCTTGTCCCTGCAATGACATGCTTCAAAACAATCTATCACAGGTGCAGGTTTGTTCTCCTTGTCCTGTTTTAGGCCATTGCCTAAAATAAGCACAAAAATAAGTCAAACCTAACTTAAAGTCTAAATATGTCTTATATTTAGACAAAAAAAAATCTTAACTCAAAATAAGAAAAAAAGATGAGGTGAGTGTTTAACTCATTTCAGTATTTGCCAATGGGGTAGCACACTTTCACTTGTCAAAGGTTAACTTGTGAGTACAAAAAATATTAAGTCTCATTACAAGAATATAAGGCAGACATTTTTGCAGTGTAGAAGCATTTCTGTCCTAACAGGATGAAAAAAACGTAATAAGAAGTGGGTCCTAACACTGCTACGAGACCCACTGTGACCTGGCCCTCCTCTCGTAGGTACGAGCTCATGAAGTGCTGCTGGATGTTGAACTCCAGCGACCGGCCCACGTTTCCAGCCATCATCCAGCTCCTCCAATCCTACACGGACCTCGCTGACACAAAAAGGCTGTCTTCCCTAGAAAGCATGAACATTTTTGAATACAGTAAGAAGGCAGGTGTGTTTCCCTGACGACCACACACAGAGAATTGTAGGACGTTGAAAAGTCAACTTCCTGATGTTTGTCATTTTCACATGCGGTCATTGTAACAGGCAAAATGTCATCCTTGCGGGCATGAAAGGTTGTGATATGTTTGGGACTAAATGAGAAATTGCAAATAAACCATTGATTTTAGGTCCCATACATCAAATAAACTACATCTGACCAAAGTAATTAGGACAACAAAGTATTTATTTAGTCTTGTTCAAAGTAGATCCACCAAATTCTGTCTACATTCTCACACCATTGGTGCTCTGTAGTGACTGCTGTGCATGGTCACGTTTCCTAGCCACTATCACACATGACCAAAAATAGACATTGCTCATGTGTCTTAAATGGATTGTTGTCTTTGACAATTGCATGAGTGAATCACTTTTGGATTTAAATGGATGTGGTCATTTTGTTAGTGACCATAAACATTTCATATTGAATTTTATTTTTATTCATACAGATCTGTATGTATGTAATTGACTTTGTACTTTGTGTTGATGTTTCTATGCTCAAATAAATATGGTTTCCAATGGTTAGTCTCCATCACCCAAAGTCTGCAGACTGTTTCTATAGAGTGCATCTCACATTTTGTCTCTGCTCTCTCTCCCCAGCTTGTGTCAGTCCAGGCAATGATATTGTGAAGTATCTCCATACATTAAAGTATAGCAATGATATACACTCAGTGATCACCTTATTAGGTAGTCCTGTACAACAGCTTGTTAATGCAAATATTTAATCAGCCGATCATGTGGCAGCAACTAAATCCATAAAAGACCAAATGTAATCTAAGAGACTTTGACAGTGGAATGATTGTTGGTGGCAGACAGGGTGTATTGAGTATCTCAGAAACTGCTGATCTCCTGGGATTTTCATGCACAACAGTCTCTAGAGTTTGCAAAGAATTGTGTGAAAAACAAAAAACGTCCAGTGAGCTGCAGTTCTGTGGGTAGAAACGTGTTGGTAATGAGAGAGGTCAGTGGAGAAGGGCCAGACTGGTCAAAGCTGACAGAAAGGTGTCAGTAATGCAATAGCAACGCATTACAACAGATGTACGCAGAAGGGCATCTGTGAACACACACAACATGTCAAACCTATAAGTGGACAGGCTACAGCAGAAGTTTAATAAAATAAATACCTAATAAAGTGCTCACTGAGTGTATAAGTCTTTCTCTAGGAGCTGCCTGACCACAACTCTTAACATTTTCTCATCACAATCACATATTTTCCCCTGTGGCTGAGCATGGGTGGTACAAACGCGTGTGCACACATATGGACGATAAAAATATCGGTGCTAACTAGTCCTGGCCTGAGTTTAATTAAGTCCCAAATTAAAAGTCTGAGAGTTGTACAAATATGGGTTTGTAAAAATGATAAGTTTTATTCCATGTTTCAAAAGACCTTGATTGTTCATGCAACACTTCCACAGATCAAGGCTGAATGCTAGTTTTTAACAGACATAGAAAACAAATAGCTTTACCCAACCCACAAAAGAGAAGGCAGTAGCATTGTTCTGTATTAAGAGGATTTCTACAAAACATGTTATTGACAAAGTGCATGATGTTGCAATACCTTGTGAGATGGTAAGTTGGTGTGTCCTTTCTGGCTAAGCATGGCCTCAGAAAAGCGGATATGATATCCTGCATTTTATATCCTGAAGTCGAGGGATGAAATACAACATATCCAAAAAATATAAATGGTAAAGGGTGGGGGTCAGGGTGGGGTAATGGTAAGGTTGCGGCATCAAGATTTGGGATATGGTCCGGGTGGGGTGTGGACCTGGTAAGGGTGGGGGTGTCAGCGTTTGGGGAATGGTAAGGGTGGGGGTGTCAGTGGAGGGGCTATCAGTTGGGGGTTGGGGTAGGGTAAGTTCTTCAGATGGGTAGGGTAAGGGTAGGTTCTTCAGACAGAAGAGAACGGCACATAAAATGTGATTCAGTGCTGCCATTCCATTTTTAGAATGTAAGCTGGGTTAAGCCACAGGAACTCTACTGTTTGTGCCTTGATTCTTCCCCTTTGGCTTTATTCAAAAGCTCAAAAATAAACACTTAAAACAAACATATATATTTTCAAATAATATAAGAACAAGTAAGATATTTAAATTGAAAAGTGGCAACATTCCCCTTTTAAAAGATTACTTTTTTTCCATTTAAGCAATTCCATAACAATAATCACTTTATATTTGCTTTTATGATTGAACATGCACAGTCCCTGACAGAAGGCTTCTATCATATGGAATGCTAGTAGGACTTGTGCAGTTTTCGGGTCTGAGTGCCCGTGTACAGTAGAGAATGTGTCCTGCTCTACTGGTGCAGAATGAATGCTTTATTGCTGGTCTGATGTAACATATGTAAAATACGACAGCTGAGCCACACAAAATGGACTCCGTGTTCTTCTAAATTCCAAGGCAGGGCCCAAATGTTATGACTCCCAGCTACACATCCTAGTGAAATATCTCTTCTTAAAGTGTTTCAGCAGGTGCCAAAGGCAACACAGTTTTTCCGTGATAACGGTCGAATGACACACAAACGTGTCCAGTACGATAACAAAACAAAGTGAACAGGCTGTTCAGTAGAATCTGTTTTACTCATATTATACAAAAAAAAAAAATCAAAAGGGTATTCTAAAAAAAACAAAACAAAAAAACAACACTTTTCCGTCGTTGATGGGTGTTTAAGAGTTTCAAACTGTAACAGCATTTCCTAAGATACAACAAACTCAGGGAGAACAGGTTTTTGGGTGAGAGGCAAATATTAGTTGAGGGGGCAGGGGTTGCAACTTACTTATCTCTCTTGGAGATTCAGCATTAAAAATTAAGCTTAAGGAGTGGGGGGCTTTAAACTAATATAATAACCAAAGGAAAACAGGTGAACTTTTATGGCTTTACAACATCAGAAACGAGCCAAGAAGTAACATTAAAAAATAAAAATAAATTAAAAGGAAGCATTGTTATGCAAATTGGTAGTGCTCATTTTGAACAGTAACAATAATAAGAAAAGACCTAAAGCAGATTGAACCTCAAATGGAACCGCCGCGTGATTGTTAAAGCTAACCCATATCAGTGGGTTTGCCTTTATTCCACTCTAAACACAGCCCACAAGAGTCTACTCTACACCAATCTTACATGGCTTCACTTTCACTGAGATGCTCTCTTGTTCTACATTTTATTACACCACAAATGTCACCAACTGCCGTCGATAGGACCTGTCCCATGTCACGGATGTGAAGGTAAGACGAGTGACCCTGAACACAAAAAGGTTTCATTTGAGGCAGGTTTCTGCATAGACCCTCCTGAGGTTTCTGAGTGAAAGACAGCTGCTCTCTGTAGCTAGAACCTTGTGTAAAAAAGAAGAAAACTGTGCAGGATCAGGGAAGCAAGGGGACATTTTTGGGGTGGATGGGGTCAAATGTACAAAAACAAGGCACTACCACATATAAAAGTAGACAAAATATAAAGACTATGATCAACAAAGTTACCTGACTAGCAGATAGGCGTGATTGTGACCGAGCAAGTTATATTATTTATTTTTTGGCAATATTGTGGACTGGTTTTAAAAACATGTTCTTTACACCGATTATGTGTCTTCAGAATCCACTCGATTAGATACAGTGTTTTTGAACACTGGGCAGAAATCCAAGGGAACTCTGTGTGATAGTCATAGAAATACACGTGTCCTCGTCATGCAAATCAAATAGGAACAACCTTCCAAAATTCATCCATTTCTGCCAAAGCAATAATTACAATGCCATCTTGTGGGATTGCCGTGGTTGGGGGGGGGGGGGTGAGGCTGGGTGCTTGGATATGGAGGTGGGGCTGGGGCTGGGATGTTGGACATGGAGAATAGGTTTTGTGTGAAAAATATGTGATCAAAAATGCACAGCATATCTACAGATGAGTAGTTGTATCACAGAAAAAAAAACAGAAAAGTGACTTTGTAATAGGGTAATTCTTGATAAACACTTGACATTAGCACCATTTGTTCATTTAATCATATTTCTGACACCAAACGCATAGAGCGACTGCATATGACAGGTGAAACATTCCCTAAGTAAAAAAAACAAGTGGTTTGGCAAAAACAAAAGCACTGGTACTTTAAAGTGTGTTCTCTTAAAGTACTTTATTTCCTCACCTGAGACGAAGATGTTGCTCTTTTTGCCCCTGCCAATTCCCTGTCCCCCCGAAAGCCACTTTTAAGAAAAGCAGAGCATGCTCGTCCAAATGGTGTCCAGAAAAGCTACCGAAAATGATGAGGCGAGAAGGCCTAAATGTCTTCAAGTATTAACACGACTAGGCCACAAAGCCTGGGACACACAGTATTACAACCCAGAATCAAATCCAGGAGGAGCAGGTTATGGTTAGTTTGTAATTCTCCCCCCCCCCCCACAAATATATATATATATATTTATATATTTATTTATATGTATATAAATAAAATTCAGTGCTGTAAAAACATCTCCAACTCCTAAGGATCTCCCCTGTAGTAGAAGAGCTAATTTTTCTTTTCTCTTTATGACTAAAAGCTACTGCTTTGATGTATGTAAACTGAACTGGAGCTCCTGTAGTAATAGTCCTTCATTGATGATACAACACTGATTGTTTTTGAAGACTTGTTAATATAATTTCTTTTTTCTTTCTTTTTGGTTTAATGCAGTGCAGAGCAAAGACAATCCGTTTCTCAATTTTTTGGTAGCAGCAAAGCACCGTGAGTTTGTATGGGTATGTATGGGTGTGCGCGTGAGTGTCTGTGAGTGTATGAGTGAGTGTTGTGGTGTTTATTCTCCAGAGTCAGTGGGCTGTCGTCGTCGTCGTCTCCGCTGGCTGCTTTATGAGGAACAGCGCTCCACGTTGATGCCCTCCTGGGCGTGGGCCTGCAGGTCGATGGGCCGGGCCGGCTGCTCGCCTGGCCTGGTGTTGGTCAGCGCCAGGTTCTTCACGCAGCCCGTCATGCCCGAGGAGAACTTGCCTCCCGTCAGCGCCGCCATGTCGGGAGCTCCGCCTGCAAAGCACGCCTCGCTCGTTAGGACATTACAGGACATGATGAAAACGGAGAGCCGTTTGGTTACCCTCCATCTTGGCTGAATTCCCAGCCTGCCTCTTTCAACCTGCCACCTAATCATCCCCTGATTTCATTGGCTAAATGAAAATTCTCTCCCTCTTCAACCGATGAGTTGTGAGTATTCTGCCACAAAATGGCTGCTGTTGCATCACCCAGGTGGGTGCTGGTGATGGTTGAGGTGGATGCTGGTGATCAGTTTCCCTTGTGTTTTGAGTGTGATATATAAATCTATCCATCCATCAACTAGACTCAATTGAATATGCTTCTTGACATATTCCATTTAAAACTGCTGATCTGGAGACTGTCTGTCTATGGGTCTGCAGACTGCTGCTTCCCTTTGTGTTCTCCGCCTGATGTTGTATGTTTTAGTACACAGTAAGAACCATTGCTAAATTGCTTTGAATTCACAATTTCTGTGTTCTAGGCATTCTCCTTTACAGTTTAATTGACACGCATATTGCAAGCATTCTTTCTGACATTAACTCACAGTTTATAAGGTTTCATGTACTTTACTTTTCGACAATTGATTGGTTAGCTATAATGCATAAAGACTAGGATACTTCCTACTGTTACTTTGGAATTCTCTGGTCTCTGGAAGCTCAGGAAGTTCTCTGGAGCACACAGACTCCCCAGATTAATCTGTTTTATTTTAAACTAAAGATTTGGAATGAGCAACTACTGACTCTGAATATTTCTTCAACATCATTGCTGCCAATAAAACTTCACCCACGTAAAAGGGACGAGGAGGAAAAGCGACAAAAAATATTTCCACAACAAGTGCAAGATATCCATGCGGATATATCCATGCTCCACTGTCTCCAGCAGAGGGAATCTGAGCCTGAAACATTACTACTGCTGTTTCCGATAAGGTAATGTAATGGAGGGATCATATACTATATGTGGACATGATTGATTCATTATAGCTAAAATAACTATATGCATGTTTGCATAGCATTGAAAGGACAAAGATAATTACTTTCGTTCAGATGATGATCATAATAACAGAAATTACTTTAGAAATGAGCTTACCCAGGAATACGTTGCCTTTGGTGTTCACCATGACGCTTTTGCCTTGAGAATGTCCTCTGCTAATGGGTCCTCCATCAACCTGGACATAACCCAGTTTACCAGTCCTGTCCATGAGAAAACGAACGCGTTACTTGACACCACCACATCACCAACACTTGAGCTGTATGGATGCTACATGTATACAGGTGTGCTACGCTGTAACTGAGGATATGAATGCTCTACCTCACTGCTGTAACCTTATGCCACTTCCCGTCATTGATTGGTTCTTCAAAGATAATCTCCGCCTCCCCGCTGCCCAGCTGGTAACTGTGGACAACATTACATTACATTATTGGCATTTGGCAGACGCTCTTATCCAGAGCGACGTACAACAAAGTGCATACCCATAACCAGGGATAAGTTCGCTGAAAGACCCTAGAGGGAAGTACAATTTCAACTGCTACCTGTACAACAAAGATAAGGACAAGGGCCTTTTTTTTTCTTTTTTTTTTTGAACAAACAAACAAACAAACAGAGCAAAAGTGACCAAAGTTAACTATCCAAACACTGCTTACCTAGCCAACTAAAAATACCGATACACAAAGCAAGTCACAGAGACAACAATTAAGGTTCACAGGGAGGTAGGGAGGGATGGGGACAAGACATGAAACTCGACCGTCAAATAAAAAGCCAACCTTATTTAAAGACTTATTTAAAGACCGCTTAGAGCAGTTCCCCACAAAGGACAATAACAGGATATGGAACAAATGAGCAGATATTTAAATAACAATAGTATAAACAATTCAGATGTAGGACGATAATAAAATACAAGAATTAGGGGAAATATACATGGACATTTCAGAAAATTCTATGGAAGCTTAGCAACATTTTTAAAATGCACAATGGATAAAAGGTATATGTAAAAATACATTTGCATCTACTAATGTATAAAAAAATTAGAACGCATTTAAAAACTGTACCTGAAAACCAGCTGTCCACTTTGTAAACCTAGACTTATGAAGTCTTTCCCTTTTCCTTCTTCTCCAAGTTCCTAGAAATGACATTTTTTAAATTAAAGATATCACATCACCTATACAAACATTCAGTGTTTTTCAGTATGATTCTCTTAGCATCCAATCCATAAACTGATAGAGACTGTAGGCAAGAAAAGCTAATTCCACTGGAAATCAATGAAATATGGTTGATGGGACACACACACACAGTCAATTATCAAGTCACTATGTCCAGCCCCATGTATAAATCATTACAGTAAAAAAAAAAGTAAAAAAAAACAAAAAAAAACATGCAATCTCAGCCAATTTATATTCAAAGAAGTGTAATGGTGAGTTCCACTTTTAAATAATTCTGCCGACATTCACTGACACCATTTGTTGAGCAGTTTCCCTTAACCTACATGCAAGTCAGGGACCTCTTGAACTGAGCCTGGCCATTTGGGCTCAAGTGAAAACAGGATGCACGTAGAGACAGTGAGAGAGTTAATAGTATTGGGTGAGTTCCATTGCTGATGTACCAGACCATACTTCGTGCCGTTATGGAGTTTTTGCTTAAAAGTCATGGTAATGACATGGCAATTGTGTTAGTCATGGAAATTAATGTTCATAAGGTAGTTCCCACACTGAAATATATTATAAAATATGACTATTTTAATTATTTAATCTCATCATAGATTCTTAATTATTTGTACTCAATCTTGTTTCATATGTGTGTCTATGTGCAGTATTGTAAGCCTTGTGGAAAGTGTACAGTTTAGCACTGTTTCTGCTGGATTACTATGTACATCTAAGGTTAACGCATTTGAAAAATGTCTCCTTATAGCTTGGGATTTAAAATTATAGTGGGGTCATATACATCATAGCTTAAAACAAACTGGCATTGGTATTGACCAATATGCTAACGGCTGATATGATGACACAATTCTAATTCTGACACTTACAATTATAATGCTTTAAATGACATGAATAGATCATGAACTGAAAGTAGCCTACGCAGTCTTTTGAATTGTTTCTTTTTAACAAGTTAATTTTACCAGCCATACTCGCCAAAGCAATGCTGTAGGATTACTGTGTAGGTCTCTAGATGATCTCTGCTTAACAATAAAGCAAGAAATATTTTGTAATGCAAATAAAATTTGTTAATTTTTTTATTTCTGAGTTGATATCTGTGCTCATCTTCTTCTTCCATAGATGTGGAAAGTTAGCTGCAGTTTGTATTTGTGCTAACATGTAAAAATGGAGGTATTGGATTAGCATCATCCAATATGACCAGATAAATAATCAAAATATTAATTATCGGCCTCAGCATTTCCTTACCTGTACCCTTACGTGCCCCTAATGCACAGGCAAGAGTGAAGTAAATTTTACCCACCAATCGAAGCTTCACTGCTTTTTCTCACATTGTGCATAATTTTGTACACTCAGCAATAACGGTACAAAAAGTGCTTAAAACAAATGTTGCTGGGTCGATACCCTATAGTTGCATAGAATTGTACCCCTAGCCAGCAATATATAAACTAATTATATATTCAAGATAATATAAAAACTAACTTGTACCTTATTTGCTCTGAAAATGTACTCATTTGGACCCAAAGGGAACATTGGTACCTCCACTGTCACGTTATTTCTGAGTGTATCGAAATAAAATGCACACAAAGATATTTTGGAGTACAAGTCAATGCATTTCCTTGCTTTAAGTACTCTAAGAAGGGTTGGGTCAGGGGGTTGGTGTGGGAATCACTGGGTGTGAGTACCTTTTTACTAGCATGCAGCTTGCGGAAAGTGCCACTGGACTCCTGGAGAGATGGAAGGTGAGGGGAGTTAGCGTGATGGTGCAAACTGAGCAGCATGCTGCGGATAAGGGGCAGGCAGCTGACATGCACGAAGCAATCTGAGTACATTCTGCATGACCAAATTTACAAAAGAGTGCATGGCAGTGATGATTAATCACAGGTTAACAGAGTGGATCCTGGGAAATGGAGTATCACTGAATTCAGCACACTGCAGGAAAAATGGCTTATGCAGAAAAATGTTTGTATTGTGCTAATCCATTTTCCTTCATGGATATTATACACATGGACATGAAGTTATGAATATTATCGTATTGATAATGTTTCACCTCTATTACAAGTAATCATTTTTTAAAGAATATTTGTTGTTATATACTGCACATCATATCTTGCAGTGAGTGATTCAGCATTAATGCATTCTCAGTGGCATGGGAAGATCAAATAGTGCTTGCAGATTCAAGCCTACCACACACACTGCTCCTTTGACTCTTTATAACGGATTTGTTTAATGACTTCATTAATAATAAAGAACAAGAAATAACACTGCTAAAACTTTTTCAGTTAAAAAAGTAAAGTGTCTGTGCTGCCTTAGTTTGAACTTCAAAAGGCAAGTTATTTACACTAATCCTAGAATAAAACTCTTCTTCACGTAACTTCAAATCTCTAGTCAGCACGGACACTTTTTTACAGTAAGATGACATGACATTTTCATCATGTTTACTCAGTCTCCCAGAATCAACAGCGCATTACACTACACTGCTGCCCTGCCTATTAGCTGTAGCTCACAGATCCTATCAGAGTTGTACTGAGGACCTACCACTCCTTGCCATAATATCAAGCCCTCTGAAGTGGTGGTGCGGATCTCCAGCTCAATGGTCTCAGGGGCGTCAGGGGAACTGAAATCAGACAGGAGAACTGTTATTGATGGAGAAAGACAATGGTCTAGCCTATTGCACAGTCCTTTCCAAAAGGGATATGCTGCTTCGGCTGAATCCATCATATTTAAAGACTAAAAATCTTAAGACCACTCTCAGCCCACTAACCGTTTTCCAGGAATACTTAGAGCAGGGGTGCAGATCAAGTGCTGACCGGTTACAGGACTGTGTCAACTTCTGCTCCTAATTATTTAATTAGCTCAATTATATCTTGCTATGACATTTCGTATAAGCACCAACTATAGCTGCAGACTGCAAGTGCATACTAAGGACCAAGTACAGGATTGAACCAGGTTAGTTTATAGAGCTGTCAGAAAACTAAACGTAAGGTAAAGGCCAGCGATTCAGAGTTGGGCATTTGTGATTTACAGCGAAACTTCTGCTCTGCTAACCTCATGTAACCTCTGCTTGTACTTGTAATTTGGTGTTTCAATAGTTTTTACTGTGGCTGAATCACCTATAGTGCAATTAACATTTAAAATGTGTTCAAATAAAAAAAGAATGCACATTTATAGATGATATATTTTAGAATGCAATGATGCTATTCTTTAATAAGTAGAGATTTTGAACTATTTTGAATCATTTGGAACAACAGCATTTTGACACATTGGCCCAGAGCCTTGACTCTCACAATGTCATAATTTCACATTTCTTGCTTCACTTGATTTTAGCACAGAAATGATAAAGCACTTCTAGAGAACTGGAAACGGAAACCATGGTTCACCCTGTGACGTATCATACAACACAGAGGCTAGCCTGCTATTAGAGCAGCCTGGGTTCCACATTTCTTTTTCAATTTTGAAAATATGTTTTTAATTATTGCTTTTAATAAGGCCTGCTTTGATTTTTTTAAACGATCAATTAAGTAAGCACATTACTAACTATTGCTAATAGTGTTATTCCTGATTTACATCTTATATAACTTATTGCTTTGGCCATACTATGTGTGGTCATGGCAATAAAATAGTTTGGTTTTAATTTAGATATTTCTCTAGAAGACTAAGGTAATAGATGCCAATTCAGAACTGAAAAATGTTATATGGGAACATTTTAAAGGTTAATCTAAACTCACCTTCTGGGGAAGACTGGCTTGGGTAGAACCAGGTATCCATCGTCATGGAAATAGGCTGCATACTGAGCAGGAGCATCTAGAAACAAAACAGAGGCTGATCATGCACCTTGTGTCACCACTGGCCTTCTGGGTAATACCGCCCTCTTGTGGTTTCTGAGTCACACTGCAAGGACCTCGAAACATTCTGAAGAACATTTTGGACCTTACATTTTAAATAAGACCACAGACAGCCAGTAAGAATAGAATTGTTACAGATTGCAAACTTCAACATTTCCTTTTTAAACATGTTTAAACATGATGTTAAAAGTTAGTAAAGTAGTTCAAAGTATTAGTTCATTTTTGTACATTTTTATATTGTGTTCAAAATTATACATGGGAAAATAAACAAATACTGTATCCGTCACTAACAGCTGTTGTAAAATAAACATATATTACGCTTTCATTAACTAAGTATCACAACATTAATTATCAAATCCTCAGTTTGATGTTGAACAGAACTGTGCTTCATGCAGGGTCATTCTCCAAAAACTGCTAAGGCTTTTAATTCACACAGAGGGTTACTGTATACATTCAACTGGAAACACTTTTATTAGTCACAAACAGCATTTATCTCCTTTGTTTGTATTTCCCGTGAATGAGACAGAGAGAGGGGTGAGCTTTTTTTTCTCTTAGGTAAAGCAGTTTTGAATGACACACACAAATTCACATTGCAGTGAGTATTTATTATGTCACAGACTGGACAGAACTTTCCGGAAGATGCGAAAGAGGAATTCTACGTTAATTTCAAAGCAAATCAAAGACGAAAATGACTCTGTGAGTCCAAGAAAGGACACCAACCTAGGTCTAGTAGTAGAATTGCATGCTACATTTCAACTGAAACGTAGAATTCCTGTTTCACACCTTGTGTTTTCGCACTTCACAAAAATGTAAATCTGGAATGGAGGTCCAGTGCCCGTGGTTATGACGCAAACAGTGCGGTTTCACAATGTTAGGCAGGGGGTGGAGCCCTGGCTCGGACGTTTCCGTTAGTCGCGGGTTTTAGGCAGGCTAACGGGATACTATACCATTCCCCCCGCTACCCTCCATGTTCCACAGGGTGTCAAGGATGGTGGGAGCCTGCCCTGCGTATGCTGAACATTCACGTTTAACCGCAGGAGAGAGGGAGAGAGAGAAAGAGATACGCGCTTCATCATCTGGCACAGGAAGTGTACAGTTCAGGACAACTGTGTGGGTGTGGGAGATAGACCTCAGTTTCACACCACCGGCTGTCTTTCTCTCATTGGCCTCCTGACTGGGGTTTATGGTGTGAAGTCTCATAGCTGAGGCTGTGTTTTTCATTTTAAACTTTAAAGTAACATGTTTTTATCTCAGGCAAAAGGAAAATTCAATGGACACTTATTGAACCGTACTGAGGATGATATTGCAGCTTCAGTTATCTTATGATTGAGCATTAGCCAGAAATGATTATGAGACAGCTCCACACATTACTTTGCAGCTGGTTGCGGTTTATATTACTGGAAGAAATGTTAATACAATATGAAATTAAGCCAGAGTCTGAAATTGGTACAGGATTAGCACTAATCCTGTGAAAATAGTGTTTAGCAAAACCAGGCTCTAGTAAGCCCTCTATGCTCTTTTAGTCTCATACTCTGGACAGTGCTGCTTGCACCTTGTGGTGGCTCAATATTCTGGTTCTGGTAAACACCAGTGGGCTAAAATTGCTCTGGGCATTGGAGAGATTTTGCTCAGTGTGTTGGCAGGATGGGGTTTAGCTGTGTGTGTTGGTAATAGGTTGGACTTTGTGTGTTGGTAGGAGGGCGTAGGACTGTGTGTTGGGTGATATTGGACTTTGTGTGTTGGTAGGATAGCTTAGGGACGTGCGTGTTGGGTAATGGTGCTAGGCTGTGTGTGTTGGCAGGATGGACTTTAGCTGTGTGTTGGCTAATGGTGTTGGACTTTATGTGTTGTTAGGATAGCATAGGGACGTACATGTTGGGTAATGGTGCTGGGCTGTGTGTGTTGGTCAGATAGCATAAGGATGTGCGTGTTGGGTAATGGTGCTGGGCTGTGTGTGTTGGTCAGATAGCATAATGATGTGTGTGTTGGGTAATGGTGCTGGGCTGTGTGTGTTGGTCAGATAGCATAGGGACGTGTGTGTTGGGTAATGATGCTGGGCTGTGTGTGTTGTTAGGATAGTATAAAGGATGTGCATGTTGGGTAATGGTGCTGGGCTGTGTGTGCTGGTCAGATAGCATAGGGATGTGCGTGTTGGGTAATGGTGCTGGGCTGTGTGTATTCGGCAGGTTGCCACTCACCGGCCTCACAGTGCAGACCACTGTATCCGCCGGGACACACGCACTGGCCACTGGCACATCTGCCCCCGTTTTGGCACTCGGCATCCACGTGGCAGACATCCTTCACCACCTCACACCGCTCACCTGTCACCGGAGAGAAGAACACGTCAGGCTGCCGTAGCACGGGAGCATAAAGATTCACACACAGCTCAGCTCACAATTAGGCACAGTCCATCATCCAGCAGGGGGCGACAAAGTTCAAATCAAACCACAATGCATACTCACTGCACTCATAGAGGAAGACCAATTGAAATGTCAAAAGCAACAGACAAAATACAAGACTTATAAACATCATTTGAGATATTTATTCAAATAGAGGTTAAATATCTGATAAGATGTAAAATTTAAATTGTAGGAATAACATGATATTTTTTAAGAAATAGTAATGTCTTTAAACAGAACGGGGATGGTCATGATAAATTCTGAGTGCTTCAGGTCACATTTGAAGAAAAGCAGTCGTGGTTTTGTGGGAGTGAGTGGTTGCGATTATGTGGGGTTCAGAGTAGTTGTGGTTATGTGGGGTTAGGGTGATTATGTGGGTTTCAGAGTAGTTGTGGTTATGTGGGGTTCAGAGTCATGTTTGGCTCAGAGTGGTTGTGGTTATGTTTTGGTTGTGGCTCAGAGTGGTTGTGGTTATGTTGTGGTTGTGGCTCAGAGTGGTTGCATTTGTGGTTGCAGTGGGCTCACCCTCGAACCCATCCTGGCACAGACACTGGTACTCATACTCAGCATTGGACATGCAGCTGCCTCCATTCAGACAGGGCCGGCGGTCACATGGGCTGTTGTCCACGCACTGCAAGATGGCCCTGCTCTCCATGAAACTGTACGACAGGTCAACCTTCTTCCCATTGATAGACACCTGGACAAGCAATACAACTGTCAACCAGGCTGCTCTTCTCCGATTAGGCAAGATATGCTTGATACTAGTATTTAATATCGCAAAGTGGGATTCAATGAAATTCTTAAGGGAGTGGTCCTCACTCCTGGTCCTGGAGAGCCACAGGGTCTGCTGGTTTTTATTTTGACCTTAATATCAGCAAACAATTCAGACCCATGAAACCAGGTGAGGTGAGTTAACTGTGTAATTAACTCCTTTAATTGGTAAATAAAGTGCTGAGTAACAACAAAAGCCAGCACACCCTACAGCTCTCCAGGACCAGAAGTGGGGACCACTGTTCTAAGGGAATACATATGTCATTTAGTTAAACCAAAATAAACCTTTCAATTTTATCTTAGTAATTTCACAGACTTATTTCATTTCTACTGATCAAACAAGTGCTGAGTAATGAAAGCAATGAAAAAGCCAACACACCCTATGGCATTTTGGGACCAGGTTTAGCACCTTTTCATAAGAAGACAATGTGGGTACAGCTTTACCTCGCCCACACAGCCCTCGAACAGCATGCTGACGTTGGCAGGTTTGGGCAGGATGTCCATGCTGGGGACTCCGCCAAGGTACATGGGAGTGTGGATGTTCAAGCCCTGGGCCTTCCCTGGCGACGACCTCCTGACCTCCTGGGCCTGGTCCACCTTCAGGGAGCCGTCCTTGTTGAGGCGCTCGGCAACCACGCGGTGCCACTGTCTGAGGGTGACGGGCTCCCAGCTCCGCAAGACAGCCATGCCTACAGACGCACAACACAATTACCACACTGTCGCTAACAATGAGCCATTATGTTAAAACCACTGCTTTTGGTCTGCAACTAGCTTGAGCGCTGAACAGTTCAATGATATGTTTGTCTGGCATATATCAGACAAAACGTCCTTTGTTTGGAACCCAAGATGGCTACAGACAAGAAATATGTTTAGCATGTGAAATGCATTGTCCTGTTCTTTCTGCCAACTGTAAAATAAAATATGATTTTCCATTGAGGTGAATCACAACACTATAAGGAACTTCAAGTACAGTGCTTTTATTGGATGGCGTGCTAAGAGCTTCACATCAGAAGAGTGTATATAAAATAAGAAAAAATTAATAAAACTGATTGAAGTGAACGAGCCGAAGCACCGCCCTGTCAGGCAGTTATTTCCTTATAACTGACTCGTTCATATGGTATTATTCCGTTTATACCACAGCTAACTTGCCAAAGTAATGTAGCTATGGACAAATAGTAACAAATAGTTTATTAATAAATAAACACAATGGAACGGGGGAAAAAATTGCTTTGCACAACCTAAAATTGCCTGAAAAGTTAACTAAAAGTTAACTGCATCACTAGCTCACCATCAGCGAAAGGAAATATAACTTTATAATGTTTGCTCGCAAAATAATGGCAAGCAATGTATAGAAATTTGATGCTGACTTCAGTGCCATCCAACTGAACAGAGTATGGCTGGCCCTTCCCATTTTTAAAAGAGGCATTCAGAGTTTTACAGCGCTGTAACTGTCAAAATCAGCTGGCATGTCTCGTTCTAGCAGCCAGTCCCACAAAACAGCAAAAATCCAAATGTGGGCGCTCGCTTGCTTGGCAGTAAAAGTTTGATTATTCTCTCCGAAATTGGAGCTCAAGGCAAGAATGCCCTGTCGCATGTGTTTTAAAATGTGTGGCTGGGACAGTGAGGGAGTCCTTTTGTTGAGGATCTCAAGCTCAAATCCCAGAGGGCCGCTGTGTCTGCTAACTTTTGAAGTTTTCTTGCACTTAACTGTAGTGCAGGAAAAGTGCATTGTGACCCAGCAGAGTCTGTGACCCTCCAGTACCGGAGTTTGATAAGGGAACATGGGAGTATGTGTCATGGTGAGGTAATATCTAGGGTGTCCACCAGAGGGCTGGTGCTCATTGGCTTCACCTGGCTGTCATTATTGGCAGAGGATTTTTCCCCTCCGAAAGAGTATTTAAGGCCAGTGCCGGCAGTCTACCAATGCTTTTGTGTTCACTGTGCGCTCTGACACAAAGCCGGTAAAAGCACTTGGTAGACTCTGTGAGACTTAAGAGTCCGGTACTGTGCTGGTGTGTGTGTGTGTGTTTCACTGCTAAAAAACTAAAAGATTAAAAGGTAAGGAAGGCGTTCAGCTGTGTTGTGTTCGCTGGCGCCTTCCTCTAAGGTTTTGGTTTTCTTTTTGACTCGTGTGAGTCGGAGGTTGGGGGACGTTGTCCCCTGGTATGTATTTTTGGTTTGCGTTTTGATCCCGAGCTGCGTCTCGAGGTTTTTATTTTCGTGCCTAGCCTTTTTCCCCGGCTAGGTTGTATTTTATTTTGTTCCACGGTCATTGGAAGCACCTAAGCCAGTGGTGCGGTTCGCCCTGTTTTTGAAGGGTTGATTTGTTTTCTTATAGCCGTTTTTTGGGGCTTTTCCTTTTTCCCTTATTTGGTTCAGTTCTGTGTTTATTTCCCATTCCCGCTGTTCCCTGGGATTTAGTGACGAACCCGTTCTCGTGTTCGTTTTAGAAGGTCCTCCTCGGTCGCTTCTGGCTCTCCGCCCAGCCTCACCCTTACAGAACACAAAAGCCACTATGGAGAGACCAGCGACCAGTTCAGGGAATGAGGTGGGGGGTTCACCGCTTGAAGCGGTGGTAGCCGCCCAGCAGGCTGCTCTAGCGACTCAGGAGCAGGCACTGCGTAGGTTGCATGAACAGCAGGCTGCTACGACAGAGCAGCAGACGGTAATTTTCCATCGTCAGGATGAGATCCTGGCCAGGCTAGGTAGGCAGCAAGATGTGCTGATGGGGCTCGCTGATAGCTTTCAGCAACTAGTAAGCGAGTTTCGCTCATCACGGGCACAGGCGCTAGCTCCTGACAACCCCCAATCACTCCCTTCTTCCCCACCTGGATCCGCTCTCCAGTCCATTACACCCGGGGTGAGGGAGCCCAAATTACAGCTGCCGCTGCGGTACGGGGGGGATGCGGGTAAATGTAGGGGGTTCCTCTCTCAGTGCTTGATTTTTTTTAAAGCCCAGCCCTCACGTTTCTCGACTGAAGATTCCCGAGTGGCGTTCATTTTATCATTACTGACCGGGACTGCTCTGACTTGGGCGGATCCGCTGATCCGGGCACAATCTCCAATAATGAACGATTCCCAGCTTCTCATACAGGAGATGACCCGGGTATTTGACCACAACATCATGGGCAAAGAGGCGGCGGCCCGGTTAACGTGGATGAGGCAGGGGACCCAGAGCGTGGCAGAGTTCTCTGTGGGGTTTCAGGCGTTGGCAGGGGAGACTGGGTGGGCGGACGAACCGCTTATAACATTATTTACTGCCGCTTTGTCAGACCCGGTCAGAGACGCGCTGGCCACGTTAGAACCACCGGGGGATCTGGGTTCGCTGATCTCTATTGCGATTCGTGTAGACAACCGGATTCGGGAACGTGAGCGAGAAAGAGCCGGCAGAGTCGGCGGGTTTAATTGGCCGGTTCCACCTTCCCTAGGCAGGAGTACAGAGAAGGAGGGGAGACAGGGGGTACACAGAACGGAGGAACCGATGCAGTTAGATGGTACTACCCTGGCGCGTCCTAGGAGACGACCCTGGAGAGAAGGGCTCTGTTTCTTCTGTAAACGATCCGGGCATCGGATAAGAAACTGTCCCGACCTTCCAGTAAAAGATCAGTCCCACTAGGGGAGCGAAAGTCGCTAGTGGGACCTAGTGAAGGTATTAGCTTTCGCACAGTTATTCCCATTGAATTGACGTGGAAGGGGGTCGTAGTGAGGACAGACGCCTTTATTGACTCTGGGGCGGTAGATAACTTTATTGACCGCCAGTGGGCTAAACAAGAAAACCTACCGGTTCGACCTATGCCGCAGCCGCAATCTATTACGGCGCTTGATGGCCGCCCGTTGGGGTCGGGGGTGGTTCGCCACAAGACAGAGCGGGTGGTTATGCGAATTCCGTTTGGGGGACACCAGGAACGTATATATTTTTATTTGGTAGAGTCCCCAGCGTACCCCATAGTTTTAGGCCATGGCTGGTTAATTAAACATCAACCCCAAATAAACTGGGGCAACCGGGGCCATCCGGTGTCTCGGTGGGGACCAAAATGTGCTACTCACTCCAATCGTGTGTATATTCCCTCGGCTCCTCCCATAGAGACTGACATAGGGTCTGAATGGGACGAGGAGGAGGCTAGGGAGCCTCTTGGTCCTAATGTCCGGGGGCCGGAGGAGGAGGAGCAGGGGGGGAGTCTGGAGTGGGATTCTATGTATGATTGGAGTCGTCCCATTGATGAGGGTGAGGGCAGTGAGGGCACAGATTGGGACACCGAGAGTATGTTCCCTACCGCAGCCAGTGGGTGCGAGGATCGGATGGTAGGGGCTATGGGGTTCCCGCTGCCAACAAATGTTCCTAGGGTATATTGCGAGTTAGCTGAAGTATTCAGCAAACAACGCGCGACCACGTTACCCCCGCATCGGTCTTACGATTGTGCAATAGATATACACCCAGGTACAGTTCCGCCCCGGGGTGCACTCTATTCTCTGTCGGCCCCTGAGAGCCGGGCCATGACAGAATACATCCGTGAAGCCTTAGCTAATGGGTTCATTAGACCGTCCTCATCACCGGCAGGAGCAGGGTTTTTCTTTGTTAAAAAGAAAGACGGGAGTTTAAGGCCATGCATAGATTACAGGGGGCTGAACACTATTACGGTAAAAAATAGATACCCCCTGCCGCTTATGAATTCTGCGTTTGAGCGATTGCAAACTGCGTCAGTGTTTACGAAATTAGACCTTCGTAACGCATACAACCTGGTACGCATACGGGAGGGAGACGAGTGGAAAACAGCGTTCAATACGCATTCGGGCCATTATGAATATTTGGTTATGCCCTTCGGCCTCACCAACGCCCCTGCTGTATTTCAAGCACTCGTTAACGATGTGCTCAGGGAGATGTTGGAGAAATTTGTGTTCGTCTATTTAGACGATATTTTGATTTTCTCCGCTACCCTCTCTGAGCACATTCGCCACGTGAAACTGGTACTGACGCGCCTTTTGGAGGCTCGCCTTTTTGTTAAGGCTGAGAAATGCGTGTTCCATGCAAATTCGGTATCCTTCCTGGGTTTTATCGTTTCAGCAGGTAAAACGGAGATGGACCCGAGAAAAATCTCTGCCGTGAGGAATTGGCCCACCCCGGAATCTGTGAAACAGGTGCAGAGATTCCTAGGGTTCGCCAATTTTTACCGTCGTTTTATTCGTAATTTTAGCACGGTAGTCGCACCTATCACTGCGCTCACGAAAAAGAATGCCCTGGCGCGCTTTGTGTGGACACCTCGTGCAGAAGCGGCGTTCGTCGAGTTAAAGAAAAGGTTCTGTTCCGAGCCGATTCTTATAACTCCGAACCCATCTCTGCCGTTCATTGTAGAGGTTGATGCTTCCGAGCTGGGGGTAGGGGCTATTCTGTCACAACGGTCTCCCCAAGACCAAAAAGTGCATCCCTGTGCGTTTTTCTCCCGGTCACTGTCACAGGCCGAGAGAAATTACGACGTGGGGGACAGGGAACTGCTAGCAGTCAAGTTAGCCTTAGAGGAGTGGCGGCACTGGCTGGAGGGGGCGGAGCATCCGTTCACTGTGTGGACGGATCATAAAAATCTAGAATATATTCAGATCGCCAAGACACGCAACGCGCGTCAAGCCCGCTGGGCACTGTTTTTTGCACGTTTTTCTTTCACAGTGACATACCGCCCTGGGTCCAAAAACACCAAACCTGATGCCCTCTCTAGGGTTTTCGACAAGACAGATGGGGAACGCGATCCTGAACCTATTCTCTCGGGGGTTAGAATAGTGGCGCCGATTATTTGGGAGGTGGAATCAGCAGTGCGTAGAGCATTACGCCAGGAGCCGGATCCAGGAGGGGGTCCGCCAAACTGTCTCTTTGTGCCCACTGGGGTCCGGCCCCAAGTGTTACTGTGGGGACACGCCTCACGGCTGGCGGGGCATCCCGGGGTTCACCGTACGAAAGATTTGTTGTCCCGACGGTTCTGGTGGCCCGGGATGGAGAAGGATGTCTGCGAGTTTGTGGCCGCGTGCCCTGTCTGCGCGCGCAGCAAGGGCTCCCACCGCCCACCATCAGGGCAGCTACGTCCGCTACCTATTCCTAGGCGTCCCTGGAGCCACATCGCATTAGATTTTATCACAGGATTGCCACCCTCAGGGGGTAAAACGGTCATTTTAGTGGTAGTGGATCGTTTTTCTAAGGCGGCTCATTTTGTGGCGTTACCTAAGCTACCCTCGGCAGTGGAGACCGCACGGTTGGTGGTGGACCACGTATTCAGAATTCACGGGCTGCCCCAGGACGTGGTGTCTGATCGTGGCCCTCAGTTCGCGTCCCGGTTCTGGCGGGCATTCTGTTCCCTGTTGGGCGCCTCGGTGAGCCTTTCATCTGGCTTCCACCCACAAACCAACGGGCAGACGGAACGCACCAACCAAACGCTGGAGAACACACTCCGGTGCCTGGCTGTTGACAACCCCACTTCGTGGAGCCGCCAACTCACGTGGGCGGAGTACGCCCATAACACACTACAGAATGCATCCACGGGGCTCTCGCCGTTCGAGGTGCAGTTTGGATATCCTCCGCCATTGTTCCCGGACCTGGAGAAAGGGGGTGAAGTGCCCTCGGCTGAGGCCTTTGTTCGGCGATGCCGGGCCACTTGGAGGAGGGTCCGTACGGCTCTTTTGAGGGCTACTGCCAACCAGAAGAGGCTGGCCGACAGGCGCCGTCAGTCGGCGCCCTGCTATAGGGTGGGGCAACGGGTCTGGTTGTCCACGCGTGATTTGCCCTTGCGAGTGGAGTCGCGTAAGCTCGCCCCTCGATACGTGGGGCCGTTTAAAATCATTAGAAAAATCAACCCCGTCACAATGCGTCTCCAGCTGCCCCACTCCATGAGAATTCACCCCACGTTCCACGTTTCCCGCCTTAAACCCGTATTGACAAGCGTACTGGCCCCTGCGGAAGTTCCTCCACCACCCCCACGATTACTTGACGGGGGTCCGGTCTACACCGTGCGGCGCATCCTGGCGGAGCGCCGGGTAGGCAGAGGTAAACAATACCTCATAGACTGGGAGGGGTTCGGCCCGGAAGAACGCTGTTGGGTCCCCACGAGGGACATTCTGGACCCAGAACTAATTCGCGAGTTTCGCAGGCGGGGGACTGAAGGATCGCCTGGGGTCGATCCTTAGTAGGGGGGTCCTGTCATGGTGAGGTAATATCTAGGGTGTCCACCAGAGGGCTGGTGCTCATTGGCTTCACCTGGCTGTCATTATTGGCAGAGGATTTTTCCCCTCCGAAAGAGTATTTAAGGCCAGTGCCGGCAGTCTACCAATGCTTTTGTGTTCACTGTGCGCTCTGACACAAAGCCGGTAAAAGCACTTGGTAGACTCTGTGAGACTTAAGAGTCCGGTACTGTGCTGGTGTGTGTGTGTGTTTCACTGCTAAAAAACTAAAAGATTAAAAGGTAAGGAAGGCGTTCAGCTGTGTTGTGTTCGCTGGCGCCTTCCTCTAAGGTTTTGGTTTTCTTTTTGACTCGTGTGAGTCGGAGGTTGGGGGACGTTGTCCCCTGGTATGTATTTTTGGTTTGCGTTTTGATCCCGAGCTGCGTCTCGAGGTTTTTATTTTCGTGCCTAGCCTTTTTCCCCGGCTAGGTTGTATTTTATTTTGTTCCACGGTCATTGGAAGCACCTAAGCCAGTGGTGCGGTTCGCCCTGTTTTTGAAGGGTTGATTTGTTTTCTTATAGCCGTTTTTTGGGGCTTTTCCTTTTTCCCTTATTTGGTTCAGTTCTGTGTTTATTTCCCATTCCCGCTGTTCCCTGGGATTTAGTGACGAACCCGTTCTCGTGTTCGTTTTAGAGGGTCCTCCTCGGTCGCTTCTGGCTCTCCGCCCAGCCTCACCCTTACAGTATGTATGTTTTTCAGGAGATCGGAGAGCTCACCTGTGCCCAGCTCGTAGCGGAACTCCACGTGTCCGTCCACCATGGACACGGCGACAAAGTCTTCCACCTTCATCTTCTTCCCCCCGCTGAAGAACATCAGGCCGTCCGGATCCAGCGGCTTGAACTCTATCTCCACCCGCAGGTCATTGTGGATGTTGGTGAGGGGAGGGTAGGCGATGTACGAGTCCTCGCCATCGAAATGAGGCGTGGTCACCAAGATGCCTGTTGCAAAAACAAGATCAGGAGCACACGATCGTTTTAAGCGTTTAAGGAGGAGAAACCCAGGAAATGCCAGTTTGTGCACTTACATCTCCCCCACATATTTAGATAACTCCTGGTCCAAAACAAGGCAGTCTACCCTGGCCTTTCAATTCTGTTCCTTTACCAACACAAACTAAAGCACTTTCCACTTTAATGTAAAATTCCTCCTCTTTAGTCCTAACAATCATATAATGGGACAGGCAGTTTATTGGAGCAGGAGGACATTAGAAGACTAAAGGTTGATCAGTTGATCAGTAGACAATGGAGATGAAGAACCTGCAAAATGAAGGACCGGAATGCCAGGACCTGAACTGCAAAAACAAACAAACCACAAAGTAAACGGACACAGAGCACAGGACAGGACACACTGCTGTAGGGCAGGGCTCACCTTGCATGCACTTGTCTCCGGACTTGCCCAGGTGACAGCGGCAGTCATACCCCAGGCCGCTCGGCCGGTTTATGCAGGTGGCGTCTGCTCCGCAGGCCTCTGGGGGTCGGGAACAAAAGCCACGTGAAACTTTGCCGCGGCCATATTTAAAAAATTCCACTTTTTACTATGCCTTTGTATGGCAAGAAAGTGTCTGCTATATCGTTTGCTATGTCATTATACATTGAAAAAGAAGAAGGTTAAAACAGAGAATCACTTGCACCTGCACCTGTACTAATACCAAAGTATTATGTGTGATGATATAATGTAGTGTGTACACTGTACAGTATACACTCACTGAGCACTTTATTAGGAACACCTGTACACCTACTTAATCATGCGATTATCTAATCAGCTAATTATGTGGCAGCAGTGCAATGCATATAACCATGCAGATACAGTTCAGGAGCTTAAATTATAATGGGGGAAGAATGTAATCTAAGTGACTTTGTCCATGGAATGATTGTTCGCACCAGACAGGGTGGATTGAGTATCTCAGAACTGCTGATCTCTTGGAATTTTCACGCATAACAGTTTCTAGATTTGGCAGAGAATGGTGCGAAAAACAGAAAACATCCAGTGAGCAGCAGTTCTGTGGGCAAAAACGCTTTATTAATGACAGAAGTCCGAGGAGAAGGGCCAGACTGGTCAAAGTTGACATGAAGGTGACAGTGTGTTCTACCACACAACAACACGTCAAACCTCAAATTGGATAGGCTACAGCAGCAGAAGACTAAATAAAATAAAAAAAGTCTAATAAATACCTAATAAAGTGCTCACTGAGTGTATAGTGTGACAAAAGCACCAGGGTGGCAGTGCCAGTGCCAGTTTGACTGTGTGTGACAGGGCACCAGGGTGGCAGTGCCAGTGCCAGTTTGACTGTGTGTGACAGGGCACCAGGGTGGCAGTGCCAGTGCCAGTTTGACTGTGTGTGACAGGGCACCAGGGTGGCAGTGCCAGTGCCAGTTTGACTATGTGTGACAGGGCACCTGAGTGGCAGTGCAGGGAGGAGTGGTGCTCGCAGTTGCTTCCAGTGTAGCCCCTGGCGCAGCTGCATTTGTAAATGCTGGTGTCTGAGTCCTGGCACCTGCCTCCGTTCTGCAGGGAAAATTCACTCATTAACACAGCAATGCACACGCAAAAAGCAGGATGGGTAATGCAGTTTTCTGATAGTATGTGAGAGTTTTATACAGTATGTGTACATCACAAAGAAACTGAACAAAGACACTTTTTTTACTCTACAGGGTTTCTGGTCATGCCTGTTTTGTAAGTGCATTATGCATCACCTGACAGCTGTGCAGGTATATATGTTTGTGACATGACTGTTTCACAAAAGTATGGTGGGTAACATGGTCATCTGACATAGAACACTGCACATCAAGCTCAAAAGCACTCGCTAAAGAAAGAACATGGTGAATGCAATTTGTTTTTGTATGCTTGTCAGATAACTGATTTACAGCTGCATGGTGGGTAATGTAGTCACCTGGCAAGGGTAATCTCTGCATGAAGGGCAGTTTGAGACCCCTGTGGAGCTTCGGTCCAGATCTTTGAAAATCACCTCCTCTCCTTGGATAATCAGCTGACGGATGCATCCTGGAAGGGAAAACAACTTGCAGGTATCAGCACATACATATTATTATATATAATATTCATATAAAGAATGTCAGACAAGTTTTGTGTTTCTCACAAAATTATCATATGAATGCCTACCTAGACTGGCAGATTTACATTTACAGTCAACTGACTGGGGGTTGAAACCAAAGAAAAATGACTTTGCTGAATCCCTTACCCACAAAGCCAGTCTTGAGGCCAGTTGTTTTGGTGATGACGGTGTAGTTGGGGTAGCCACCTATAAACAGGTCTTCGTTCAGATCCAGCCCTTGGAATTTACCCTGCGTGTGGTGACAGAGGGCAAAGACATTCCAGGTCACTTTCCCAGACATCTCTGCTTTCAACTAGAATGCGTCACCCAGCTAACACCACATCCCATCATCTGGCTAAACATCCCAACATCCCTAAAATGGCAGACGCTTTGGTAACAGTGCTGAAATGTGTGTTTGTGAGTTAACCTGAGAGCTGCCGTTGACAGGCGTGTCCCCGTCTACCATGATGGACCCCGTGGTCAGGTTGCGGTGGAGCTCCACTGTGTGGAACTCGCCCAGTTTGATGGGTGTGGGGTAACGGATGGTGGCCATGCCTGAACCCACGTCGAACCTGCAGCCGACAAGAAGACAGGCCACATCAGGAGCGCGCTGGCTCGTTTTGGTCAAAAGTGCTTTGTGATGTCACAGGTTTTAACAAGGCCAGGAGGACTTGGACAAGTATTCTTTAAATGAGACTTACTTTAAACGTGCAAATTGATCCTCAGATCAGTACTCTATAATATAGTGATTTTTAAAACCATTCGACCTCCTGTAGCAAGTTTACCTGCACTACAATTTAAATTAATATAATATTATTATTATAGTATTAGATTTGCAGTTACACTCAATGCCTCACCTAAACTCAGGCCTGCCACCCACCAGGCCCAGGGAGACAAAGTCTGCACCCGTGGTCCTCTTCTGTCCGTTATAGATGATCATCCCTGGAGGACCAATAGAAAAAGAGTAAGAGTGGTGCTGGCTCTACCCCCCCAGCGAACACTCTGCTCTGACTGGTTCATAAGGGGGGGGGTGTTCCCTTGGCTCAGCGGGAGAAGCGACATGCTGGGGGATGACAAGGCCGAGCTGCGGAGCTCGAAGCTGGGTTAACGGAGCGCCGTCACTTCAAACCGCCAGTCCTTCGCACGGGCCGCATGCCCCGGGCACATGCTCTGCGCAAGATTACCCAGCATTCACTCTGCCTATGAAGCCGGTTAGGTTTTACCTCACGGTCAAAAGCTAGGGGGGAAACCATGCCGCGGGTCTGATTTATCTGCGTCTGCAAATCTGCAATTGATTAGTTCTCCCTGCCACTGAAAACAGATGGGCTAATAAAGCATTCATTGAAGGCGTTCATTTTTTTTCTGCCTTCAAAGGAAGTGATGACCGCGGGTGCTTTGATGTGGCATATTTCAGAAAGCTCGCTCCCCACCGCTGGCCCTCAAGATAACTCAAGGCCTCATTCTCAGAGAAGTAGGAGAAAACACAAGGAGCCTCATTTACTAAGACCTTTTAGCACACGCAAAACTAATAACAAGGCCGATGATTTGCACCAATCATCAGCTGTGTAATTAGATTTGTGTGTGCTAAAATGTTTGGCTCATGCTAAAGGTCTTAGTAAATCAGGCCCGAGGTGGGGATGGCGAACATCTTGGAGGCCTTCGTCATTGCCGATATAGCGCCCAAAGCACTCGCCCGTAGGCCTGGCTCTTCCCCGGGTTCTGAGGCGTTGTCATGCCTGGCTTGGCCAAAAGCTTGCACCGACTCAGCCTTCGCAGCGAGCTCACACGCACTCACACACTCACCGGCATACAACATAACACCTTCGCACCCCATAGGAGAGGAGAGGACAGGTAAAACAGGGAAAACAGGAAAAAAATGAGGTGAGAATTATTCATTGAAAACAATAAAAAGCTAAATAAAACTTTCAAATGTCTTTACCAAAATCCCAACCAAAAGCCTCTCGCACAGTACAAACCACCATGACTTTTACAGTTACACAACAACTGTTCTCTGACAGTATTCCAGCTGAAGAACTGAATATGACATGTTTCCGATCTTACCGTCAGCACTGTCAGGGCGGAAGTTGATCTTAATGGTGAAGGCCTTGTATGAGTTCTTGATGGTGGGCAGCGTGAGGTAGGAGAGGGGGGTTTGGGTGAAATGGGGCATCACTCTCTCTGCAGAGAAAATTGATTCAGTCAGTGAAGCAGCTTTGCTAGCTATACAAGCATTACCGCCAACAGGAAAATGTCATCAGCTCAATGTCATACTTATGTATTTTTTGTTGAAGTACTGTATGTGTGAATGTTTTTTATATTTTAAGCCAAGGGCATTATGGGACGAATCCAGACCTGTGCTTAAAGACAAGCTGAAATGGAAGTTCAAGCAGCAGTAGCTTCCACAATATGACATACTATACAAGAGTGAAACAGATCTTTCGGGGGACATTTTTGAATTTGATTTGATTTGATTTGATTTGACTGACGTGAAATGAGGAGGGGGGTGTCAAATGATGATGCGTGCCCTGTGTGAAAAGTATATTGATTGGAACAGCATGGAAAATTGACAGACATTTGATCAATATACTCTGGTACATGATGACGTAATATCTCCAGGAATTTTCCAGGAAATGGACATTGGTGTGAAAATACACAAGGAATATATACTTTAAGACATGATCGTATGGTTATGAGAAACTGACTTAATTGAGGAAAAGTTCATTTTGATTTCAGCTTGTCTTCAAGTATAAGTATATGCCATTGCGTTTAGATGCAGCCAGTGCTGAGGGGAGTGTAGGCAGCGGGTGGGAGGATTGGGGGTACTCTCACCGTGAACACTGAGCTTGGTGAAGGCCTGCACTGTGCCCTGCTTGTTGGACGCAGAGCACACGTATGTGCCGCTGTCCTCCTGCTTCACCGAGGGAATGGTCAGCACGTGGCCCTCCTGCACGGCTGTGGGGCCCAGTTCTCCGTCCAGCTGCAGGAGAAAGAGACGGACCGGACAGTGTTCAATTTCCTGCTGAGGCTCTAAAGCCGGCAGAAAGTAGCATCTATGATGTAATGCTTTAAAAATTCATGGGATTTTACTGCCTTCAGACAGATGGTGCTATGGGTAACCTCCACACATATGTTTTTAGGAAAACTGACACTGCTAGTGCAATGAACGGCAAGATCTATACCCAGTATAAATCTTACTTCCACATAGATAGGCTTTCTTTCATGTAAAATAAGCAATAGAATATTTTCCTTTTGAAACCTTTGACTTCTTATTCTCTGCTAATGTCCAG
Source organism: Conger conger (assembly GCF_963514075.1). Classification (NCBI taxonomy): domain Eukaryota; kingdom Metazoa; phylum Chordata; class Actinopteri; order Anguilliformes; family Congridae; genus Conger; species Conger conger. The sequence goes on from NC_083769.1 coordinate 18,259,490, forward strand.
GTCTGGAAAAAACAAGAACCCTGTTGGCCTGTGGTGTCGGTAGTTACCTTTGACCATTTGATCTCTGGGACGGGGTAACCAGTAGCCAGACAGGGGAAGACCGCAGCAGAACCCAGGTTCACCTCCTTCACCTCTGGAGGGGCTGTGATCTGGGGCAGGGCTTCAGAAAGGTACGCGCACAAAGCACCAATGAAATGAGGAGTGCTGCAGTCTTTAGGATCAGATGTTAAACCGAGGAGCTGACTCACCGTGAACACCAATCCCACAACACTTATCACAAAGAGTGGGCTTCCCCTGTTTCCTTGCAAAATTCCCAATCTGGCTCTCTCAACCTGCCGCCTAATCATCCCCAAGTTTAAACTGGCTAGAAATTGTGCTCTCCCTCTCCCCCTCAGCTCATGTGCGATGAGCACCCAGATGGGTGCTACACATTGCTGGTGGTTGAGGAGAGTTTGCCACTGCAGCCATACAACCCTGTACCCTCCTCATGTTAAACTGCTGAAGCTAAAGCAGGTGTGGACTTGGTTAGTACTTGGATGGGAGACCTTCTGAGAAAACTAATAGGCTATCCCAGGTGCCTCAGGATGAGACCAGGGTCAAATATGTACGTGTTTTATATTCAAATACTTTTCTGTGCTTGATTGATCTTGCCTGGTGCAATTGAGCCATGATGACCTGTTTCAAAACATAGCTTGAGCTGGTCAGACCATGCCCAGCTGGCAGCGGGTCTGAACAGGCCAACCAGCTAAACCATGCAGAGCTGGGCGCTGGTCTAAAATGGTCAACCAACTGTTTGAAAACCTAACTTGAGCTGTTCGCTGGGATTTCCTAGGTTCCAATGCACCAGATAAGCCCAGTAAAGTGTAGAGAAGTATTTGCATCAAAAACAGTTGTATAATTGACCCAGGTCTGCTGTCGACAGGAGTGCCTGCTAAATGTCTGAGCTTAATATAAAAATAAAGGGCACTCACACTGGACGTTGAGGACCACCTCCGACTGCACAGAGCCCACATTGTTGGTGGCGGTGCAGCGGTACTGGCCCGCGTCGGCCTCCGTCACCTGCTCGATCTTCAGCATGCCCCCCCGCACCACCACGTGGGCGGGCAGCTCGCCCCCAACCTTGCTCCACCTCACCGAGGGCTGGGGGTCACCGATGGCCTGGCACTCAAACTCCACCGCGTTGCCAATCATGACCGTTTGCACCGAGGTGCGAACGTTGATCATGACTTTCGGCAAGGCTGAGAGAACCAGGGGGCAGTCAGGATATCAAACGTCAGCACAGCGGAGTCTTCGTGTTAAATACCACTATGGCCCAAAGGTCACGTTCACCCAATAGCACAAATATATGTGACTTTAGGATAAAGCTGCTCAACCCTGTCCCTGGAGATCCACCACCATCCTATAGGTTTTCATTTCAACCCTAATTTGGCATACCTGATTCTACTAATTGGCAGCTCAACAAAATCTCTAGCTGCTGAATCAGAAATGTTGTTTGGGTTGAGGTGAAAACCTTCAGGATCGTAGATCTCCAAGAACTTGGTTGGGTAGCCCTCCTTTAAAATGTCTATTCCCAATTTTGTGTAACAACATAGAAAATATAACTGCACTTAAACATTACATTTACTGAAATCTAAGGCCTTGTATACACAAGTGTTTTATTATTCCTGCGCGTTTCGGAAACTTTTTAGTTGACATTACTTGAATGTGTTCTGTAGCTTTCTAAACCTAGAATATGGCCCAGGCTGCCTTGACAGCGGATGACCTTTAACAACGTTGACCGTTAAAAAATAAACATGGATCGCTTTGTCACTTTTGTTTGTGCCATGTCTCCTCTGTCCAAGTTATACTGTGACTGGCAGCCGTAATATTGAGATTAAAAATTATTATAGTAAAAAAGAAAAAAAAGAAAAAGTGTGATATTTAAATTTCCCTCTGAACCCCTGCGAGTTCCACTAACAGTACGCTATGGAACATGTTTAAGATGCAAGGAAAATGATTCTCAAATCTGAAAACCCGGTCCTGTACACATTGATGGATAAAAGGCTTTTCAAAACGTTTCCAAACCTACCTCCGAGGGGTTTCATACAAAAACAAAACTGCGGATAGTCTGGATTTAACAGTTTAAAGTAGCCGAAACGGTTTTTCGAAACTGGTTTTGGTGCGAGTGTGTATGAGGGCTAAGTAAACAAAAGTTTAAAATGGAAACAGCTGTAATTTACAAGGAGCAGACCCCCACACCTTAGCTCCTTTAAAATAATAAAAAGAAAGATTATTCTCAAGTGTAAATGTCCAATTAATTTGTTTATGACCAGAGCTTGTGTTTTGGAAACACAAATCTTGGTGGGCGCTTTCCATTGCTATACGGTGACTGTTTTAAATGCCCCGTGCTCCGAGGTGCCTGTGCTATGGAATTTTGAAAGGAAACACAGCTAATGTTCAGAGGAAAGAGAGCGTGGCTCTTTGCCGAGTGAGGACCCAGACCTTGTATGGTGAGCTTGGCAGTGTCCTGAGCCTGGCCATACACCCCGGTGGCCCTGCAGATGTACATTCCCTCGTTGCTCTGCTCCAGGTTCTCGATTCTGAGAAGATGACAACAAAATGGTTTCCACCCTTGCTGGAATCTCGTTGCCCATACATAGCATACTTGATGGTTTGGTGGATCCTATTTGTAGTTCATGGCTGTAGTTATTTCTCAATGAATGTGTATGTATGCTGGTGGTTGTGTGTTTTTAGACCAGTCTCTTTGGGGGTTCTGACTCAGTCTTTGTGACATTATCTCTGTAAAAAGTGCTATGAAAATAAAATTGGATTGAAGTGAATTGTCCTGATCTCTTAAAGTCTATTGGATTACTTTAATATGTATAATTAATGAATAACTGGCAAAGGTTATAAGCCAGGGGTGCACAACTCTGGTCCTGGATGGCTGGTCTGTGTGCTGGTTTTTGTTCCAACCAATTACCTTAGTTTTAGTTGTTTGACAGCTCTATAAACTACGCTGCTTCACTCTTGCACTTAAGCCCAGCAAAATCTTTAGGATACACTGGCGGTTTTGCGGCTGTACCTGGTGCTTATACAAATGTCAGATTAAGCTAACTGAATAATTAAGAGCAGAAGCTGGCACAATTGTGAAACAGAATGGCCCTTGTCATGCACCCCTGCTATACACTAATATGCGTTGCCTTTACAAAAAAGGGTAAAATCTTCTATCCGACTCGAAATGTAGCTCAAATTCTTCAGCCCCATTGCGGCTGCTTGCTATTCCAGGCAGCTTGCAGTGCCAGTGAGGCCTGTACAATTGCTCCAATGGGGAGGACCCCGTAAGTACTCTCCACAAGTACTCCAAGCCAGTCCAGGTATTTGATGCGTTCCACTTCAAGGCTAACGAAGCCCTTGATAGTTGTATCAGGTGTGTTTGAGGAAGAATCGATCAAATACCTGGACCAGGCGGGAGCATTCGAGGGGAGATTTGGGAACCACTGCCGTACGGGGTCCTCCCCTCAATTAGGGCGGGGTGGGGAAATGTACAGGGTGAGCGCAGAGCCGGCTAACGCAGCAATCGGCACCCACCTCAGCACCCCGTCCTTGATGTGGTGGTTGACGGGCATGGGGCCTCCCTCCTTTAGCCACTCGACGGCGGTCTGTATGCCACCGGCAGCCGAGCAGGTGAACTCAACGGCGCTGCCCACGGCCTTCACCTCCACCTGGGGCCACACGCGCACCGACAGCGGTGCTACGGACAGAGGAGGAGAAGAGGAGCGTCACCGCCAATCTCAGGAGCTAATCGCGCCTCAGAATCGCACGCTGCCATCTCCCGAAGAGAAGGTATAAAACTCTTGTGTCACCCAAAAGCACAAACACACCTTTGCCTCCTTACACTGACTTTCAGAAGTGAAATCAAAACTTTTTCTTACCAGTTTGAAGGCAGATTGGCATAATCATAGAAAACATAACATCTCTTTAATCCCAAGGGGTTTTGGCTTTTGTTGAGAAAATTGAGAAAGTTGAGAATTTAGTAGGGTTTTAATAGGGGCTCAAAACCAATAGTCTAGCAGTCATTTTGATTGGTTGAAAAGGTGAAAGGTAGTTTGAGTGCCATCTAGCACTCTAGGGACTGAAAGGGATAAAGCATACACCTCATGTAAAACCTCATAACATGCTCCGTTATATCTGCTACGATTTGTTACAATTATGCTTATTATGATTATATATACAATGGAATGGAAACAAACTTTGGTCAAAGCAAAGAAAAACTATCCGCTCGAGCATGTGTGGGTGACTCACATCTCACGGCGACCTTGGCCAGCGATTCACTGGAGCCCACTTTGTTGGAGACCGTGCACTTGTAAGTGCCGGCGTCTGACACCGTGGCCAGGTTGATCTGGAGGTTGCCGTTGTCCACCTCGGCCCTGCCGGGCAGGGAGCCGTTGACCTTGGTCCACTCGAAACGCAGGGGCGGCGTCCCGTGCGACAGGCACTGCAGCCGGATTACCTCACCCACCCGCACCGCCAGGTCGTCGGGGAGGGAGGTGGCGTAAGGTGGGGCTGAGAGGCAGAGCGAGACACGGAGGTTACACACAGGAACACAGGCCCACAGTGATAACACAGTGATAACACAGCGGGGAGACACTTCAGGAGACCATCCCTGTTGAAAGAAACAGCTGTTTGAAAACATAAGCTCAGACAAGCTACCAGCACTAGCTGGTTGACCAGCTCATACCCAGCTAGACCAGCTTGGCTGGTACTATACAAGCATGAATGGGGAAGGGCAGGACTAGTTGTCTCATTAATTTAATGTTGCCTCTGCTGGTAAATAGACAGGAAGGACCAACAAAAGTGCATGTCGATTTCATGTTGCTTCTAAAAAACAACATCTGGTTTGTCCCTATACTGTACGTGTATTTGTCCCAGTGGCAGAGGCAGAACGTTGCTCTCAACTGCATACCTCTGACATGTGAACGCAGCATTAAAAAGCCAACAATCTATATCTGTGATCTTTACTGAGGACAAGAAACTCACTCTCCACGTCCAGCATGACGGTGACCTCAGAGGTCCCCAGGCTGTTTGTGGCGTTGCAGATGTACTGGCCGGAGTCCTGGCGCCCCACGCCGGGCAGAATCAGACTGTCATTAACCACTCTGTGTCTCCAGGGGAGGGGGGAGCGGAGCTTGGACCATGTGATGGTCGGAGTGGGGGTGCCTGAACGGAGAGAGCAAAATGACGCCCAGAAGACATTGTATTGAAGAAAATAACATGTTGCACACCGTTTCGAGCAAATATAGGGTCTAATTACCATCCAGAAATGTGTCGGCATACCTTTTTACTAATAGAAATAAATTAATTTTAAATAATAATAATACTATTGTGTTTTTGGCTTAACCTCACAAGACATGGTCCCCCCAGGCTTGTTTTGCCACCCACATGTTACAAATTTGCCACGTCACTAAGGCAATGGCATCTTAAAATAGGATATACAAATAGAACCGTGAGTTTTAACGCTTTCAAACGGTATATCCTGTTGCCATAGTGAATGAAAACTGCAGTGTTAAAAACGGAATGAATCCAAAAAAAACACACAGTGAGACCTAAGGGGTTACACACACTAAAAATGCTTTTATTTTTTTCCATTAATATTAGTTTCTAATCTACCTTGCATTTTACCAATGAGGATCCAACCAATTAAAGGGACAATGTGTAAGCCATGTGAATAACTTTAGATAAACTGTAGAGTGTAGATTGTGAGGTTTCTCAATAAAACTGTGAAGGTGGATGTTAAAACAGCTCATTAACCATATATTGCTACAGGCAAAGAGTGAAACCTTAGCTGACGAATTCTTTCCAGTTCTTTCTGTAACAGACTAAAGGCTTGGTGTTTCACACCTGACAAGACATTGACAGGTAACAGACACAAAGATGAAATGAGGAGATTACGCTTCTTTACCTGCAGGGGAAATTAGTAGTTCCAGTGTTATCTTCATATTCTATCTCATTTGGGGCAGTGTAGTTTACTAAAGCATGCCCTATACCTAATTTTTATCAGGTGAAAATGGCGTACATTCAAAAGACAGCTGTTTCTCTGTGTGCTGTGTCATATGGGAGCTGTTAATGTAAGTGTATGTGTATGTGTGCATTTGTGTGTCTGTACATGTGTGCATGTGGTTGCGAGTGTGTGTGCATGTGAGAGTGTGTGTACGTGTGTGTGTGCATGCAAGTGTGTGTGACTGCGTGTACATGTGAGCATGTGAATGCAGGTGTGTGTGCATGTGTGTGACTGCAGGTACGTGTGCATGTGTGTGCATGCATGTGTGCGCGTGCATGCGAGTGTGTGTGCCTGTGTGTACACGTGTGCATATGCATGTGGGTGTGTGTACGTGTGTGCATGCATGTGTGAGTGCATGTGTGCGGGTGCATGCAAGTGTGTGTGTGTGCATGCATGTGAGTCCCTGGTTATGGGTAAGCACTTTGTTGTACGTCGCTCTGGATAAGAGCGTCTGCCAAATGCCATTAATGTAATTTAATGAGTGCATGTGTGCAGGTGCATGCGAGTGTGTGTGTGTGTGTACTGTAGGTGGAGGTGGCCGGTGGTTACCGTGGGCCTGGCAGCGCAGGGTGACAGTCTGACCCTCCTCCACCACCAGCAGGGGTTCAGCCACAGAGGCCCGGGGGGCGGTGGGCACCTGTTCACCGCCCTCCACCCTCACCTCCACCCTCACATCCGAGGTGCCCTCCATGTTCTGCACCGTGCAGATGTAGGTCCCGCTGTCCTCCGGCCGAGCAGCCAAGACCTGGGCAGGGGCAATAACACACGGTGCTTGAAAATGCCCTTTTCATTCATTTAATTTGTGCATGTTCTGGATATTCCTATCCAAGTGTATTGTGAAGGGCACTGAGTGTTCTTTATGTCCTTAACATATTTTATAAATTTTATATCTGGGTTAACAACGAATGACAGATACTCCTTATAGTCAGCTTGTGATTAAAAGGCATTACTGTCGAATATTGTCACATGATTTCTTCTGGCATGAGAGTTGTTCTAATGTGACAGCACCTTGGTCGATTTGTCAATGCTACCAAACTGCATGGTGGGGCAGTACCTGACATGTGCATACATTTGTACATAATTGTATATAATTGTTGTATTTTTTTGTATAGAAAAAGTACTAATGTCTACCAAAAGAGAACATTACTGTACGTTCAGACTACATTTGGGAAATTTGATCCTTGAAGAACAAAACTTCACTGTCACTATTTCTGAGAGTGTAGGAGGGTCTGTACATGCCTAAATGTAAGTGTACTAAGTGCAGAAATAGTACATTGCCTGTGGAATAGTATGTAACAGCATGCGGACATGGGCAGTTCAGGGACCTGCATCACAGCGTTGGAGTCCATGGGCACGGGGCTCGTCAGCATGGTCCTCCGGCCGCTGTCCAGCCGGTGCCAGCTGACGGTCGGGCGTGGCTCTCCTGACCCCTGGCACTCCAGGTTGATGGGTTCACCCACCCTCACCCGCACCAGGCCCTGAGGGGTCACCACTGCTTTCGGGGATTCTGGGACCAGGAAAAAAGAAATCTCAATTCGATTGCCCCCAATGCGTTTCCAACTTAGTACCCAGAAGTTTGTTTTCAGGGACTGATGAAAAATACCCAGAGTTTTCAATGCAACTGAACCAATTATGACTCAATGCTGACAATGAAGTACTCATAAGTTTTACCCTTCAGGTTTACTATATCTGTAACTACGCACCTTGATGCCACTGAACCCCTAAAACATATGCTCAGTGAGCATGGTAGACCCGTACAACAGCTTCTTAATGCAAATATTTAATCAGCCAATCATGTGGCAGCAACTAAATGCATAAAGCATGCTGACATGGTCAAGAGGTTTTTTGTTTCCAGACCAAATGACAGAATGGGGAAGAAATGTAATCTAAGTGACTTTGACTGTAGAATGATTATTTGTGCCAGACTCTCACACACACAACAGCCTCTAGAGTTTGCAGAGAATGGTGCAAAAAACAAAAAACATCTAGTGAGCAGCAGTTCTGCAGGCAAAAATGCCTTGTTAATAAGAGAGCTCAGAGGAGAAGGGCCAGACTGGGCAAAGCTGACATGAAGGTGACACTATGCAGTTGAGCATCTCAAAACACACTGCGTCAAACCTCTAAGTGAATAGGCTACATAAATACCTAATAAAGTGCTCAGTGAGTGTTGATAAGCAACTCTTCTACTTACCTGAGTGGAAAAAATCAGAACAGTAGCCCTGAAGTAGCCCTGAAGTGAAGGTCATTCAACCTCCTGAACAACTCACTTGTGAAATAAAAGTCTAACCAATCATGCCCAGCTCAAGTTCTGGATGAGAGCGAGCGACCCTACCTCTCACTGTTAGCGAGACGATGCTCTGCGTTATCCCAAACACGTTGCTGGCCACGCAGCGGTAGGTTCCCTGGTCGCTGGATTGAACATTGGAGATAGTGATAACAGCGCCATCCGGGCTGACCCTTACGTTGTCTACAACAGAAAATTAAAAGATAAAACAGTTGAAATAAACTTATGGGAGCCACTGGTCACAATTCAGCTCAGCATGGTGGTCATCTAAGTGGGGTTTAAAAATCACACATTACGTCTTTGTTTAACATGAATGTTTGCTTATGTAAGTTAATCTTAAATAGGCACAAAAATGTGTAGCCAAGGCTGGAAGACATTGAGAACATGCAATTCAATTGTACAGTCAATTGAAAATAATTTTTTTCGGAAATGTCATACTTGTTCCTAACTTTTAAAAAGGTCAGTGGGTGACCCATAGTGAAAACCATTCTCCTTTACACAGTCACATCAATCTTATCTAAATGAACATCAGGGAACGAAATACAATCCAGCACTAAGAAATTGATCGGCATTAGCTAATATTCTCCTTGCTAGACGAACGCCCGGTGAGCAGTTGGCGTAAGAAGCCATGTGGTCCTAACCTGCCAGATCCCGGTTGTTGGAGAGCTTCCACTCCAGGCGAACGGGCTGGGCGCCCGTGTGGATGCGGCAGCGGAAGCTGGCGGTCTCTCCCTGGCGCACCGCGGCCGTGTGGGGCTCAATGGAGATGATGGGCGTCTGCGGGCCTGCTCCGGGGGATAAGAACACCCCCCCGAGGGGTTAGACCCCACGTCCTACTGTAAGCTGCAGCACAATCTGCACTCGGCCTAAAGCCAAGGAATGTCTGACCAATGTTCAAACCTCTTCTGTCTGCGGTTCGATCTCCTTAGATCTACATATGTTCCTTTTCTGTTTAGCCCAAAGTGCAGAAATTACTTTCAATTATCACTAAGTAGCTTGTACACCAGTGGTGGCACTGAGTTAAATATGCAAGACTAGCATTAGCATGTGACACCAATTCAATGATGAACGCAATATGCTAAAATATTTTTATCTTTAAGCCTAATCTTAATAAAAAAAACGCTTAATTAACGCTGAATGCTTAGCTTAATTATTTTATTTTTTTGTTTGCACATCTATGTATGACTATTCTAAGAGCGGAATCCAAAATAAGCGAAGCATGAAAGTTGCAGGCACACTGAACATGATTTACCCTGACCTTGACACATTTATACTGCTACATATACATTATGATTACAGTTATTATTTCTGATTAATTTAATTTACGTGCTAGACTAAATCAATACAGAATATCTAATGAGTTATGGTTAGGGTTAGGGTTTTTGTCAGAACAGATGCCATTTGTAGCTATTCCTCTATTTGAGAAACACTGCCGCTACTGGCAGTATTGGCTATTAAAAGCCACAGAAACAGATGTGGGGTCAGACATACTCTAAATACCCTTAGTAGGGATCACTGGTTGAGTCACTAGGCTCAATTCCAGCGGGTCGTGGGTTTGATTCCCGAGTGGGAAGTAGGTGTGTTGCCCTTTGGTAAGGTCAATGAGCCTGACTTCCCCTCAGGGTGAATAAGTGTGACATGCGTGAAACGCAACTCCCCACAGGTCAAAGGCCCAAAAGCCGCGGTGTAAAAATAAATGGGTGACTGGTTGCAGAGATGGATCATGTGGAAGGGGGGTGGGGGGGAGGTTACCGCTGAAAGCACGCACAGGTCTGAACTTACGGGAGGAGCTGGCAGTCACAGAGACGATCACAGACGCTTGTCGAGCCATGGGTCCGTCCTCCACCCTGCAGATGTACTCTCCAGAGTCATCCTCGGAGGCCTGCAGGATGCGGAGCTGGGTCCCCACAACCTGGTTTGTGCATACAAGACACACAATTTTGTCACAAGCACTGTAAGTTCTACTTCCTAGAAAGACACCTACGCATCACCAATTCCAGGACATTTCCCGGATTTGTACTCTCATTGAGGTCTTCCTGGTTAAATAAAGGCAAAAAAAACAAAAAACAGAATGAGATATTTCACTTTTCCATGAGAAAAGTTTCTGAAAAGGCTGTCAAAGGCATCACAACCCTACAGGTCCTGAAGTTACCTTACAGGTCAATAATTCAATGAAACAACAAATGCATCCATCAGTCATTCAGCATAGGAACAGGAACTGGGTTATTTGTTAGGTTGCATATAACCTATGAAGTATCCTCTTCGCTGAAATCCATATAGGCACATTCTGAGCAAGGCACCGAAGTCTAAGCTGTAAATGTACTTCACTGCCGCAGGTAACTACAGTTTGGCCAAACCTTACAAGCTAGGCTAGGATGCAGCTAACACCCAACCCAACTGGTTGGAAGGAGGACGTGTGTATAGGTGTGTTCACATGCAAGTGTGTGCACACGTACCTGGTGATTGGAGGAAAGGTGTCTGCCCACCCGTATCCAGGTGACAGAGATTGGGGGGCTTCCAGGGACGACACAGGTAAGGTCCAGCGGTTGTCCTTCCTGTACACTAGCGATGGACGGCTCAATGGTGACTGCTGAGGAGATGGGTTCCGCTAGATATGGATACATGTCCATGAATGCATAGCATATCAAGAAGGCCAGTATATCAAATGCGTGCATTCTACATAAAATGGTAATATTCATGCAAATAAATGCTTTTGCCTTATACTGTATTTCAAATTGCTGATGGTCGCAATATAATTACTGCAACAGAAGAAAAGGCACAAACAAACGTTTTAAGAGGAGTACACCTCTTACAGTACACTTTGTAACTTGATGAATTTTCAAGCATGTTGTCCATTCTCCACAAGCCTCTGGCACTTACAGGAGGAGCTGGGAGTGACAGAGACGGTCACGGACGCCTGCCGAATTCTGGGTCCACCCTCCACCCTGCAGATGTACTCTCCAGAGTCATCCTGAGATGTCCGCAGGATCCGGAGCTGGGTCCCCAAAACCTGGTACAATGTGAAACACACAAACACACAAGGCACACAAACACACACACACACATCTGTCAGAAGTATTGAACAATCAACTCTGCTAAAAATACACTGATGTAAACACAACCAAATCCACCCTTTTGGAAGGAGGAGGTGTGGCTAGGCCTGGTCAGTGTGTGCAGACGTACCTGGTGATTGGAGGAAAGGTGTCTGCCCACCCGCATCCAGGTGACAGAGATTGGAGGGCGTCCTGGGACGACACAGTGAAGGTCCAGCGTCTGTCCTTCTTCAACAGTGGCGTAGGGTGGATCAATGGTGACTATAGAGGAGATGGGTTCCACTAGATATGGAGAGAAATGCAAGTCCATTAACACATATCCATATCAATGATAGCCAGTGGAGCAAATAAATTCATTTGAAACACATGTACAATGCAGTCTGTAAATATTTGGACAGTGGAACAATTTCGGTTCTTTTGACCGGCACACTGAATTTCAAATTAAACAAAGAATATGGCTGTGCCCTTTAATTTGAGGGTATTTACATCCATGCTACGTGATCCGTGTAGGAATTACACTAAGGAAGACTCTTACAATTGAAGACCGACCAATTTGCCATAATTAAGAAAAACCCGCAAACACCTGTCCAACAGATCAGAAACACTCTTCAGGAGGCAGGTGTGGATGTGTCAGTGACTACTCTCCGCAGAAGACTTCACAAACAGATGCACAGAGGCAACACTGCAGGATGCAAACCACTAGTTAGCTGCTAAAACAGGATGACCAGGTTACAGTTTAGGTAGTACCTAAAAGAGCCTGCAGAGTTCTGGAAAAAAAGGTTTTGTGGACAGATGAGACCCAGATTGACTTGTATCTGAGTGATGGCAAGGGAAAAGTCTGGAGGCTGAAAGGACTTGCCCAAGAACCAAAGCACCCCCCACCATCTGTGAAACATCTTATCTGCTCAAATTCAATCCAATGCCTCCAAAATCATTGGATAGTGCTTCATCCCACAGTAAGCCAATAATCCCAAACATACACCAGTGCTATCTTTCTTCTTAATGATGTTCCAAATATGTTTTTTTGGTAAGCGTATTGTTTGGCCTATGTCTCTAACTGTTTGGCTTCCTTGACTGGCATTGGCACAATTCTGGTCCGCATGTTGACAAATACCAATCACTGACTCCAAAGACTATCAAAGGCCTGGAATCAAGACTACATACTGAAAGCTCTCTCATACCTGCACTAAGGAAGCAATTGAATACACCTGACTAATCAGAAACAGCTGAGAAGCCAACTGTCCAATTACTTCTGCTCCTCTAAAATGGGAGAACTATGTAAAAAGGGAAATAATTTCTTCATGGATCACCCAATATGGATGTAAATACCCTGAAATTATAGGTGGCAGTCCGCACAAATCTGATGTGCTGGAGTACAGAGCCAAAAGAACAGAAATTGTCCCACTGTCCAAATATTTATAAACTGCCCTGAACATGTTAATTTTGGGAGGCATTCTGCACTTCGTAACATGATGCATTTTAGTGCATGTTGTCCATTCTCCACAAGCCTCTGGCACTTACAGGAGGAGCTGGGACTGACAGAGACGGTCACAGATGCCTGCCGAACTGTGGGTCCGCCCTCCACCCTGCAGATGTACTCTCCAGAGTCATCCTGAGATGCCCGCAGGATCCGGAGCTGGGTCCCCAAAACCTGGCACAACACAGAAGGCACACGCACACGTCAGTCAGAAGTATTGTACAATCAACTCTGCTAAAAATACACTGATGTTAACACAACCAAATCCACCCTTTTGGAAGGAGGAGGTGTGGCTAGGCCTGTTCACATGTAAGTGTGTGCAGACATACCTGGTGATTGGAGGAAAGGTGTCTGCCCACCCGCATCCAGGTGACAGAGATTGGAGGGCGTCCTGGGACGACACAGTGAAGGTCCAGCGTCTGTCCTTCTTCAACAGTGGCGTAGGGTGGATCAATGGTGACTACAGAGGAGATGGGTTCCACTAGATATGGAGAGAAATGCAAGTCCATTAACACATATCCATATCAATGATAGCCAGTGGAGCAAATAAATTCATTTGAAATACATGTACAATGCAGTCTGTAAATATTTGGACAGTGGAACAATTTCGGTTCTTTTGACCGGCACACTGAATTTCAAATTAAACAAAGAATATGGCTGTGACCTTTAATTTGTGGGTATTTACATCCATGTTACGTGATCCGTGCAGGAATTACACTAAGGAAGACCCTTACAATTGAAGACCGACCAATTTGCCATAATTAAGAAAAACCCCCAAACACCTGTCCAACAGATCAGAAACACTCTTCAGGAGACAGGCGTGGATGTGTCAGTGACTACTCTCCGCAGAAGACTTCACAAACAGATGTACAGAGGCAACACTGCAGGATGCAAACCACTAGTTAGCTGCTAAAACAGGATGACCAGGTTACAGTTTAGGTAGTTCCTAAAAGAGCCTGCAGAGTTCTGGAAAAAAAGGTTTTGTGGACAGATGAGACCCAGATTGACTTGTATCTGAGTGATGGCAAGGGAAAAGTCTGGAGGCTAAAAGGACTTGCCCAAGAACCAAAGCACCCCCCACCATCTGTGAAACATCTTATCTGCTCAAGTTCAATCCAATGCCTCCAAACTCATTGGATAGTGCTTCATCCCACAGTAAGCCAATAATCCCAAACATACACCAGTGCTATCTTTCTTCTTAATGATGTTCCGAATATGTTTTTTTGGTAAGCGTATTGTTTGGCCTATGTCTCTAACTGTTTGGCCTCCTTGACTGGCATTGGCACAATTCTGGTCCGCATGTTGACAAATATCAATCACTGACTCCAAAGACTATCAAAGGCCTGGAATCAAGACTACATACTGAAAGCTCTCTCATACCTGCACTAAGGAAGCAATTGAATACACCTGACTAATCAGAAACAGCTGAGAAGCCAACTGTCCAATTACTTCTGCTCCTCTAAAATGGGAGAACTATGTAAAAAGGGAAATAATTTCTTCATGGATCACCCAATATGGATGTAAATACCCTGAAATTACAGGTGGCAGTCCGCACAAATCTGATGTGCTGGAGTACCGAGCCAAAAGAACAGAAATTGTACCACTGTCTAAATATTTATAAACTGCCCTGGACATGTTAATTTTGGGAGGCATTCTGCACTTTGTAACATGATGCATTTTAGTGCATGTTGTCCATTCTCCCTGGGCCTCTGGCACTTACAGGAGGAGCTGGGACTGACAGAGACGGTCACAGATGCCTGCCGAACTGTGGGTCCTCCCTCCACCCTGCAGATGTACTCTCCAGAGTCATCCTGAGATGCCCGCAGGATCCGGAGCTGGGTCCCCAAAACCTGGCACAACACAGAAGGCACACACACACGTCAGTCAGAAGTATTGTACAATCAACTCTGCTAAAAATACACTGATGTAAACACAACCAAATCCACCCTTTTGGAAGGAGGAGGTGTGGCTAGGCCTGTTCACATGTAAGTGTGTGCAGACATACCTGGTGATTGGAGGAAAGGTGTCTGCCCACGCGTATCCAGGTGACAGAGATTGGAGGGCGTCCTGGGACGACACAGTTAAGGTCCAGCGTCTGTCCTTCTTCAACAGTGGCGTAGGGTGGATCAATGGTGACTACAGAGGAGATGGGTTCCACTAGATATGGAGAAATATACAAGTCCATTAACGCATATCCATATCAATGATAGCCAGTGTAGCAAATGCATTAATTTGTATGTACAGTGCAGTGGAACAATTTCTGTTCTTTTGACCAGTACACTGGATTTTAAATTAAACAAAGAATAGGAGGTTAAAGTGAAGACTGGCACCTTTAATTTGAGGGTATTTACATCCATATTGGGTGATCCAGGTAGGAATTATATCCCTTTTTATACATTGCCTGCCTAACCCCCTGTTTCTGATTAACCGGATGTATTAAATTGCTTCCTTAGTGCAGGTATAAGAAAGCTTTCAGTATCTAGTCTTGATTCCAGGCTTTTGATTGCCTTTAGAGTCAGTGATTGGCATTTGTCAACATGAGGACCAGAGTTGTACCAATGATCGTCAAGGAAACCATTATAAAAAAACAGACAGCAACATAGGCCAAACAATGGGCTTACCAAAAAAAACTATTTGGAACATCATTAAGATGAAAGAAAGCACTAGTGGGCTCAGGAGGCTAAAAGGACTTGCCCAAGAACCAAAGCACCCCCCACCATCTGTGAAACATCTTATCTGCTCAAGTTCAATCAAATGCCTCCAAACTCATCGGATACTGCTTCATCCCACAGCAAGCCAATGATCCCAAACATACACCAGTGCTTTCTTTCTTCTTAATGATGTTCCAAACATGTTTTTTTGGTAAGCGTATTGTTTGACCTATGTCTCTAACTGTTTGGCTTCCTTGACTGGCATTGGCACAATTCTGGTCTGCATGTTGACAAATACAAATAATCGGCTCCAAAGGCAATAAAAAGCATACGGTAGAATCAAAACTAGGAACTGAAAGCTCTTATAACTGTACTAAGGAAATGATTGAATACACCCGACTAATCGGAAACAGCTGAGAAGCCAACAGTCCAATTACTTCTGGTCCTATGTAAAAAAGGGAAATAATTTCTTCATGGATCACCCAATATGGATGTACATACCCTCAAATTAAAGGTGACAGTCTGCAAATCCAATGTGCTGGAGTACAGAGCCAAAAGTACAGAAATTGCAACACTGTCCAAATATTTATAAACTGCACTGTACATGTTGATGTTGTAACTTGATGAATTTTCAAGCATGTTGTCCATTCTCCCTGTGCCTATGGTACTTACAGGAGGAGCTGGGAGTCACAATGACCATCACAGACGCCTGCCGAACTGTGGGTCCACCCTCCACCATGCAGATGTACTCCCCAGAGTCATCTGGAGATACCCGCAGGATCCGGAGCTGGGTCCCCAAAACCTGGTACAATGTGTAACAGACAAACACACAAGGCACACACATACAAGTCTGTCAGAAATACAAAATCTATCCCCCTAAAAAGACACTGATGGAACAGTGTCTTTTTAGCACATTCTGAGCAAGGTACCAATGTCTAAGTTGTAAACTTCATTGCTAAAGCTAACTACAGACCAGGCCTAACCTGGCTTGGATGGAACTATGGCTAAAACCTCCCATTTGGAAGGATGTTTGGATAGGTGTGTTCATGTGCGAGTGTGTGCAGACGCACCTGGTGATTGGAGGAAAGCTGTCTGCCCCCCCGTATCCAGGTGACAGAGTTTGGGGGGCTTCCTGGGACGAGACATTCAAGGTCTAGCGTCTGTCCTTCCTCAACAGTGGCGAAGGGTGGCTCGATGCTGACTGCAGTGGAAATGGGCTCCACTAGATATGGAGAAGGATAGAAGTCCATGAATGCATATCCATATGAGAGAAATCAAATTCAATTTAAATATATACGTATTTGAAATATATTCATCTCATATGTCAAAAAGGTTGGCTTTTTATTCATGTTTCTATGGTTACTGAAAAGCAAACTACCTCTCCCAAAGTTTCTATACATATTAATTTGGAAGGGATTCTGCACTTTGTAACTTGATTAATTTTAGACCTGTACTGTATTTCAAATTGCTGATGGTCACAATATAATTACTGCAACAGAAGAAAGGGCACAAACAAACGTTTTAAGAGGAGTACACCTCTTACAGTACACTTTGTAACTTGATGAATTTTCAAGCATGTTGTCCATTCTCCCATGGCACTTACAAGAGGAGTGGGGAGTCACAGAGACGGTCACAGATGCCTGCCGAACTCTGGGTCCACCTTCCACCCTGCAAATGTACTCTCCAGAGTCATCCGGAGATGCCCGCAGGATCCGGAGCTGGGTCCCCAATACCTGGCACAATGTGAAACACACACACAAACACACAAGGCACAAAACACACACACACACACACACAGTCACATAAGTTTGTCAGAATACTGTAAAAATCTATTTCGCTAAAAAAGGCCCTTATGTAACAGAATGAAATGTGATATTTGAAAAAAATGCTTAAAACAAAGTTTGATTCCAAAAAGGGTGTGAAAGGCAACACAACAAGTTACACTACAGGGCAATAATTCAGTGGGACAACAGATACGCCCAGCAGTCATTCAGCATAGGAACAGGAACTACTTTATCTCTCAAGCGGTACCTTCCATATAAAGTATCCCATTCCCTGAAATCCATATAGGCACATTCTGAGCATGGCACCAAATTTTGAGGAGTAAATCAACTTCACTGCCAAAGCTTACTGCAGCGAGGCCGAACCTGGCAAGCTGGGCTTGGATGCGACTAAAACCCAACCCACCCTGTTGGAAGGAGGATGTGTGATTGGGTGTGTGTTTGTGAGTGTGTGCAGACGCACCTGGTGATTGGAGGAAAGCCGTCTGCCCACCCGTATCCAGGTGACAGAGTTTGGGGGGCTTCCTGGGACGAGACATTCAAGGTCTAGCGTCTGTCCTTCCTCAACAGTGGCGAAGTGCGGCTCGATGCTGACTGCAGTGGAAATGGGCTCCACTAGATATGGAGAAGGATGGAAGTCCATGAATGCATATCCATATGAGAGATGGCTAGAGTAGCAAATAAATTCATTTGAAATATGTATATGTATTTTAAATATATGCATCTCATTCTTCAAATAGGTTGGCTTTTTTATGGTTCATGTCTCTGTGGCTACTGAAAAGCAAACTAGCTCTCCCACAGTTTATATACACATTCATTTGGAAGGGATTCTGCACTTCGTAACTTGATTCACTTGAAACAATATTTTCCATTCTCCCCGGGCCTCTGGTACTTACCGGAGGAGCTGGAAGTCACAGAGACGGTCACAGACGCCTGCCGAACTCTGGGTCCACCCGCTACCCTGCAGATGTACTCTCCAGAGTCATCCGGAGATGCCCGCAGGATCCGGAGCTGGGTCCCCAAAACCTGGTACAATGTGAAACACACACACAAACACACAAGACACACAAACACACACACAAACACAGTCACATAAGTCGGTCAGAAGTTCTGTAAAATCTATTTCCCTAAAAAGACCCTCATGTAACAGAATTAAATGTGATATTTGAATAGAAAAGGGCTTGCAAAAAAGTTTGTTTCCAAAAATGGTGTGAAAGGCAACACAACACATTACACTACAGGGCAATAATTCAATGAAACAACAAATGCATCCAGCAGTCATTCAGCATAGGAACAGGAACTACTTTATCCCTAAAGCAGTACGTTACATGTAAAGTATCCCATTCCCTGAAATCCATATAGGGACATTCTGAGCACGGCACCAAACTTTGAGGAGTAAATCAACTTCACTGCCAAAGCTAACTGCAGCGAGGCCGAACCTGGCAAGCTGGGCTTGGATGCGACTAAAACCCAACCCACCCCGTTGGAAGAAGGATGTGTGATTGGGTGTGTGCTTGTGAGTGTGTGCAGACGCACCTGGTGATTGGAGGAAA
Source organism: Conger conger (assembly GCF_963514075.1). Taxonomy (NCBI): domain Eukaryota; kingdom Metazoa; phylum Chordata; class Actinopteri; order Anguilliformes; family Congridae; genus Conger; species Conger conger. The sequence continues at coordinate 18,278,326 of NC_083769.1, forward strand.
GCCGTCTGCCCACGCGTATCCAGGTGACAGAGATCGGAGGGCGTCCTGGGACGACACAGCTGAGGTCCAGCGTCTGTCCTTCTTCAACAGTGGCGTAGGCCGGCTGGATGGTGACTGCAGAGGAAACTGTCTTCGCTGGATATGGAGAAGGATAGAAGTCCTTTGGTTGATTCGATTGAATGACTAATAAAGCACACTACTTTACACATGTTTGGGAAAAAGCTTGTCAATAACCATTCTTTTTTTAGTTTATATAATGTGTGCATGTTTATCAAGGGTGTCAATAATTCTGGAGCCCATTGTATATTTGAGATATATTGTGGCTAGACCAGGAGACTGGTGTTTGAGGGGGCCACTACCAGATTACCAGTGTGGGAAAATGAGGAGGAGTGGAGAGAAAGAAAACCAGCCTTGTTGATTTTTGCTGTGGATTGTTGTTGGAGGATTACATTAATGGAGCTTGACGGAGGGAATGGAACGATTTTGGACTTTCCGATTTGGGCTCGGCAACCAGCTTAGCTGGCCACTTAGAGAAAACAGTGGAAGGTTGGCTCCAAAACAGAGCTAGGCATTAATTTTTGTTATACATGGTTTTTATTTTCTTCTGTTTCTGTGGATCCCTGTCCAGAGTGTGCCTCCAAACCCCAAAAATAAGTACTTCCTTTGTAAAGCCCCATCATTGTGTTTTAGTTTGTACTTTCATTGCACAGCCCCAGGCATGCCTTTGCCACACCCTTAGTTTTGCCACAAAATATTTATTTAATTTGTAATACAGGTTGCCTTCATGTGGGCGACATGGCTCAGGCAGTAAGAGCAGTTGTCTGGAAGTCGGAGGGTTGCCGGTTTGATCCCCCGCCCGGGCTGTGAAGAAAGTGTCCTTGAGCAAGACACCTAACCCCCAAATGCTCCTGACGAGCTGGTCGGCACCTTGCATGGCAGCCAATCGCCGTGAGTGTGAGTGTGTGTATGAATGGGTGAATGAGAAGCATCAATTGTACAGTGCTTTGGATAAAGGCGCTATATAAATTCCAACCATTTACCATTTTATAGTATATGGTTCATACCACTGAAAAGCAAACTACACCCCCCCCGTTTTGATTGCAGTTCATATACACATTCATTTGGGAGGCATTCTGCACTTTGTAACATGATGCATTTTAGTGCATTTTGTCCCTTCTCCCCGGACCTCTGGCACTTACAGGAGGAGCTGGGAGTCACAGAGACGGTCACAGATGCCTGCCGAACTCTGGGTCCACCCGCCACCCTGCAGATGTACTCTCCAGAGTCATCCGGAGATGCCCGCAGGATCCGGAGCTGGGTCCCCAAAACCTGGTACAATGTGAAACACACGCACAAACGCACACATGCACCAACACATAGTGTTAGAAGTACTGTAAGATCTACTCCCCTAAAAAGATACCAATGTGACACAATGAGATATGCTATATATTTTTTCCCTTAGAATAGTGATTCCCAATTTGGGCCTGGGTCCCCCTGTGGATATTGGTTTTTGTTCCAGCCAAAACTGCAATCCCAGAATTAACAAGATATTTGTTTTTCTTAATTAGCTGCTTTTGATATTTAGAGGGATTATTTATCCTCTTAAGCCACATTATATCAGAAATAGATATGCACATCATGACAAATAAATCCCATCTTCACACTGTGTCAACAAATACATGAAAAACTAAATGCAGGTTTGGCTTATTATCATTTGCTTCGCATATTAATCTACCAAATGGTTAGTCTTATTGACCATGTGTCCACCAATTAGCAGCCTATTGATTGAGCTCAGTCTTTTGTGCCCAATATAACACAATGTGAATATAAGACCATTATTCTTCATGGCATGCATTGCTATTTCTAACATAATATGGCTAAAGAGGATAAATAATGCTTGTAAACAAATTAACATCTTGTTAAACATCTGGGAACAAAAACATGCAAAACAGGGGGGCCGCAGGACTAACCTTGAGAACCATTACTTTGAAAAAGCTTGTTTCATAAAAGGCTGTCAAAGGCGACATAACACTGAAGTTCCTTGACTTTACCCTACAGGGCAATAATTCAGAGAAACGACAAAGCAAAAAAGGCTTGTTTCCTAATACCATTGGCAGAAATCTATTCCCGTACAGTCACATTCTGAGAAAGCCACCTACCTCTGAGGTGTAAATTAACTTAATTGATCAACAGCCACAGTGAATTACAGGATGCACCAAGCCCAACTTGGTGGCCAAACCAAACAACTTGGATGTGCAGAAAGGTGCGTTCACATGAGTGTGTGCAGATGCACCTGGTGATTGGAGGAAAGGTGTCCCCCCACTCGTATCCAGGTAACAGAGTTTGGGGGGCTTCCTGGGACAACACAGTTAAGGTCCAGCGTCTGTCCTTCCTCAACAGTGGCGAAAGGTGGCTGGATGGTGACTACAGAGGAGATGGGTTCCGCTAGATATGGAGAAGGAAAACATAATATGCATAAGAAGTCCAGAAATTCATATCCATATTAAAGATGGACAGTATAGGAAATGTATTCATTTGCATATATTTCAATACCCCTGTGCCAACTGAGAAACAAACTACATCTTCACCATCTTGATTGTAGTTCATATAAACTTTCATTTGGGAGGCCTTTTTCCAGTTTGCAATGTGATACATTTTGTTATACAGTGTATTTTGAAACATCCACTGTCCATGTCTTCAAAATATCAATGTGAATTAACCCAAAGAGCAATACATGGATTATGGCATTGTATTAAAGCGGCAGTACACCCAAAAAAAATCAAGGCTGCATTTCCAGGGCTATCTATCCATTTAGATAGTATTCTATATATCTGCTGCAGCTCATCCTGATGCAATGGACCTCAATGACAATATAGCCAAAAAAAGAATTTTTTTAAGACAGCAATGTCTCATTCCAGATATAATGGTTGTGTACGGTTTCATCAAAAATAACTTTCTACCAAAGTACCCCAACTGTACAGTATATACCCATGAAAAACAAGATGTGAGTAACCATGTCATTACGAATTAGCAAATAGACATTGCTGCTGAGTTTCACATACACATTTTTGGCCCTTTGAACACTGTCCTCATTGAGGTCCGTTGTACCAGGGTGAGTGGCAGCGGATGTCTTAAACTCTTCAAATATCAGCAAAAACCAGATGGATATATAGCGCTCCAGTCAACCCTTTCAGTCCCAACGACCGTATACCTTTTCAACCAAACAAAATGCCTGCTATCCTATTCTCAACCAAAGCCAAAACCCCACTTCATTTCCGGCTCGGGACTGAAACGGTTAAGTGGAAATATAGCTAAAATCGGAAAAAACATTTGAAGTGAAAGAAGCAGAAGGGTCGCCTCTCGCACCTCTGGCGACGGACACCTCGATGGGCGCCTCGGAGGAGCCGATGGAGTTGGTGCCCACACACAGGTAGGTCCCCGCGTCGGCAGCCCGGATGTTGGAGATGAGGAGGGTGCCGATGTCGGTGCGCTCCATGCGGGCCTGGGAGGGGAGCAGGGCACACAGAGTGAGCACTGGCAGGGGGCGCTGGTGAGACCCTCCACTCTGCTGAGCTCTGGTGCCCATTCAGCTCTTTCCTATTTTGTTCACCTGAGTAGCAAACTCGCGGAAACTAGTTCTGAGAGGCTTGAGGGGAGAGAACTTGACGGTTCTAGATGGCTCTGTCACGATAGCCGGAACTGTGATGGATTCACTTACCTGCGGCACGTGGTGAGGGAGGTGAATGTCTTTCACCAGTGGTGGTTTATTAAAGGCCCACACGCATCAGTGTTCTCTTCCTGGTTTTAGTGTCTAAAACACCCACAAAACCTTTGCAACCTTTTATATTTTTTTAAACCTGCGTTAACCTGACCCCAGAGCCCTCACTCTCCCCTTCCGCCTCCTGTGTTCAGCTCTCTGTTTTAATATTTTGCAATGACAACCAATAATTATGCAAAAACATATGTCATGTTATGTGAAAAATTGTCTTACAAACAGCTGCTTTACAAATATAGCAGTTAGTCTAAAATAAGCATACTTGTACCAAATTGCTATTGATTTATTTAAATCAGTATGGGACACAAACCGGTCCAGGGTGAAATTAATTTCAAAAACACAAAAATATATGTGTGTGGGCCTTTAAAATATAATGTACATGGCAATAAACTCAAATACAAATATGCATTGTGCAGTGCTGCATGTTAAAATAGTGTGTGAATTCAAATGCAAATTCAAAACAGCAAATGCAAAAAAGAGGAATGCTTACCTATGCGTAGACACTTGACACATAAATAATAATACTATTGTTTTACAAGATTTACAATATCACTTTACAATAGCGTTAGCTCAAAAACTCAATAGATCAATTGCACAGTTAATTTATAGTCCATTGATCTTTTGAGTAATATATGTTAATCTCAGTTAATATTATTACATTAAAGTAATATAACAATTCATATTAAGTAATGAAATAATTATTACTTAATATTAATTTGACATTTAATAAGACATTCCGATTACTATTAATACAATTACCACAAAGAGTTTATTAATATTTGTGAATCAGCAAGTTCTGAAGACTGCTGGGGAGGGGTTAGACAAACACAACAAACAAAAACTACAATGCTAATTATAACATCCAAACAAAACTACAATGCTAATTATAACATCCAAACAAAACTACAATGCTAATTATAACATCCAAACAAATTCAAATGCAAAGTGTAATTCCTTCAATGGCAAACTTGCACCATCATTATGGAATAATTCATATACCGTAATTATACACTGAAAAATGGTCCATTGGACAAACCTAAAATCTTTACTTCAATTTGTTCACTATGTTTCTATAGGTTCTGAATTTATTTTATTTATTAATTTTTATTCAGCTTATATGACCCACCTATCAAGTACAGGTATCTTTATGTGTTTTGGTCTTTCGTGTTTTCGTCTTTCATTAAAACATAAAAATAAATAATCAAGAAGCCGGAAAATAAGCAATCAACTGCAACTGTTCGAAATATAGTGGCCAAATTCAATCCGCTTCCAAAACACCGACAGAAAGAACTCGTAGTACAATAGCCAACCCGGGGTGTACTGAGCTCACAAGCCAGTCACGTGCAAGAAAACAGAATGAACCTTGTCACAAGCCTTCACTGAGTACCGTTTGCGGCTTGGGGCACTCAGCAGCCAAGGGCCGCCTTGCAAAAACAGACTCTCTCGCTCAGTGCTCCCGAGAACGACGCAAGAGGAACATGGGATGTAAATAAGATGTGGCTATATGTAAACAGGAGAAAGCCAGGAGAAAGCCATCTCCATTCATTTGTAATTTCCATTCATTTAATAACCATTTGTTCACAGGTGGTCAATAAGTGAGTACCGTTGTTTGCTTGTAGTACATTAATAGGCATAACGTGATTTTGGTGAGATTTAAATCATGCATTTAGTTCAGGACGTTTGGGAAAACAAGGGGCAGAATGTGGAGAGATCACACCGACAGACCTGCAGCTCCTCAATGCGTCTCTGTAACACATCAAGGCTGTTGGTTTTAAACTGATGGAAACCGTGAGAAGGAATGGCCTGAACCAAAGACAAGAATAGATGGAGGAAAGAAAGAAAGGAAAGTCAAAAATACTGGCAAAAAACATCAAACCAGAAATCTATGAAAAAAGCTTGATAATCTAAGGTGGACAGACCAACGGAAAGGATTCTGAAGTACGTATTCCTCCAAGTAATCAATTGGTGTGATGTCTTACCGCTATCCACAGATTGAGACAGAGTCACCGCCCACCTGCACGGGAACGTGATAAAGAAGACTCACCTGAGGGGGAAGTTGACCTCCTCTCTTCTTCCAGGTGAGGCCAGGACTGGGGGTGCCTCCAGCCCGGCAGTAGAGCCTGAGCGTCTCCCCCTCATGGATCTCCACCCGCTGGGGGCTCACTTGCACGTGGGGCAGACTGGCACCTGTCCCACACAGGGCAGAACCAGAGTCAACCTTCACAATCATACGCTGCTGAAAAAAAACTGCTCAAGCTAGATTTTGCAACAGCTGGCTGAACAGTTCAGACCAGCTCCCAGCTCGACATGGTTTCACTGGTTGACCAGTTCAGACCAGCTCCCGGCTTGACCAGCTCAAGCTATGTCTTGAAACAGCTGGTAGCTGGTTGAACATCTACAAACTCAGACAAACTACTGGCACTAGCTGCTTGGCCAGCTTATACCCAGCAAGCCCAGCTTATGATCAGCTTGACCAGCTTGAAAATTGAGCTGGTCAAGCTAGATTTTACTCAGCACAGGGTACACAGAAGTCCAGTTCTGAGTGAAGGTGACGCAGTCCACATGTGTTACAATTAATTTCAATCCATGTTGATACTAATTTTTAAAACAATATATATTTTTTGGAATTTATACTTATAAAAGGTGTCAATATAAAAACTGAATTTTGATGTCTTTTAGAGAAGAGAGACAGCCTGGGTTTCAGGAGAACGTACTGTGGACGTAGAGCACGGCTCGAGCAGAGTGCTCCCCGTGAGTGTTCAGCGCTTTGCAGATGTACTCGCCCTCGTCCGACCGCTCGACCGCAGGGATGGTGAGCACCCCTCCGCGGATGATGGCGTGTGGGGAGATCCGGTTGCCTTGACCGCCTGTGAAAATTTGAATTGTAAAAAGGAAAGGAAACACTGTGAATAGGGAAAACTAAAGGAACGACTACAACAACAGCAAAAAAACAACTATTAAAGTTTTCAAATCAGAAATTCTCTCACAGTAATGACTAAAATGTCAAGTAGCATGAAGTGATATGTATTCGTTAACAATGGTGGTGATGCTGCTGTATGAACAACAGGGTGAGTGATATTATTATAAAACACTGGGGAGGGGGGTCGATATTGCTCCATGAACAACGGGAGGGGGTGCTGATAATGACGCCGGTCCGCTGACTGTACCATCTGCTGCCCTCTGCTGATGTAGTTTGTTATTTTACCTATCCACTCAATGGCTGGCGCCGGGCTTCCAGTGGTGGTGCAGCGGAACTCCGCTCTCTGGCCCTGCTGGACGGTCAGCACGGGCGGGTGCACGGTGGCCACGGCCTGTGACCCCTCAGAAGCTACAACCAGAGGTCAGAGGTCAGAGGTCAAGCCAACAACGATTCAAATCAAGTTAGCGAATCGTGCACAGCGAATCACGGAAGTAGAGTTCCCAAAAAGCCAAACACCTCAAATGAACGTTCATTGTGACAAAGGCACCATTCGCACTTACCATTCTGCTGCTTCCCACTGAGAAGATGGGACTGTTCGGTTAATATGACATTTTGGGAAACTTAAGTGTGGGAGCTTCAGCTGCATCAGGATCTACTATTATAATAATTGGTGTAACAATATCGTTGTGACAGTTACACAGACTATGGTATAGTAACTCATAGCAAACTGAGAATTCAGTTCAGTCTAAATACAAGTCTTCATACAGTAAAAGCATTAATACAGAATAATACACAGAATAATTCCTCTGTCACAAAAATCAGTGAAATGGATGCATGATGGAAACGTTTAAGATCAGATGCCTGAGCAAATGTTTTGTGCCTCGATATCTGTTGATTGATATTTGATTATGTTGATCAAATTCATATTTTCTCCATTTATATCATTCCATGGGTCAAGAACAACCATTTACAAATTACTGGTACTGATTTTGCATGAAAAACATACTTACCTCCTGAGCATCTGTTCATAGACTCCATGCAATGATATACTGGATTTCCAGTGAATGTGGTTGCAAACTAGCCACTTTTTTGCCAATGGGCATTTTGCAGGTAGTATATTGACAACATGTGGAATGCATGCGCAAGATAGCAATCACAGATTTCAATGGCATCAGGAGCCTCTGTGGCTGTCAAATTGGTCTGTTCTTACACAGGCATTGTGGGATGCTCAGGACATATTATGCCTTGAGGATAAGCATCGAAAGGCCAGGTTTCAGGGAAATGGTGTCTGTGAAGTTGGCTGTTATGTTCATGCTGTCCTAAGCGCCACACAAAGGCTAATATAAGAGTCTAGGCTAAGATTCAGGTTCCTACATGAAGCTATTTGGAAACACATACCTTCCAGTGGTGATATAAAGTGCAAAATGATCAGATGGAATGAGGCACTGTAATATTATAAGTCCATATACTGTATAGACAGGTGCAGTGGCTACAGAAGGTATTCAGACCCCTTCACTTTTTTCACACTTTGTGTTGTAGATTACATTTTAAATGAATAAAATTGGCATTCTACACCCAATAACCCATATTGACAAAGAGATAGTGATTTAGAACTTTTTATTTATTTATTAAAAATCTAAAAATCTTAAAAATCTAAAACTGAAATCTCTATTTTCCATAGATGGACTCCAATCAAGTCCTAGACACATCTCAAGGATAATTATATTAAACAGGATGCACCTGAGCACAATTTGGAGTTCCACAGCAATGGGTCTGAATACTTTCTGAAGATTTCAGTTCTTGAATTTTAATACATTTGCGCAAAAAAAAATCTAAAAACATGTTTTAAATTTGTCATCATGTGTTACCGAGTATGAATTTATAGGCAATAATTGCAATTTCATCAATTTAATTTAAATCTAGAACACAATAAAGTATGCAAAATGTGAATACTTCCTGAAGCCACTGTATAATCTGTCAAACATTGGTAAAAATGATGATGTCTGAAAGATTATAAACATGTTTATAAGGTAATTTGACATGATGATCATAAACACTCTGCTCTCTCTCACTTATAGCAAAACAACGTTTCTGTTGTATAGAAATCCCATTTGCCTGGAACTCTGGTGTACATATGCCTTTCAACCCAAAAGGGCTGCACATGCTGCCCAACTGCTGTACCTAAGAGCAAAACATTGCATTCACACACATCCAACAACCTCGACAACTTGGGTATTCAGTGTTTCTTCAGTTCCAGGTCCATCTGTTAATGGTCTATTCCAGTCCCGTGAGATGAATGACACCAGTACACCAAGGTCATCCCCATAAAGGCTGAATGCACCAGTTGCTTGTAAAACTACACAACATGATCTTTGAAGCGAAACTGGTGACCCGAAGTGGAAGCATGTCATTGCCCCCCACACAGCCCAGGGGATGGACTCTCCCAGCTGTGCAAATAACCTATGTGGCAGTTGTAGCTTCTTGCACACAAAGAAAAATATTGTACCTAATGCTAATGCATATTCGTCCATGTGAATGACATCACACAGAGGACTTTGCACATGTGAATGACATCACACACAGAGGAGTTTCTCCATGTTAATGGCATCGCACATAGAAAAGTTTCCCCAAGTGAATGACATCACACAGAGGAGTTTCTCCATGTTAATGACATCACACAGAGACATTTCTCCATGTGAATGACATCACACAGAGCAGTTTCACCATGCGGATGACATCACACAGAGGAGTTTCTCCATGTGAATGACATCACACAGAGAGGTTTCTCCATGTAAATGACATCACACAGAGCAGTTTCTCCATATGAATGACATCACACACAGAGGATGTTCTTCATGTAATGCTGAGCAATTAGTATTTTATCAGAAAACAATCACGGTTATCTCTTACAATTTTGTTGTTTTTAGAAATATGAATATACATTCAAATAATAAGTAAATTCTTTTTGAATATTTTAACTTCGAAAATGCAAAGAAGAGCTTTACATTTTTCATCCTATTTTCAAAGGTTACACTTGTGACTGCATAACAGCGAATCAATTTGGAATATACATGAATTTCAGGCGTGTACAATTTTTTGTTGACTGTATAATTTATCTCCCTTATCATATACTATTGGCTGTGGAAGTAGAAAAAGATTTCCTCTTCGGCAGGCTGCCAACCAGCTATTACCATTAGCAACCTAGGCTACTGTTTTCAGTTTCATGTTTTCACAAGACATGTTAACAAGTTAACTAGCAACGCTGACAAAATCATTAGACCAGCTTTCAGCCAAATATGACATTCTGCTTATTGAAAACTCTTGGTCTCTTGGAAGGGTTATGGAATATATGTGCTATTGGGTACAGCTGCACAGCACATATACTTCTTTGGTTCAGCTCCAATATTGTTTGTGTTGTGTGAGCACTGGGTTCTGTTTCCAAACTGTCAATGGATTATGGTCATTGTAGTTATTGCAATTCTTATTTCCTTTTGAAAACACATTTCATCCACCAAATTAAGACAATTCAATAATCAAACCGACTTTGATTGATTCATTATTTGAACACTGAAAAAATACCAAATTATCAGTTAACTGCTCAGCACTATCCTCATGTGAATGACATCACAATGAGAAGAGTTTCCCCAAGTGAATGACATCACACAGAGAAGAGTTTCTCCAAGTGAATGACATCACACAGAGAAGAGTTTCCCCAAGTGAATGACATCACACAGAGAACAGTTTCTCCAAGTGAATGACATCACACAGAGAACAGTTTCTCCAAGTGAATGACATCACACAGAGAACAGTTTCTCCAAGTGAATGACATCACACAGAGAACAGTTTCTCCAAGTGAATGACATCAAACAGAGAACAGTTTACCCAAGTGAATGACATCACACAGAGAACAGTTTCTTCATGTGAATCACATCACACAGAGAACAGTTTCTACAAGTGAATGACATCACACAGAGAACAGTTTCTCCAAGTGAATGACATCACACAGAGAACAGTTTCTCCAAGTGAATCACATCACACAGAGAACAGTTTCTACAAGTGAATCACATCACACAGAGAACAGTTTCTACAAGTGAATGACATCACACAGAGAACAGTTTCTCCAAGTGAATGACATCACACAGAGAACAGTTTCCCCAAGCAAATTAGCATGCAGCCATCCAGCAATGACGAGCAAATGAACACAGTCCCAGGTAATGCTCATACACAGTCTCGTGAACCAGAATCAAAGCAGTGCAGGAACCACTACTCTGATAACCAGATTAGTCAGTGCTACCCCTGATGATTGGGTGAGATGATTGAACATTGCAAGGTAGGATAATGTGACGCATCATGCTAACATTATTGTTTAAAAGTGAACTGAAAACATAATTAATCATTACAATACAAGGTAGATGGCGATTGGAGCTATATGGAGCATAACAGCAACCCTGGGCCTAGGGAATTGCAGGGTCTGCTGGTTTTTGTTTTCATCTTTGAGGCGAGTGAACTATGTATTTGTCTACTTTAATAGATCAAGTAAGTGCCAAGTAACAACAAAAACCAGTGGCTCTCCAGGAATTGGTTGGCCAACTCTGCCAAAGGTCATCTTTAAGTAGGTCGTGTCGCAGTTTTCAGTTTTATTACGGAGCAATAGCACAGACTTGTGGGCAGACGTAACTGTAACTGACAGCAAGGTGAAGCACATTACAGAGCAAGTAAATAGTTTGAGGCGAGGCCTAAATGAAAGGTGGTAATCCAAGTAAATGGAAACCCTTCAGCTCTGATGTTGACCTTTTCTCTCTTTCAGAAGGCACTGGTGATGTTTCCTTTGCCTATCTTCCAAAAGACACTATTGTCGAATTTCAATGTTTTTTTTTCTAAAATGATATACTTGATTCAAGATAAAAAAATAAAAACAATGTGCGAATTCATAGTAATAAATGTCAGCAGTCTGGCTTAGTTTCAGGTTTCCATTTCAATTCTGTTGGAAATTCACCGCTTATAGTGCATGAGATAATTTTTATACATAGCCTTGTCCTGGTATTTCCCAATGGAGAGTGTTGACAGAAGGTAAGTTGAGCTGACCCAAATGGAGCGACCCCAGCTTGAATCATCTCAGCGCAGACAGTGTAATGAAGATGGGGAAGTGAAAGTGGGGGGGGGGGGGGGGTACAAAACAATAGCAGAGATCCTCAGGACTGACAAAGTGCTACAGTGAAGTCCATAAGTAATTGGACAACCTCTGTTCTTTTGGCTGTTTACCAGCACATTGAATTTGAAATGAAACAATGAGGTTAAAGTGCTGCCACCTTTAATGATGTTCTAAACAGCTGGTTTTGGATGCCGACTGTTTGGGCAATGTCTTTATCTGTTTTTTTTTTATTGTTCCTCAGCCATATGATTGCTTCCTTGACTTTTATTGGCACAACTGTTGTCCTCATATTGACAAATGCCAATAACATTTGTCCAAAGGTAATAAAAAGCCTGCAGGTCCCCCAATATGGATGTAAATACCCTCAAATTAAAGGTGACAGTCTGCACATTAACCACATGTTCACTGTTTCATTTCAAATCCAATGTGCTAGAACATAAACTGTCCAAATACATACGGACTGCACTGTATATACTCAAGTCCAGGACTATTCAATAGAAAAACTTTGGCCAAACAGGTCCTGCCATAGAGCTAATTAACGCCATTATCCAGGTGCCTCAAAAATGTTTAACATACCTCACATTAGAAAAATAATTATGTGCTGTGCTCTGTGTACTACTTTGTACAATTAATATTATTAATTCATTGTTATACAGAGATATAAATGTTTTAATGTTTGGCCAATGTTTAAGCCAAACTGCTTAAACATTTTCAAAAATAATCTGTAAGCAGTTGGCAGTAGCAGTAAGAAGCAGTTGAAGAACCCTGCTCTAGAAAGTAGTGAAAATGAAAAGCCTATAGACCAAATAACCCATTCATTCTTATATTCTTACTAAAAGTGAGTGTGTCCAGGGATATTTCTGCAGGGTCTGCAGTAAATATCGGTGCGATACTTCTCTTGTGCCAGAAGCTAGTTTTTCTTTGTTATGTTCCATTAGGGTTGACTGTGCATGAGCATTACGTCACCTGGAGTACATGCTGAAGTCTCCGCCCGAATGAGTGAGGAAAGAGGCGGAGGTAAAAAGGCGATGAGTGCATGCGTGACCAGAGGCACGGGTCTCTGCAGAGAACGCCATGCGGACTTACGCGTTCTATGTCCTTCAAACATTTCATAGGCTGTGTAAAACATCTGAGTCTGTGAGGCCTCTGTGAATCAGGGACAGACAGAGACTCAACAAAAAACTGGAGGGACAGCAGAAACAAAGTGGAAAGAAATGGCACTGGCATCTTCTAGTGTCCTGACTGACTGAGGTGTTTCCATGTGATGAATCCTTAATGCTATATGCTGTGGATTTAAGCTTTTTAAGGTTTTGTGGAATGTTTTCTCTAAATTATAAGTCAGTGTTCTACCCTGCTGAAAAAAATAGCTCAAGCTAGGTTTTGAAACAGCTGGTAGCTGGGTGACCAGTTGAGACCAGCTCAAACTAGGTTTTGAAACAGCTGGTAGCTAGGTTAGCTGGTAGCTACCAGTTCAGACAGGCCAGCAGCACTAGCTGGTGACCAGGTCATACCCAGCTAGACCAGCTTAATGACCAGCTTGGCCATACTGGTTGAGCAGCTCATACCCAGCTCGATCAGCTTACGTCCAGCTTGACCAGCTCAATTTTCAAGCTGCTCCAGCTATCATAGCAAGATTTCACAGCAGGGTAGAACTCCAATCCTTAGTAGTGAGTCTTACATCAGGATTAGGATGTGTAGTTAAGAACTTTCTAATCACATGTTTTTGATCTTGCACCTTAACTGTAAGAGAAAGGGCTCATGATCTACATAATGGACAGTAACAATAAGTCAGTAGATTAAGCATTGAAGAAGAGACACAACATTTACTATACAAATGGGCAACAATAAGAGTTGTTGTGGGGTTCATTAACTTAATTTGTTGTTAAGCATTGATCATTCAAAATGGAGGCACCATTGATGTGTGATTAAATGAGCGGACTTTCCTGTACTGTATGCCAGGCATGTTACTAGATTTGAAAAAATGTATTATCATGTGAAATACAGAACAAACGTGCTGTAAGGTGACACACGTGACATATATGTAGCTTACATCACAGTCTGAGATTGCATGATAACATTGTGCTGGTTAGTACTGTAAACATACTGTAAAATAAAAATGATGACAAACCTGCAGCAGCAATATTATAACAACATATTGCAAACATGTTTCTGGCAGGAATTCACCCATAGTGCACTGGATGTGTCGCTCCTATTAGCAATGCTTACCAACGTCTACTTTTCATCAAGTTTTCAATAGTTTGTCCTTGTGCATTCTCTCTTCTTCACTGGCATGCAATTGAAAAAGATCTTTTGATCACCTCCCCAACACAGTATGTGTAATTTTTCGTTAATGTGATAACCCAACCTGAAAACACTTTCAATTGCCATGTTGTACTGTAGAATGAAAATAAATGCTATCAGGTTATTAATTTATAAAAAAACAGCATAACAGTTCATCACTTGCACACCCCATGATGATAAATTTCTTGATTATAGACTGCCCGTGAGATGTGAACACAGGAAACAAAAGGTCATGATAAGGTCACATGAACTGACAGCCACAAAAAGCATGCAGGTTGGTTAGTAGTGCATAGGCACAAAACATAAGCAAAAGCTTTCCATCCGTTGGGATCACAATATTTCTCATTAGTTATTACTGTAGCTCCAGTAGCTCAAGTGGGTTTATTTAAGTTAATTTACAAATAGGGTTTGAGAAAGAATACTGTCAAAATCCCTCATATTCACAGTTGTATATCTAATTTTAGTAACCAATTATTAGATCATGAAGCCTTTTACGGGTATTATAATATGTTTCATGATTCACAAGACAAAGCTAACCTGAGTTTTAGAACCAGTTCCTTAGAAAAGCCATTTTACTCTCACTCCAGGTATTTTGACTTGTGTCTCATTTTATTGTTCCAACCAATCCAGAGACAAGTGTAAGCATATTCTTTTATACAGGTGAACAACTTCACAGTTCAGATAAATAAAATACACTGGAATATGAATATGTACAAAAGGATTCATTATTTGGGGGGGGTCAGACTAAATATGGCAAAACAGCACCTTTGCAGACAAGAAACAAGAAATAATTTGTTCTTGGATCATGAGATTGCACAATATAGCCATTATTTAAAAGTAAACATAAAAGCAATACTGTGAAAATTCTGCGCTGCTTAAATGATGGGGAAAAACTGAAAATAACTTTATTAATATCCTTGTGAAAGCATATCTCGTATGCAGGAGCCTGCAAGAAGTGACTATGGAATAAGCTACGAACCATACATTTGAAGACCACAAAAACGTAAAACGATTCATAAAAAATCAGGTGCTATCTATCTAACATGAATTTGTATTTGATTGATTTTTTTGTTGATTGGCTATTAAGACCTAAAAAGAGAGATGAAATGGCACACTTTAATTTAAATTTAGATTTTTATCAGAGGACTACTCCTTTGTATGACAATTTCTGTTTCAATTCATTGTATAAACATTGTTCATTCATAGATTTCATTTTGCAATTCTGTAATACTTACATTTTACAGAAGTATCAATTCTCAATTCTCAAGCAATAAAGCCACATCAAGAAATCTACCAATAGTTTAACATAATGTAGCATTTCATATACAAAAATGTGTGTGTGCATGTGTTTGTGTGCGTGAGAGAAAGTGAGAGAGAGTAAGAGAGCACTGCAATGGTCCAATGTTCATAATCCTTCAATATTGGAATCTATAGCACAACTAAAATTTTAACGGTTGGACCAAATTAGGAACATACAGTAGTACTAATGTCATTGCACTGAATTACCCTATCCAAGAAACATCTGGTTAAGCAGCAGAAATATGTTACATCACGTTCAGAGAGAGGCAGTACATCTTTCCAACATTGGCCTTCAGAACATTCCTGCAAAACAATCTAAATTGCAGAGGTTGAGCCTGTTGTATAGTCTTAAGCACCATTTTAAACATGAACATTCATAGTTGTATTTTTGTTTGTTTTAATTATCATTTGTCAGCGGTATTCCAGTTGTTCGGTTCAGTTTCATCCGTAAGAGATGGAGTGATGGGCACTTGAAGTTGTGAGAGGGGCGTCCGCATCCCTCTGACAAGCCGGGAAAACACACCAGTCCGTTCTCACTCAGTTCCAGGGGGGCAATTAGCTCCACGTCGTTTTTACCCCTCACCAACCACAACACCCCGAGGATCAAGGGATCAGTGATTGGCAGTCACCATAAAAACTGGTCCACATCCCAAAAGGGGAGGGAAGGAGGGGGATCTCTCTTACAGTGTAAAGAGAAAGAATTCCAAATACCAACACCCTGCTAGTGAAGAGATTTTAAGTGCAGAACTTGGGCCTGAAAGTCAACCGAAACCACCACCAAACCGACCGAGACAACCCACGGATGCAGACAGCACAAAAGCACAAATCTACACTATCAGACAGGAGATACAACATGATGCATGTCACCATCTGTATCTCTTGACATTGCTGGAAGATTACAGATCAGAGCAGTCTTGAGCCACCATCAGCGAACGATGCAGTACCTCTCAGGTGAAACCAAAAAGATGACATCATCTCTTAAGTTAAAAACGCTCAGGATATCCTCATTGAATTTATAATAAGGTCAAAACATCATATGCAGGCTATGTGGTGAAAAAATGGTTTCATGGAATGCAATTGCAATTGCTGCTGCACAAGGTCATTCAAGTGTAGAAGCCAACCGAGCCTCTTCTAGGAAACCAGTTCTGTGGTATGCAGCACTCGGCAATAGGAGTAATTAAGTACACCAGTTTTTTTCTGAGGCCTTCAAACAAAGCAGAACCTGATCTATACACTCAGTTAGGTTTAGATTGATTTCTTATTAGCATAAAACTAGTGACATACATAATTAAACTGTTTTCAGAATATACCAAAGGGGTATACAGCTACTCGGTATTATATATTTAATAATATACATTTCAGTGTAAACATATCCAAGAGTTTAAAAAAGGTTACAGTACTTTACTGATACAGTCTGAAATGAATATGATTTTAGTGGTTATGCTCTGCACTGTGCACAGCTGACAAACCCCCTTACATTAATCTGGCCTTAATTTAAAGAAAACACCAACATTTTGTGAAATTTACCCAGACTTAGATGAGATGTTTGATTTAATTTTCATTTTTGTGCATTCACTGGCTCAATTTCCATGTTAGCATAACATGTTAGCTGAGCATAAAGACTTGAAGCCCATAGGAGTCAGTTGCCTACCTCATTCAAAGTGAAGAAATACAAATTGCAGCACCTCCAAAGCTGCCTTATTTACAAGGTATCATGTATATTTGAAATACTCTTGTTTTTAAACAAGAGACGTTGTTTTTCAGAGAAGTTAGACGGTTGGAACTTTAACTGCTGAACACACATCCTCTTTCATCTTTTGCTGGTTGAAGGCAGTGATCGGCACACCTTCTGAAGGTTTTTTTAAAAGGTTTTCTCTGAAAACAACCTCTCTCGTTTTTACAGTTTGTTTCCCGCACATGTATTTCAAATACACATGATACCTTGTGTAAATAAGAAAGCTTTGGAGTAGCTGTACGGTGTATTTCTTCACTTTGAAGGAGGTAGGCTAAGCTAATACGGTATGCTAACATAAATTGAGCCAGTGAATGCACAAAAATGAATATTAAATCGAACATCTCGTCTAAGTCTGGGTTGGAAAAAGGTATATTTCCCAAAATGGTGGCATTTTCCTTTAAAAAAGTAAAAAATTAATAAAAAAGAATTGATTATTCCAACACTACTTTCTAATAGTTATACAGTACTACATTTCACAAGTATATTAGTAAAATGGGTCGCACTTGCAAATAGATATGATTGTACCACAGTACGTTCCGACATGAGTCTTTAAACCCACTACTAGTAATTCTGAGTTTTACTCAGATATCATTTACACTTTTCTTTATGAGAATGAGCTTTCTGTGAAGCACTGAACACATTCAGAGACTTCGTGCAACTTACAGTACCTCTTAGACACTCACAGCCTCTGAGATTAAGTTGGAATTCAAAGAACTATGAGGAATCATTTTACGATATCTTATAATAAGATATGTTTTATAATAAATCTAAAAGTTCATTTAACCCTGTTTCTGCACATGCAAAATTAAAGGTTTTACAAACAGCCAAGCAGTTAGAGGAAAAACCAAGACCAACAGACAAGACTGCGTAGATTGAGGGATATAAAAAGAGGTGTTATGTTTTGGTAAAGGGGTTAGTCTAGCCGACAGAGAGGGTATGCAGACCAGGGCTCGATGCACTGAGCGGGGCAGAGGGGTTGGGGGGGCAGAAGGGGTGGATGGATGATGATGGGGGCCTGATGGTGGGATCACAAACCTGGGACATATAGTACGGCAGTGCCCTCATCCATGGCAAACATGTTGGAGCCCGTGCAGACGTAGATCCCTGCGTCCTCCGGATGAACGTTCTGGATGGTGAGGATCCCGTTGAAGTCCGTGGCCCGGTGGGGCAGTTTTCTGTTGCCTTTTCGGGTCCAGACAAGGGTGTATGCAGGCGACTGGAAGGGGTGGGGCGGGGGAGACGCAAATAAAATGTCACTCAAACCAAGTGTGGAAAGGTGACTGTTCAAGTGAAGGGAGTCTTGCAAACCTATTACACATCCAGTGAATCAAGAAACAAGGTAAACATATGGACTCCTATGTTCAAGTTGGGGTCATTTAAATGCAACCAACTCAACCATTTTTTAATTCATGAATTGAACTATGACTGGAAGAGTGCATTGGCTTGTTTGGTGTGTTTCAGCCTGTAGGTGCGGGTATGCACAACCCTTTTCCTGGAGATCTACTGCCCTTGGAAAGCACACCTAATTCAATACCTAGACATCTGGTTGAGCTGCTGATTAGTAGAATTAGGTGTGCCATTTACAGTTGAAATGAAACATACAGGACGGTACATCTCCAGGAACAGGAATGGGGAGCCCTGTTGAAGTTGCATAAGTCATTATGAGGAAATAGTCCACATGCCTTGTTTCCAGGGCTTATTAAATGGTTTGCGAATTTAGTGGGCATCATGTCACAATGTGATACCTCAATGTATGGATGGATCAGCAGGGTGTGTAAGGTATTTGGTCAATTATCATGAGTTGAAATTTCATACTGCCGGTGAACTGGAAATTCTGAATATAAGAAATGTAAGGTGGCCCAGGTAACCATGTATGCTTCCCATCTATTTTCAGTAGTCCTATTGTTTTTCTGATGAACATGAAGCATGAAGCAGCACGTGACTATGAAACACTGTCCACTGAACACAGGCCCTGAGAGACGATACCTGGCTCTTAGCGGTGCAGATGAAGCTGACCGCGGATCCCACAGTCACGCTCTGCGTTTTGGGTTCCTCGACGGTGACCTCAATGGGATTCGAAACCGCTGGCAAAAGGCAGAGAACAATAGATCAGTATATTTCATACTTGAGCGGTTGTTTAATGTACCTTGGGAAAATGGCAGTCGCTTTAAAATGGCCTTCACTGAGACAATGTTGTTACATTTACAGCTTTTCAGTCACACTTTAAAATAGGCATACTGCAATTAAACTTTCACACATCTTGCTTAGCACCGTCATATGTTATATTAACTACTTCATAAATCATGTGCAAGCTTTTATGTAGGATGACACAGAAAATTTTATTCTCAAATGTGACATGACAGACAATGTCAACTGCCATAAAGTCTCCCTCTAAACTAAAATTCCTGCAGTGATTTATGTTAGGCTGAGGTAATGAAGACATGGCATATGCTTCATAAAGAAACAGAAATATAGAAATATATACTCTGTGTAAAAAGTAAGCCATTATTCTTTTTTTGTGACACATTCAATGGAAACGACAGGTCTTCAGCAGGAATCCTTACCTTGAGTCTCCTCATTCATGATTTCTGCATATTAGATACATTTTCTTACATACATTTTGTAGAGTAGAAACTATCTCTCTTTATCTCTCTAGAATCTTTATTTACATATAATTTGCTATAAAAAAAGCGCCATTCCATGGCAATTCCAGGAGGTTGCACCACAGCACCTCTTGGGTATTTCTATTTTTGTAGACAATGTAACTTATGTGTGTTGGTAGACAATGATATGATATAAAATTGCAGAAAGTTTGAGCTTCATACTCCATTTCGTTTTCCTAGTAGAGCCACTTCAAGTTTGCCAGGTGTCGCGGTGAAAAAATGGGCCATTGCATGAAATGTGATTTTTAAATCTTTCTAGGAGAGTTGATTAAAGATGTAACTTCAACAGATCTGAAGAACATTGACATTAGTTACCAGGAGGGTCTAAATGTGCCTTGGGTCATATCTAAGCTAATGTTATGAGTATTTGTCTTGACACAGTAAGAAAGTGCTCACAGATGAGTCCCAAAATGTGTGCCGCAATGTGTTTTTCATTGTGACACCCAACGAACTTCGAATAGCTCTACTGGCAAAATAAAATGGAGTACGAAGCTCAAATTTTCAGGAGTTCTATATCTCATCATTATCTACCAGCACACAGGTACTGTGGTGCAATCTGGAGTTGGAATGGCTCAGATCAAAGATCATAAGAAGGCATATTTGGATTAATTACATTTTTTGTCTATCATTTGAAATTACCCAGTTATGAAGACCAAAGAAGCAGTGTAATTTGTGTTCAATGATCCTTTTTTAAAAATCGGTGCATCAAAGTTGATTCTTCCCAGTTCAACCAAGTTCCCAGGATCGACAGAAATCTTTTTATTCTGATCAATCAAAATTGTGCATACAATCATTTGGAATTGTCATGCTTTGAATCTATCATCCCATTTTTAAGAGCAAGAGCAGCTTGCCATTGAAAATCTGTTTCTGTAGCCATGGAGACGTTAACCTTACCTATGTTTTCAGAGATCATTCGATAATACCGATTATAGCAGCCTGGAATGCAAGATTTTGTTCTTTTTATCACTGCTCCTCTCTTTCAAAAACTCACTCTGTAATCCATCTCTCTCTGAGACAAAATGGCTGTAAGTACATCAGACTGGATGAATGGCTCATGAATGAACATTCCTACTGTACAATCCAGCAATGACCAGCTTGAAATGATCAACTACCAGCTGTTTCAAAACATAGCTTGAGCTGGTCAAACCATGTTGGAGCTGGTCTGAACTGGTCATCCAGCTGTCTCAAAACCTAGCTTAAGCTGTTTTTTTCAGCAGGGAAGACGTTGTATTTGTGTTTGTTAGCCCAGCCCTCCACCTACTGGTGACGACGATCTCGGCGCGGCTTGTATTGCTGCTGCGCACGTCTCGGCAGGTGCAGATGTACACGCCCGCATCACTGGCCTCGATGGAGGGGAAATACAACTCCTCTCCTGCAAAAGAAGGAGAGAAACTGCTTGAGAGACTGACTGGATGCAGAGTAACAGGGCGGCAGTATGGCGTAATAATTAGGAAATTGTAACAAGGGAACACAAGTGTCATTGATGAGAAGCACCATTCACCATTCAGCTGCTTGAGTGCAACAGCTTCAGCTAATCGTGAGTTAGCGATAGTGATCAGCATTCCAAGTCTTTTTGAGGAGCCGGATCTTTTGGCTAAAAAGAGCCGTTTGTTTGGCTCTCATGTGGCTCTTTGTTCACTCTAGGTATTTGTTAAAAATTTGGTTTGATATCGCACATTCTGTAAGACTCAAATATATTCAACAGTGGTGCCATAATGTGTGAAATTTTTATTGTATTATTTATTGTAATATACTGTATACAGTAGGCTGATGTTTATTGTTTATGTTAATTAATAACCCACAGTTTAATTAAACATGACACGATCAACACTATAACATACTAATGTGTTAAAAATGTCTACTTCTCTTTCTTTTGATTTGACTAGTGCATTAGGTTTGCCATAATGAGGGCGTCTGCTAAAAAGCCTATAATGTAATGTCTAAGGTTGGCTGTGGGACTCATTACCAGAAAGTTTTGGATGTGACTCACATCAGGTTAAAACCTGACACGCTACGTTGATTCACTAGCGAACAACAGTACTATTATAACACAATTCTGTTAAATTCAGCAAACAGCATCATTATGAATCTTCAATATTTGTTTATTATTTAACTGAAAAACTAAGCTGTCCCTTTCTAACAACACTATTTTCTGCAAATAGACACATATAAAAAAGTGATGTTAGCATGCTCAGTATTGTTGCAAACATCACATGTTGCTACAGGGAAGCCAACTTCACCTGGATACACAAACCCCATGCAGCCGGGGTTTCAATTCCCCACCATGCCACTCTATTCTGTGATCCCACCTCTATCTATCTATGGGGCGGCCTGTAGCGTAGTGGTTAAGGTAGATGACTGGGACATGCAAGGTCGGTGGTTTGAATCCCGGTGTAGCCACACTAAGATCCGCACAGCCGATGGGCCCTTGAGCAAGGCCCTTAACCCTGCATTGCTCCAGGGGATTGTCTCCTGCTTAGTCTAATCAACAGTACGTCGCTCTGGATAAGAGCGTCTGCCAAAAGCCAATAATGTAATATAATATCTGTAACCCTCTGCTTTCCCCCCACTGAACAAAGTGAAATCTTGAGAAGATTTGTGTATGAAGGAAATGGTCTTTGGTTAAAGGCATGACACTAAGCAAGCATGCTGATATGGTGAGAAATAATAGAATGAGTACGAATATTAGAATATATATATAATTACATGAACAGGCCATTCAACCGATCTAGGATTGCTATTTCAAATGTGCCATAACCAGGGATCACCATCGTTTATGTATTACGTATCAGGTTATGCATATTTCTTATGTTTCAGGTCGCTTTTCTTGGAAGGTTTATATATCTTTACCACCTTTAAATTCAAACCTCAAACATCATATTAATATTGGCTTAAATAAACAATTAATTGGGAGGTGGTTCATATTTTCATATTGTGTTACAAAATATATTTTACTGTATTTTTGCCCATCCCTGACAAAACATCCCACAATTCACGCCTACTCCACCCGGATCCAGCTGTGCTGGGATGGGCAACAGTTTGATGGGAGAACACTGCAAACTGACAAAAAGTATTTTAGTCTTGTAAGAAGACTTAAGATCTTATTTTCGCTCTCTCAATTAGAACATATTACCTTGTATCAAGTTCATGTTTGCCGGAAAAGTGACATTTTCTTACCCCATTGGCATATCTTGAAATGAGAGAAACTGTCATGCCTCAGTGGCAGTATTTTAGTTTTATTTAGCAAAAAAGTAAAAATAAATCAGATTTTAAGTCTGAATATTAGACTAAAATACATGGTGAGATTGCTTGATTATTGATTATTGTTTTTTGCGGTGAGGCCACTTTTTGGCAGGAGGGGCTGTGTACCGTGTCTGCGTCTCTCAGCTCGGCTGGACACTGGCCGTCTGTCCTCGCGGGACCAGTAGAAGTAGTGGGGCGGGGAACCGGTGCCCTGGCATCTGAGGGTTACGGGGCTGCCCTGGGACACTTGAATCCGGTCGGGGTGCACCCTCACCACCAGGGAGGCTGCATCTGTAACACGACAGGGCACAAACACCGTGACAATCATACACGCCGAAGCGCTAGGTCAGGAGAAAGGGAAGCTGGAAAAGAGACACATGCACACATGATTTTTCTTAAACAAAGATACCAAAATCACTGGCTCTGAACACCAAGAATAATACCTTCTGTCTACCATTTCTCACAATTTCAGAGGAGGTGATCATGAAAAGACATCCATCTCCATGGACTTTTCATCCCTCAAGTGGTAAAGTAGTCTTACTGCACACGCAAGTCATTCAGAGCATGTCAGTGCCTGTCAGCGAACGCAGATACGGTACTCACTGTCGTACGGGCGGCACCTGTCCCTCCTCTGGGGGTCTCCCTCATACCCCGGAGCACAGCTGCGGGGGAAGGAAACACAAACACGTAAAGAGGAAGCACCGAGACGACATCTCAAACGACTGCAGGCGCGAGTGAAGAGGAGGTCTCACCGTTCGCAGTACTGGCCAGTATAGCCAGGCTGGCAGGCAGTGCAATGGTACCCTCCATTTCCGGTGCTCTCACAGGTCGGAGAGAACCTAGAAAACACACATTCACTTCATTTCCCCTCATTTAAAGACACATTTCCTCTCAGAGTTCCGTGCCCGGTCGGCAGCGTGTTGAAACACATTAGGCACTGGGATTGTGAAAGGTTGCATACTTCTGCTCACTTGAGTACTCAACCTGAACAAATTATGTAAACATCCGGCTATAGATAGATGAATGGATTATGCACAGCTGAAAGGTGTTGTGGTTACACAGGTTAAGGGTGTGAGCTAAGAAAATGAAAAATGCACCATATAAAACAGAACATGAAATTTCCAAAGAAAGACAGTAAGAATTCTCCATCCTATGTTTTGAGGGCTGATATGGACATGCTGAGGTTGGGATAATGTTGGCATTAAGCTGGGGTGATGCTGGAGTAACAGTGGTGTTGGGACAATGCATGGTGTTTATTGGGGAAATACGGAGAACAGTGGTATTGGGATAGTGCATGGTGCTTGTTTGGGGTAATGTTTGAGTTACAGCCATAATGGTACAGTGCACTGTGCATGGTGGGTTACTGTAATATTGGCGTGGTGTTGGGGTTAATAAACCGCTGTATTAACCCCATAGTATAGAGGGGTGACATGGTGCGAGTCGCTCACTGGTAGTCGGGATCCATGTGTGGACAGGCGCAGGGCTGGCAGTCCTCGGGGGTCCCAGCGGTGGGGTCCCCAAAATAGCCAGCGGCGCACTGCTCACACAGCTCTCCCATGGTGTTGTGGAGGCAGTTCTGGAGTTAGGGAGATGTGAGGTTACCCCAGAGCAATCCATAAAAATGCACGCACGGCTGTGATACATGTTCATTTACCCAAGACAAAGAATAAAACAACCCACACTGATTGAACCATTGTGAAAATGTACAACCCAGTTATTCTGACTTTGTGCTATGAATCTACAGGGCAACTTATGTACCTCTTTCTCAAACGTAGTCTGCGGTATTTAATTGTATCTGAGACAATAATTCTGGTGTTCATTCTCGCTCAGCTGGTTGTCATTGCTGGATTAATAAGATGTTTCATTAAATAGGCAGGTTATCCTAAGTGGATAAAATCGGACAGGGTGCATACCGTGCAGACTCCAGTCTCAGGGTGGCAGGAATCCGAGTGACCGTTACACTCACACAGCTCACAGTGGCCCAGGTACAGACCCCCTCCATTGCGGCTGTACCCTGGGGCGCAATCCTGCCAACACAGCGCATGGGTCAAAGGTCAAGTGATGTAGACTTTCATAGACTGCATACAACAGTACTATAAACCAACAAATAAATATAGGTTAAATAGATATATATGGCTTTGGACCAGAGGTGGAAACTCCAGGTTCAGAAAGTAGAAGTCCTCCCCAGGATTTTATTCCAATCACCTGTATTTGCACAATTATTGGGCCAGGAGGTAGAACTAATCAGTGAAATCAGCTGGCCATGTTCATGGCTGAAAGAAACACATGGCAGGACTTTTACTTTCTGACCCCTGGACCCTCCACCTCAGCTCAGGACAGTCCTGCAGCAGTGGGCAGCGCGGCAGAGGAGAGTGGGCCTCACCTGGCAGGACAAGCCCTGGTACCCGGGCGGGCAGCGGCACTGCTCCACCTCCAGCGCCTGGGCCAGCCCGCTGTAGTTGGGCACGGCCACCTCCATGCGGATGTCGGAGATGCTGGCTGAGAGCATGTCGGTGTAGGAGGAGGCCCGGATGAGCACGTCGTCCAGGTCAGCCAGGACCATCATCAGGTGCTCTCGAGTGGTCGGCATCCCGTCCGGACGCCGCCAGTGTTCCTGCATGGCGGAGAAGAGAGGAGCGCCGTCACTTTAGCCAATGCTGACCAGAGTTTAAGAGTGTAATGCACGCTATCAAGAACTAACTGTTCAGAAGTGACCATTTGAGACCATTTGGAGGGATCTTACACGAGGGTACACACCTCTTTGAAAGCCACATCAAACTGACGCGATTCTCGAGCCCCCTGCCCCCTATGCCACGTCTGGTGAGAAACCAGGGTGATGTCGTTACCCTGTAAGATGAAAAAGAAAAGAAAAGCCGGGGTTACTGGACCCAACCATATTTCACATCAGTGTACAGAATCAACCCTGTAAGCCATTTGAGAACTGCACGCCCCCAGCCCATACTCACGATCAGCTGGACATCAGCGTCTTCGATGCCCGTTCCCCTCTGGCCAGCCACGTAGGAGATGGTGTATCTCAGAGTCCCGCCATAGGAGCCCACCTATGAGACAGGAGAGGGTGGTGTCACAACAAGGCACAGCCCTGCGCCAATCATTTTTCTCGAGAAGACCCAGGGAGAACCGAGCCAGAGAGCCAGCCTGAGAGGGATGTGTTTAAACTGAATGATCTTGTCAAAGGAACTCGGTCAGAGGTTAAAGTATTTGAAGCCTGGATGAGACTTTTTTTCAGCAGAACTGGTTTGTCATTTGGGTAAAATCCAACTGAGATGACGACCTCAACTTGCCTGGACTCAGCAACATTCCTGCTTTATTTGCTGTGAAATGTGATTACGATTCATTCTTACTCCAACACCCCTCCCATCACAAACAAACTATGTAATATAAGAATAATAAGAATGACAAGAATGTCAACAACTTTAGTTGTTTGAAATGTGTCCCAAAAGAGTGCAAGTACCTTTACAAACTGTATAATACTGGCTGGGACCGCACTAAGCTCTGCAAGATCACACAAGCTTAGGTCCATGTCAAATTCTAACTGCTAATACTCACTCCACCACGAGAGGAGTATGGATGAACAAATACAGTTCTCCAACATCAGTATGAAGTCAGTGCAATAAAGGACTGCACTACCAAGAAAAATATTTAACTATTTGAACGTTTCAGGCAAGATGAAGTAACACTGAAGTAATAAAGCAAAATGGAGGTTCCATCAAACATAAAACTTTATGTCATGTCATAAACCTGGTAAGGTAATATGGTTCATAGTAGGGCCAATTACAAGCAAGAACTAGCAACCTACTATGAACCACATGACCTTTCCTGTCGCGGCAGGTAAAAGTTGTATGTTTGATGGAACCTCAATTCTGCTTTATCACGTGTGGCACACTGCAGAAGGGCGTCTTGTCCTAAACATTCGCGCAATACATAATTAAATATTTTTCATGGTAGTGTGGTCCTTTATGGCACTGACTTCATACTGTCTGTAAGGCCAGCACCCAGGTACATTTAACACTAAGAGCGTGAGTTAAGAGCGTTTCTTTTTGTAATTTTAGGGCGGCCTGTAGCATAGTGGTTAAGGCACATGACCGGGAACCGTTAGGTCGGTGGTTCGATCCCCGGTGTAGCCACAATAAGATCCGCACAGCCGTTAGGCCCTTGAGCAAGGCCCTTAACCCTGCATTGCTCCAGGGGAGGACTGTCTCCTCCTTTAGTCTAATTAATTGTACGTCACTCTGGATAAGAGCGTCTGCCAAATGTCATTAATGCAATGTAATGTAATGTAATGTAATTCTCCAGCATCAGTAGCCAGCACTCCTTGGGACCAGCCACACCTGCAGCCGTGAGCAGGAGAGGAACTCCGTTAGTGTCTCTGGGACCCAGGATGGCCTGGCCTGGTTAGTCTGTTTACCTTATCCCCTCTGAACTTGGGTGGGAGCTGCCAGAACAGGACGTCCTCCGGGTGCAAGCTGAAACCTTTGTAGACCAAAGCGTACTGCGGCACAGGGAAGGAGAGGTGTAAGAGAGAAAGAGGGAGAGAGGGAGAAGAAGAGAAACAGCAAGGCAGGGAAGAAAAGCTGAGAGAGCGATGGCAGAGCAATGTGCTACAGAAAGGGTTCACGTTTGCCAAGTAGACTACACTCACGTCAATCAAGTTAAAAACAGAGGCATCGTAGGCTAGAAATAGAATCTTATATTAACACAGAAAAGCTCCACATGACTAACCTCAAATAAACCGCTACACTGAACTAGGGAAACGTTGCACCATGTGCAAAACCAAAAATAAAAACACGGCTTTGAATATAAAATAAAGGCCAATATTAAATCCACATTCCTAAACCTAGTCTTATAGTCTGTGTGCCAGACCCCTTCAACATATGAATTATTCAGCCTGTAGAACACAGTGTGAAGGTAAGCCTGATCGCTGCATGCATTCCTTTAGAAAATGGCCCCCAGCCCAAACCAGAAATCTGTCTTTTGCTGTAGCTGTCTCCCAAGGGGTCAATCCGTTGACGATCTTTCGGATCGCAAATGAAGTGTTATTTACGATTCGAACAGCGGTTGCGAACAGTTACAGCACACTGCAAAAGAATCTGTCAAACAGCTGAGGTATTTTAACCAGCGAGGGGCGTTTTTGCTGACGGTGTGGAGGGTGGGAGTGTGCAGTTGCCAGGGACTACCTTTCCGCCGGAGCCAGGTCTGGCGCCACGCAGACTCACTACGTTTGGGCCCTGCTGAGCCTGAGGCCTGGTCTGTCAACACCCACAAACGGGCCAAACAGAAGCAAAAGCCCGTCAGCCACACAACTCAAGACATTAAGCGTCTTATCTACAGTGTACGAATGGAGCAAACTGATGTCCCATGGGAGATAATACTCGGTACCTGGGGTCTCTGGTGCCGAGTTGAGTAGCCAGGGACGTGTGAGTAAGACCCTGCGGAGTGGGCAGAGGAGGAGGAGGAGGAGAGGCTGGATGGAGGAGGGAGAAGGGCGGAGGACACGGAGAAAGGGATTGGATGGGTGCTGGGAGGGGAGGGCTCTTTGGAGAAGTTGGAAATGAGGGCCCAGATTTCATCGTCGAGCTTCTGAATTTCAGCGGAGGACTGGAGGGAAGGGCAGGGGCAGAGGAGACAAATTGACTACAGGGATCGGCGGGGAAAAGGAGGCGACTCGCGAAGGCACACCATGCGGGACCTGACGTGTGGGGGAGGGGTGCAGTGGGGCATGCCGGGAAACTTCCCTGCTGAAGGGGAAGGGGATGCCAAAATCTTCTCAGAACCTTCTGGAAGATTTTGGGGAATCTCAGAATGGGAATCCCTGAAAGGTTCAGTCAACTTCACGTGCAAGGGGCCAGTCTGCTGAGGTATGAACCTCTGACCACAAATCTGGATTGACAAAAAGAACATGCTGCTCTAGACCATAGAGCACACTGCACACACAATCCATTCCTCCTCAATACGTTACATAAGCCTGCGGAGGACATGTAACCGGTCTCGTCTTCTGAGAATGCATAATTCACATGCTGTGGTTTCTCCATGCCATCACACTTTCCATTACACTTATTCAGTATGAAATGGGTTGTTTCCCAGGACACAACGTGACTTGGGGATGTTCTAGCTTATCATTTTCACTTTAATACTATTAATTGTTGTTAAACGTAAACAGAAAGTACTGCTCCAATAAAACTATACTGTGTGATAGTAAATTTGAAAGATGTTCTCTCATTATCTGACAGGAGTGTGTGTGTGTGTGTGCCAGTTAAATTTAGTTCTCGACGCATTATTGTTATGAACATTTCGCTGTTCTCTAGGCACTACTCAGCCAAATGTAGTGCATAATTGGAAACACATTTGTGTCACTTGGGGGCAGGAGGGGGGGGGGTAGGGGGAACAACCCATTAATTGTGAGAAGGGGGTCCACTACAAATGGCAGGGGGCTGCTGGAGGCCTGCCAGTGAGTAGGCAGGACTGCTGGGGACTTCCAGAGCCAGCGGATACCTTGGCGGCTCGTTTGGACCTGGAGTTTCCATTCCCAGTGGAATCCATTAACTTCCAAACGGAGGCGTCCTTCCTCAGTTGCTCCTCTGTCCACGGGGAGTCTTTCTGGTTTCATGAACAAAGCAAGGCCCCAGTAACCCTTAGCTACATACCTGCCTTTTCATCAAACACCATACGAATACATAAAAAAAGTGCATTAAGGAAACCAAACATGCTTCGAGCAGCAAGCTGTTAGCCGGCCGCAGCGGGTTCCAATGCTAAGGGACCAGGCCTAAGTGGTTATCCCGAAAGCACTGCTGATCTCGCCTTACTACAAAATGTTGGCTGTGCTGGAAATGTATTGCTCAGAGAGGTTTTTATGTTATTTTGTGAATGCCGACCAATAGTTCCTTAAACTATTGGTCGGGACCCAACATTGGTCTTTGACCAATTTGAGCGTATGAGGTGAGTCCCAGGTGGGCATACTAGACTAAAATTCCAATTTGGGTCAAGATATTAAAAGGTATTGCTAATCTGGGTCCTGATTTTATAATCTGGATCTGATGTAAACAGTGCATATAGAGGACAGTGATCTACAGCCTAGGAAGAACTGCACAAACTGTACAAATACTGTACAGTTACTACAGCAGCTTACAATGACTGAGAAGCATGACTGAATCCTCAGGTGTTCTGTCCCATTACGATGCTGAATTCACAGTGAAAATGACTTAATTACTGCAACCGCTGGAAACGCACAAACAGCAACTGTCGACAGGGCTACTTGCTTTGCTGACACTACAGTCACCGTCAACTGGAAAAGCAGTACTTTACTATTAGCCAATATTAAATGAACAAGATTAACAAGCTTGTCCGTATTTTTAGCCAAGTACACTACTCAAGCTCAATTCCTGTTAATGGTGAAAAACTGAATCAACTCCTGTCTGTCTGTTGCCTTTGGAATTTCCCAGATAAAATGCCTCAATATGTCTTCCACAATTATTTGTTACCTAATTATTTATTTAAAAATGGCAACTATTTAGTATTATATTCATATTGAAGATACACAGTATGAAAATATAATGACTATTAAATGATCCATCTACTTGTTGTAAGCTTGTTCTCAATAGATATTACATTTATTTTTGAATAAACCGCCACTGAAATACCAAACATTTTATGCACCAAATAAGTTAACTTTTTCAATATGAAACCATGCAATTCAATGCAACCATGCATTCAGTGCAAATAATAACACACCTTCACAATATAACCATTTTTAGAACTGAATTTCATC
Organism: Conger conger; assembly: GCF_963514075.1. NCBI lineage: Eukaryota > Metazoa > Chordata > Actinopteri > Anguilliformes > Congridae > Conger > Conger conger. The sequence goes on from NC_083769.1 coordinate 18,309,197, forward strand.
ACCGATGCAAAAGCAGAAAGCAATTATTAAAAGTAAACTGTGCTTCTCAGATTTTCAAAGCAGATTTGTTAATAGTCAGATTAAATTCATGCCTATTCATCTGCATGTTTATGACTGGTAGACTTTTATGCATTTGCCCAGAGATGCGTGGGATTAATCTACAATTCTTCTGAATTTCTCACTCAGTTCTTAATTTGAAATCCATTTTGACTGAAAACTTCTAATAACCTTAAACCTAACAACAGCAATTATAATCTGGATTGATTTGATTTAACTTTATTGCCATAGCCTTCTTCTGTATTTGACCCATCCAATTGCTTAGGAGCAGTGGGCAGCCATAGTACGGCGCCTGGGGACCAACTCCTTCTGGTCAAGGGCAACAGCAGGAGTACAACAAGGGGCAATTTAGACTTTCCAATTAACCTAACCTGCATGTCTTTGGACTGTGGGAGGAAACTGGAGTACCCGGAGGAAACCCACACAGACACGGGGTGAACATGCAAACTCCACACAGTAAGACCCGGGCGGGGGTCGAACCCAGGACCTTCTTGCTGTGAGGCAACAGAGGTCTACAGAGGTCATTCTTGCTGGCAGAGGAGCTTAGCATATTTTATGTGCATGGAAGTAAGTGACCCTCCAGAGTGAGGGTCAATGCGTCAGAGTGATTGATACGGTCAGTGTCACTGAAGCACACAGATGCCTGCTTTACCTTGTGCTCTCGCCTCATACGAGCATAGAAAGCTTCCCTCTAAAAGTGGACAGAAGACAGGAAATAATGCATGTAACACAGACTGTGAGAAGCAGCACGCAAATCCTTTCTCTGATAAAAAAATCTGAATGCCTGAGGCACGTGCTAACCGACAGCCGAAAAATAATCCAAATCTAGCACCAATCCTGCAGCCTCCTACGATATTACGGGCCTGCTTCAAAATGTCTGCCCGTTTCACAGGGGGGAAATGTTACCAGAACAGGAAATACCACAAGATATCTTGCAACACAGAGTGTACAAAGTAAACCCTTTCTCATCATGAGAAGAATAGTCTTGAGAAATCAAGATTTTTCAAAGCAGCAGGAGCAGAACTTAAGAGGGGGCTCCTGCAGGGCAGGAAAGGAGGAATGAGAAGTGAGGAGGAGCTAAGCTGGAACAAAGGGTGATGTGACATATCCCGTGGGGGGACCACAGAGGGGGACCAAACGCCCTGCACTCTACCTTGTCTCCTTTGAAGGCGTCAGGCAGTTGCCAGTAATGGGCTTCCTGGTCCAGGTTGCCAAAGTTGCTGAAGGAGAGCTGGGTGCCGCCGTCAGAGGACACTTCCACAGTGAAGCCGGTGGTGATGCGGTTGGTGCGCTGCCGGTTCACCAGCGCCATGTCCTGGAAGTTTCCCGGGGAGAAAACGGAGGACACCTGCCACACAGAGAGGAACATGACATGCTCACATGTTTGGCCCTGCTGTAATATCCAGCTCTGCCAGCTTGAAAACTGAGCTGGTCAACCAGCATGGCCAAGTTTGCAATACCGTAAACTGTTCTGAGCTCACTGTGCTCAGAACACACAATAGCATGAGTGTATACAGAACAATACACCCCATTGGTAGTGGCATCGGACTCCAGTCCTGATGGCCCATCGTGTTTCCTGGTTTCAGCGTGTTCCAGCACTTAAGTGATTACAATTTTTGATTGGGGTCAATGATTGGCTTAGTCCTAAATTGGCTTTTGATTGAAAGGAAGCCACATGAACATATAAACACTGTGGCCCTGGAGTGTGAAACCCCTGTCTTAGGTGAAGGGCAGGTACAGCAAACAAATGTAGACCCTGAGGTGTTGTTTGAGAGAACGTTCCGGGCCTCACCGTGTCTCTGTAGTAGTTGGAGCTGGTGCACTGCTGGGTGACTCCCATGCAGAAGCAGGCCAGGCAGCCGTCATCGTGATCGGAGCTCAGGTGGAAATGACCCGGCTTGCAGCTGCTGCACGCAGGCCCCACCACATGGGTCTGCCAGAGGACAACACAGAACCGCAGAGGTCAAACAGGTCCACCTTTCGGATGAGACATTAAACCTAGGCCCTGACTCATTCCGGGCATTAAATAGCCCATGACACTCTTCACAGAGAGTAGGGGGTTCCCCAGTGTCCTGGCTAAATTCCCAACATAGCTCTTTCAACCTGCCACCTAATCATTACACTTTAGCTGCCATTGCATCTCCAAGGTGGGTGCTGCACATTGGTTAGCGGTTGAGGCGAGTTCCCCCTCAACACAGTACAGCGCTTGAGTGTGAAAAAATTTTTAATATGTAAATGTAAGTATCTAGCTATCTAACAGTGCCTCAGTTCATTGTATGCGCCTAGCCCTGTACAATCTTCTATTTCATTAAATGAGTATTCACTTCCAACAACAGAGGCCCAGGCTAACGTCTGAAACCTCGAGCATCAGATACCAACATGAAATATCCTTTCCTTTGTAGGTTGTGTGGCATGCACCTCTATAATATCACTTATTTCTTCACAGCTCTACTTACCTCTCGCTCCAGTGGTGGTTTTCAAGACATGCTAAACGTCAGTGAATACAGCTACTAAACAGCTGACTTGTGCATTGTAAATGTATCTCATCTCAGATTAGTTAGTCACAGTTCCACTCTCAGGGGCAAATGCCTGTATACATTTTCCTTTATCAGTTGCTTAGAATCTAAGGTGACCTGCGATGGCATAAGATGGCCGACTGCCCTCTGCATACCTTGCAGCGGCAGATTCCGCCGCCCTCACACCGCTCGGTACCTCTCCTGTCACAGCTGTGGCAGTTCCCTGCAAACACAAACATGTGACAATGAACACTCTAAGTCTCCACTCCCCCCTTCAACCTTTGGCGGGGGGTGGGGTTGTGTTCATTCATTCCACTTTTAGTTCAATCCATTCAGAATTTCATTCAGAACCACTTCAGAAAAATAACCTTGTACTTTGGCTTGATAATCACTATGGAGATGGAATGATACTGATGTGATGGAATAGCATACTAACAAAAACGACAGAAGGTCAAAGGTCAAATCCACCTGATCACTCTCCCTTTGACATGTCTTCTTGTTTATTTAGATTCATCTAGTGAGAGCCAGATGGAATACAGTACATTATATGCTCAATTTTATCTAAATTAGGAGCTCTTCTTGAATACAGGCAACACTTATCTATTTATTTTATTGATCTTTATCTGTTTACTTAATTATGTTATCATCATTGACAGGCAGCCAGCATCAAATGACTCTTACCATTGACTTCATTGGTCCCAAGGGTACATGCTTGTCCAAGCTGTGGGTTGCCTGTGTATCCAGCCGTACATCTGAAATGAAAGGTAACTGCCAGCTTAGGACAGTGCATCTCTCTCTCTGATGTCTTGCCTTGCAGTCATCAATGTTACCTTTATGCAGTCAGTTACACATCATCAGAGCCAAAATATACACGACTAGGCATGACTGCAGCATCAGATCTGAAGCATTTAATAAGGGGAAACAGAAAGAGCATAGTAAACTGTAATATGAAGTATAATGATGAGGGAGCTGGACCTCTAGGCCAGATGACTGTTCCCTTGAGCGCGGTTATGTTCATAATGTTCATAATAAATATAATATAATATTAAGATATATTATCAGATATGTTCTTAAGTACAGTGTGGCTTTATTAAAGTGTACATGAAGGTGTACTTTTCAACTGACACTTACTAAGGTTATGCTCACAGGATCAGAATCATAGCATGGCTCACCCCATAATAGTTCAGACAACCCCTCAGACAACACAGGGTGGAAATATAGGGCTGTCAATTAGATTTTCAATTAATTTAAAAAAAGGAACATTTTCAACAACCTATCATACATGGTTCAGACCTTGTTCAAATTCAGGCATACCTTTTTTAAATCACATCTCATTTACAAATGATTGATGACAATGCCGACAGGCTAGACAAGAACATAATAGCAGGCTTATAGCAAGTGGAGGTCATACTGAATTTCTTAAATATTAAATAGTCTCCAATTCAGGTGTCAATACATGTATTCAGGTGTCTCTTGTAAAACAGCCTCTCAGCCATTGTAAGCATTATTCAATACACACAATGAATTAGATTAGAAATATATTTTCTGTGAAAATGGTAACATCCTGTTGCTCTGGCAGAAACAAAGCTTTCCACACAAATGGAGACACTATCTAGAAAGGAATTTGAACATTTCCCTGGGGTCGCAAGTGTATAGCATTAAAGACACAAACATACATGAAAATGCACAAGCTGCTTGTCACAAACATAGAGTATACTTAGGGAACAAGAAATCTCAGGCTTCCTGTTCAGATGACCAACAAGTACAACCAATGGCAAAACGCTCTGTGTATCTCATGATCATTAAAACTTTCTTCAAAGCTGGCCATTTTTTTTTTACAAACCTCACAGCCCTTACTTCTAGAAGGTTCCATAGAAACTCAGCTCACATTTAGGCCTGCAATGCATCACTGTGGTAACTGTGTGCCACAGAGGGCAAAGAGTAAGAAAATGGCTTTGAGGAAGACTAATGAGGACCAGTGGCCATGCTGACAGTTGCTACCACTACAGGCTATGATTCAAGCCACCCACCCACATCAAGAGGAGGCAACAGCCAAGATGCAACATGGCCAAAGCCACCTGAGACACAGCTACTTCTGCGAGTCTTACCTGGATCACTGGATGCTCTTCTGCTGTCTGAGGGAAATATTGATGGTATAGCTTTCATGAGAATTTGATGGTAAAAATATGATAGGATGGTGCATTTTTAAGCTGGTTGTTGCTGTATTATTAGCCTGAAAATCACATGCCAATGTCAAATGGGCCAAGAACTCAATGAGGAAGCAAAACAATAGACCATAGTCAGTGACACATTTTAAATTCTAAGGTTTTAAGAGTTTTAGAACACAATACAAACAAGGAAGAACGACTGATGTAAGTCAAATCAGTACGTCCTGTCCAGCCATTGGCATAGTTATGACAACGACAACAAGGCGAAGGTATCACTGCATTGAACTTCATCAAACTTACCACAAGGTCAATATAAATTATTTATTACAAAACATAAATGCTCATGCAAATGCTTGAACAAGCACATCTAAAATAGTCCTAGTGGTCAGGAATGTATTGACATGACCTACAGTCTACATGTGCAGAGAGCATTTGGTTTATTACTTAAAAATAGCAGCAGCATTCTGGGCACTTCTGAGCGTGCTAGACATCTCACATACCCATCATTAAGTCCCAGTAACCCATTCTTGATTATACCACATGAATGAAAAGATTTATTGTGTGTATGTGTGTGTGTGAGAGAGAAAGAGAGAGAGAGAGAGAGAGAGAGAGAGAGAGACTCTGTTTGCTGTGTGAGTGCATGTGTGTTACCTAAGGAATAAAGAACAAAAACGTGTGTGTTCCATCAGAATAAGGTGTGCTTGGTGGACTATATGCATAAGAACAACTTTCAGTCTGTCCCATGTGCCATGTCTATACTGCATGACGTATTTACAAACACATTAAAACTAAAAACTCATACTTCAAATATGTGCACATTGTACATATTCAACCACTATACATATAGAACCCACTTCCGTAAGTCAAACATATTTGAAATGTTAGAATTTCAGTTTCTAAGAGAAATGTTGCCTTCAAGGTTGACTATGAAGTTGATATCTTAAGTATTCATAACTTCAATGCGATATCTTAAACACTGTTTTGTCACTGAATATAAATAGCACTATTGTTCATCATCAATGCTATCATAATCAACTATTTGGCCAATACTGTAAACATGACCTATACTGCTGCTAAAACTTCACTTCATTCCAGGTGTTACTGAATAACTAAAAAAGGCAGCGGGGCAAGTTGTATATAAATAAAGATAGGGAGTGGAATTCCCCTTGTAACTCTTAAGTTGATTGGCCAACTTGTCGCATGGCAACAAACTTAAAAGAAAATTACATGAGCACTTTTGGCAGGTAAGGAAAAGCTCGGTTTTTTATCGTCAGTAATGTACTCGCCCTGCAATTCCTACACTGTATCACTATAACCAAACATAAAAAGGGATAATTCACTTTGAGTGTTTTGAGTCTTTTTATATTTCTGAAGGATTTTTGGAGCTGACAACCTCCTGATTGTATATTTTCTTTCTTCCAACACAAAACCCATAATGCCCCTATACCAGCCATTGTAGGGCCAATTGGACATTAAAAGCTGATGTAAGTATAATATGCTTCATTGCACATTAAAACTGTCTGTGCCAATCAAAACAAACACAACTGAAATCATGTAAAAACAAGTAATGTATCCTTTTAACACCACATGAATATTAGTGTTAGATCTGTGATCACTGCAATGACATGAAGAGACTTGTATTTCATTGTCATTTCCTGTGTTGAAGCTGCTCTTCCCTGGTTTGGAAGTGTTTGATTTAGGTGTCAAATGTCAAAGCCTGACCCCTATGTACAGTAAATATTAGGCTTTTTGAATAGAGGATGGAAAGAATTAGGCGTTTATAATGTTCCAGCCTTCAGAAGCGTGTGCCTGTCAGTGCATAAGTGTCTTTGGCTTCTGACCCACAGGCAATGAATTTACATTCTTCCCTCAAAAGCAATTACTCACTGGAGAGAATCAGGGTGGGTCAGTACAGCAAGGATTCTTTTCTGTTATCTCCCAAGGACTATGAAGATCAATCAAAGCAATTCAATTTACATATTCTTTATCATTCCTGACTGCAATAAAGTTATTAGTACTGTAAAAATTAGCACTGTAAAGCTCTCTTCAAAACAGCAATAAATCAAAGAAAAAGAATGACCGCCTTCATGTTAACTAGCTTGTTTAAAAGTTCACTTCAAAATTAGACTTGGACTTCAGAAAAAATGCAATGGGAGTGTCTGTTATGACCAGGCATACAGGAGAGGAGTGGAGGAATTCTTTTGCAAAGGTCATTAATAAGTTGGAATCATTTTGACATAATGCCAAGCCTCCCTAGGATAGCTTGGACTGAATGATCCTGTTTCTGTCTCTCCTTGTCTTTATGACCTCTGTGTAGCAATCGTAGAACATCCTGCACTTTAGGCTTCTTCCGCTTAGTAAAAGTGGGCTTTTGTGTGATATTATTATCAGTTTTGCTCCTGACAGACATCTGTGATGGTCTGGTAGAGGTAGTGCATGGTGTTGTGGAAGTAAACAGCAGTTCAGAGGGCTTGATTTCTGAATAAGACTGGACTCTCTGGGGAGGCGGGGCCAACTGACTGACTGACATGGGAGATGGCATTCTGCCAACCAGTCTTGGGTTGTGATGATCTGAGGAAGGATGAGTTTTTGTGAGAACAAGCCCTGTGGAAGGAGATGCAGTATTTGCCATTGAATGAGACCTCAAGGCAAGACTGGGTTGTCCTTTGACCCCAGAACTATAAGGGGGGTTTGTCTTTGCTTGGGGCGCTGTAGAAAACTGAAATGAGAACAGATCCTTCCATGGCGTCTTGACTTTGTGGGATGAAGGCAGCAACGGGTAAACTGCAGATGTGACGTTCTTCCCAGAATGAATTGACTTTGTTTGTCTTGACAGTTTATTGGTCTTTATGGTATGTTGAGGCACTATCACACAGCCTTTGCCAAACCTTGTAATCCTTTCCATCAATGTATCTGTTCTATTTAGCCAGCTGTTACTTTTTGACTTATTGAGAGTCTTCCCCTGCCATTCTGCAGTTGACCTTGCAAGAGTGAAAACAGCCATGCGTTTTCGGTTCACCTTTCTCTGGATTATTTTGAATGGGGATACAAGAGTCTTTGGCATGTGGTGTTGTTTACGCAACTGTGGGATAGCTGTGGGTTTTTGTACGGAGAGGTGGAATGTCCCCAAACTGTCAAGTCTGTTCAGGGATTTGGACTCAGGGAGTTTCCTTACAGCGGTTCGTATCGACAAGAGGTTGGAAGCAATCAGGGGTGCAGATTTCTCAATGGGAGCAGATAGAGGTTTGTGCCTCGTTCGTCTTATTCTGCTGATTTCCTGCGCTAATTCGGTGAAGCCGTCCATCAGGACCTTCACCTTGTCCTCCAGTTGACTCATCCTGGTTTCCATGGCGATGTAGCCCTTCTCCAGCTGCGTGACCTGTTCCAGCTCTCGTGCAGTGGACCGAGCGGCAGTAAGCTTCTCCAGCTGGGTAAGGAAAAAGCCCTGCTGTGCTCCCAGGGCCTGGAGACTCTCCTTTGTGTCCAAACTGCCCCTCTCCAGCATGCTCAAGCGTCGGCTGAAGCTGCTCATGGATGACCTAAGCAAGGCCTGGAAGCTGTGGTGCCCAGCCTCCGGGCGCGGTGTGTAAGTATGCGGAGCTAAGGGGGTAGCTTGGCTCGAGCTGAACTCAACCGCATATCCCAGCAGAAGGCTGGGAGTGGCTACAGACTGCGAGCCGAGGGATGGATCTTTCAAAGGTTCCGGCTCCACCGGGCCAATGATAGAATTGTTCACCTCGTGATGTTTGTCAGATAGCTCTTGTCCATGCTGTGACTCGGGTCCCGACTCGTCACCGAAGACGAGCTCTGGGCCGTCGCAGGAAAATGGGAGGGAACCGTGCAGAATTCCCTGCAGGAACATATCTCCGCAATCGTCTGTGGTACTTTGGTTCAAAGAGCGGAAAATGAGAGTCAGGGGCATGCATCATCAGGGAGACCCATGTCCGACGCACACCACCGAATTTAGCTTTCATTTTCTGCTTGTTCGTTTCCCAGTCACCAGCCATCTTTGCAACCTCGGCAAGTGGCAAAGATTGAGACAGCAAAAAATTGATTTCAAGGAACAGTGCTGCAATGTTTATGCCTCAAATACAGGCTATGTAAACATGTCTGAGGCTTAAACACTGACTACAGTACCCAACAGCTTCTGCCAGTTTTGACTACTAAAGTAGCTCTACACCAATTCTACTGAAGCTAAAGCAAAGGAGGAAAAGCAAATACATTTTTGCAGGAAAATACTGTAAGTACCATAAGACACAGGCCGCTACGTATATAAATTACATTTATAAACCTAACTAGCTGACAGCTGGCTACAACAGAGCAGCAGAGAGAAATGTACTTATGACTTATTGTGGCACAAACATATGCTTCATATACCCAGCTATCTCAAGAAATGTCCTAATCCTGCCAAGATTCATATTGAGCCAGACAAAATATTTAATATTTTCTCAATCGTATATCTTTCCTTGCATTTCTGTAGTTTTGTCACATTGTGATAGGATGCTTCCTAAAATAGAAACAAACCTAGATTGTCTGCCAACACCTTTCAGAAGCGTTCAAAGCAGAAGTATTTTACACTATCAACTTGTGATGAAATTTCTTCTTTCTAAAATTGTTCTTGCAGGGTAAACTCTGAAAACACCCATGACAGTCTAAACCAAGCAAAAAGGTATTTTTAAGATCATCACAGTTCCTACTCAAAGCTAACCCAGACAAAGAATGTTTTGCAGCATGAAATGGGCAGCATTGATTGGCTTTTGCTCCACCCATTCCAGATTCCAAGGCCACTCAATCACAATGGGAATGACAGGAAGAAGAGAGACATGCTTCACGCACTATTTTACAAGAGACCCCAGGAAGATATTCAGTCTCCACTCACCACAATCTTACACCAGGCCTTCTTAGACTACAAACGACTCACCAGGGGAACAGAGGTCCCTTGGACGGGGGGATCTTACCTCTCACAGCGCCGGCCAGTGTGACCTGCAGGGCAGTTGTCACAGGTAGGCTGGCCATCAGATGCCAGGTGGCAGGTCCGTGAGTACCTGTTGGGGGGGCAGGTGAGATGTTCTGGCATTAGGCAAAGAAGAGGCCACATCCATGTACCATTTTTAATGCTTCCTGTGGGTCTCCGCCAATGGCCAAGTGAAACGGAGTATTTTTGTGAAAAGCTTGAGTGTTGTGGGGGCTTCTGCTTGCTGCCATGGACATTGAATATCTCAGAGGGTTCCACTCACTGGTTGCCAGAGGAGGTGCCTGGGCAGGGGCAAGGCTGACAGGCTGCTGGACTGCCACTCTTGGGGTTGCCGTAGTAACCATGTGTGCAGCGGTCACAGCGCGGGCCGATGGTGTTGTGCTGGCATTGCTGAGAAAGCGGAGGAGGGGGGGTTATGACACAGCAGAGGAGATAAACATCTACACACCTTGTTGTTAACTTAGATAATGTACACTTTATAATGTACCTGGAAGTAAAAACCAACATGAACTGGTCTGAAAGCACAGACTGCTTCCAGATGAATATGTAGCATACAATTTTAAGCATGTCTCAATTACGGTTATACTCCAAACCAGTGTTCAAACAAAATCTCACTTTGCCAAATTAGGGTAGTTTGTGAATACAATTTAATTTTGAAAATACAAAACCCAGAAACCAAAGCTCAGGGTTTCACATGAAATTGCTGCCCCCACTTTCATCACAGGGCACAGGTTTGGGACATGCACAGGTTTGGGAACAGAGGGGATACCCACCAGGCAGTCTCCGGTGTCAGCATCACAGCTACTGGCATGCCCGTAGCAGTCACATCTCTCACAGGTGCCCAGGTATAGCCCCGATCCTGTTCGGCTGTACCCCACATCACATTCCTGCAACGGACAAACGGACACAAGAGACCGTGAACCTCGCAAAGCATTTCTTCAAAATCTCAAGACATCTTGCGACAGAGTCTGCGTGGAATCATACTCAAGAAATATATCAAGTTTTTTAGCACAAGTACAAAATATCACATGAGACTTCAGAGGAGACTGGGGGGTTGGGGGTGTGTTCCATACCTGACATGAGGGACCCCTGTACCCCTGGGGGCAGGCACACTCCTCCACCTCCAGAGCACGTTCATTGCCGGTAGAGTGGGGGACGGCAATGTCCATTCGGACGTCCGACATACTGCAGATCACACAAACCAAGCGAGAACCCAGTCAGACGAGAACACATGTGAACAAATCCAACCCTCTAAACTGCATGCTTTACATCCCACCATGTGGACATTCTCGTTCACATGCTAGTTTAATACACCTCAACTGTTACCATCTCAACCTATTGCTGTAGGATGGGCATCCCCCTATAGCTGAGTTCCTCCTGAGATTTGTTCTAGCCACTGTTTGACATTTTTTCTCCTATTTTTTACTCATGTGGTATTTGGGGGCTTAAGGCTGGTATTTCCATTTTCTTTTTTCTTCCCTTCTGTTACTCTGTACGACATTTTCTGTGAAAAGCACTATACAAATAAAACTGACTTGAACTGAATATTTTGGATCCGCAGCGCAAAAGGATCATAACCCAGGTCATCACACCAGGTTTTCAACTGCCGAACTGTAGATCAGTCTGTAGATCAACTGGAGAACACTCTGTGGGTCTTGCAGCAGTTCCACCCTCTCCTCACCTGCTCTCCGCCATGTTGTCGGCGTAGGTGGCTCGGATCATGAACACAGAGGTGTCGGCCAGGGCCATGAGAAGGTGCTCTCGGGTGCAGGGCTGCCCATCCGCGCGCCTCCACATCCCCTGAACGGCAGAACGCATGAACACATTATGATCAAATCTGCACTTTCTAAGCTCATCGTTTACCTACAGATGACAGCAGGAGTCGGAAATTACAGCTATTTGTTTCCACCAATTACCCTGGCTAAATACACCCACACTGCTTCTCTTGTAGAAAACATCACAGTAAAACGTTTCATACAAGCGCACAAGAAGGCTTCGGCCATCGTTCTGTCATTCAGAATTTTCATTCATTCATTCATAAATGTACCTAAAATGTCGGATGGCGTAAATCAGTAGTTCCCAACCCTATTCCTGGAGATCTATCATCCTGTAGGTTTTTCATTTCAACCTGATTTACTAATTAGCAGCTCAATGAGGTGTGCTTTGTTAGGGTTGGAGTGAAAACCTAGATCTCCTTGATCAGTAGATCTCCAGGAACCGGGTTGGAAACTACTAGCGCAACTGTTAGGTCAAGTAAGTAATCAAGTAATCAAGTAATTGAGGAAGAAGTTGGCACAGAAACAGAAAAAGCTTTGTCCCACTCTGTACTAGAGAGTGTCAAGCACTGTGTCATGCTTGGACTTGAACACCCCAAGGGTCTCTGCCTCTACTACGTGACCTGGCAGGCTGTTCCCCACATTTACAATACGCTGTGTAAAAGTGCTTCCTGACATCAGGGCTGGGGGTCGGGAGGTCAGAGTTAGACCAGGGATGGGGACTCCCACGCTCCAACGGCCAGAGATCCCGTGACCTTCCGACTGACTGCCCCTCTACTCCCGGAACACCTGGCCGCTCTGGAAAAGTGATCCGACAGGTAAGCCCATACCTCCCTGAAGGGCACGGTGATGGTGGCCGGGACGCGGGGGAGGGGCTTGGTTTTGGAGAAGTGTTCCAGGAAGATCCCGTTGCCCTGGAGGACCACGTCTGGCTGGCCGTCGATCACCAGCGAGCGGGAGCGGGGCTCGTAGCGCACGGTATAGCGCAGCTCTCCGCCGTAGGCCGTCACCTGGCAACGGTGGCGAAGAAACGCAATATTAAACCACTGTGACAGGCCTGACAGCACATCTATATAAAAATGGCCTTGGGACCCAGGACAACCAACTTTGCAGAAAGATATTTCCATTGTTTGAATAGTTTACATTGCATTGGTATTTACAAGTATGCATTCAGAAGCTATGGCTAATATGTACTGAAATCACAAACTGTATTATTTATAACCTAATTTGGCCACCAATTAATGTGTTATTTAAAAATAAGTCTGATACATCACTAAAAACTATTCAACATGAACAAAAATGAAATCCTATCCAAACAAATGTGATTCACCAGAGAAATGTTAGTGCTGGGCTATCTCCCAAAACAAATTTTCCCGACTTCCACGGAATATGAATTGGAGGTGAAAACTTGGAGCACTGTAACCTTGTCTCCACGGAAACTCTCCGGCAGGACCCAGTAGTAGATGTCGGTTGGAATGTCAGCGAAGGAGCGGAACGCCACCTCGGAGCTGCTCTTCTGGAGAATTCCCTGGGTGATGGAGCGGGTGTTGGCCCCGTTGGACAGAGTGAAGAGCTGTCCGTTGACCCCGCCACGTACCTGTGAGATATAAACAATAAGAAATGACAGGAATTATGCAATACAATCATAGAATGGCAAGCTGGTCTGCTTAAAAAAAATCATAATAACTTGATATCCATGTAAATGTCCATTTAGCTAGTTTCCACCTGTGCTCTTGTATTCTGCTCACAGAACCCAACCAAGAAAAAAATATTTGTGTATATCACTGCACTATCTACTTTTTGGCTTATATTTAAATATTTAAAAAAGTTGTAAATCTTAGATTTTACACAAAGAACCACTTCAGTTTCCGTTCTACTTTTTAGAGTTCCTGTATCTTTCCTGTAGTGTGGTACCCAGGTTTGCAGAACATATGTATAACTTCCTTTGATTGTATACTTTCTGCAACATACCCCTGCATCCCCACACGCGTCAATATGCGGACAGCTTGTGCAATGAACATTAGCAGAGGCGATGGACACACCTGGTCGCGGCTCCAGGAGGAGCTGGCACACTGCTTGGTCACGCCCATGCAGAAGCACTGCAGGCAGCCATCGGGGTTGGCCTCGCTCAGGTGGAAGGAGCCGATCTTACACTCGTCGCACAGTGCCCCCACCACGTTTGGCTGAGGGCCGGAGAGGCAGTTAGAACTTCTTTCAGCATTTTCACACAAAGCATCGACCACTAACGCAGGTCTTCATAAAATAATAAATTGTTATATAATACATTTATCCAAAGCGACTTACGGTTCATTAGACCAAGCGGGGGGGGGACAATCCCCCGAGAGCAATGCGGAGTTAAGGGCGTTGCTCAAGGGCCAAGCAGCTGTGTGGAACTTATAGTGGAAACACCAGGGCTTGAACCCCCAACCTTCCAGGTCCCAGTCATGTACCTTAGCCACTGCCCATCTTCAGTAAGCTGTACTTTTAGTCTCCTGTCCATTTCAGCAAACCGACTGGATGAATTTGCTGTTTACTCCTACTCCTCTGAAATATGCATCTTATCACACCCCGGATGTCATCTAAGGTAATCAAGGAGTTTGGGCTCGGATTGTACATTCCTATGAGGTTAGGTCATACTGTTCATTTGATTTGAGGGTCCGACATTATGTGGGTGGATAAAAGTAGGATTTAAACTGGATACGTGCAGAGACTTTAAGGTAATAATTGAGTTAATTTCTAGCACTGCAGGGTTTACCTTGCATGAACAGGGCCTGCTGTTGAAGTTCACTGTTCCTCGGTTGTCACACTTGGAGCTTGCTGAGCATGAGAGGAAACAAACAGGTCATGATATGGGTGTGTGTGTGTGAGTGTGTGTTCAGTTGTTCTAGTACCTTACAATCTACTTAACCCATCTACTCTGCATGTTACGAAAAAATTTAATAAAGCTATGTTTCCACTTACCACGCAATGTTTCACAGAGACCAAAGCACTCGAAATGGCAAAGATTTACATCCAAAAAACTCAACACCAACATCTTTTGCAAATATGAAGCCAAACAACTTTCTACGAAAGCATGCCAACTGTGTACACACAGTGCCCTCCATAATGTTTGGGACAAAGACTCATAATTGATTTATTTGCCTCTGTACATAATTTGGGATTTGTAGTAAAAAAAAAGGAAGCAAATAAAAACACCTGAGCAAGGTAAACCCTTACAAACGACTGGGAAGCCATCCGTCCCAAGCGTTATGGGGGGAAATGGAGGGACTATGTATAAACACAGCTGTAATTTCTACACAATGAAACCAAAATGTATAATTTTTATCTTTTTATTGATTCCAAATCTAAAATTGTGGCAAATCAGAGGCAAATCATGGGTCTTTGTCCAAAACATTATGGAGGCACTGTCATGCAAAATCTCAACCAAAACACAGAAACATTCTGGGACGCGATGTGACACGTGTGAGCCGCAACAGATATCCAGGACATCTAGTAAAACTATCTGGGTGGATACATAACACTTCGAATAAGTGGTAACATAGCTTTAGTTCATTTTTAGGTAAAATGCCTCCTTAATAAGGGGTCACCATGCAAAACAGCAACATTGCATATGGTACTGACTGTTTTGAAGTGTACAATAAGGAGTGTAATTGAGGCTTGTTGGATAAGGTTGGTGAGTAGGTGCTGGGAAACACTGCTAGCTCTGGAAGGCAAAGTATTTGAACTCACAACTTGGAACACACTTCCCGTTGGGTTGAAGGGGGTTGCCCTGGTAACCTGGAGCACACCTTCCGAGAAAATATGGATTGACACATGAAATGCCATTTCAAAATTCATAACTGAATGATTCAGCATCAAAAATGTTTTTGTCAAAACAAAATTATTATTATTATAGAAAAAAGAATAATGGTTATTAAGAAACAGCACATAATGCTGATAAGGCTTTTATCAGTTTAAAAGGTTAACTCAAACAAACTAGCGGTAGAAACAGGATGTCCCAGTATGATGTCATTTCCTCACCGTTCACAACGCCTTCCTGTGTAGCCAGGCCTGCACGCGTCACATGTGGCCTGGTTGTCATGGTCCAGGAAGCAGGTGTCTGAGAATCTTTAAACAAACAAAGGAACGGCTCAGATTTCCATAATTTCCAGACGCTTTCCTTTGGTTAATGGGTAGCAGGGAATGGTAATTTAGATTAACTTTAAAGTCCTGCGGTGCTACAGCTGCCTGTGACCGGCTTGCGACCCCTTACCTGCGAGACGTCTCAGTGTACGGGCAGGGACAGGGCTTGCAGTCATCAGGTCGGCCTCGTCGGGGATCTCCGAAGTAGCCCGGCCGACACTTGTCACACTGCGCGCCCTCTGTGTTGTGCTGGCAGCTCTAATGCAGGGATTGGGTTGGGGGGTGTAATAAAGTGTCAATCAGACACAATTCAAACATGATTAATTCCTTAGTCTTCGCTGTAATCACCAAAAGGTTTTAAAACGCTGTACCCTTATGCATGCTCTTTGTCGTAACAGCTAAACTCTTGATCAGTTGTGGTTGTTAAAAACATGGGTTCAAAGTCCTTCCCAGGGAAATGTTCCTTAAATATATTTTAACAAAATGCAGGTGAACGATCTCTTCGTTATCCACAGCTGGTTGTCCAGATATCCAATTAGAAGCCCGCTGATACAACCTATAATTTAGCGACCCTTTGCTAAAGCAATCATTTACTGTGCAGCACATGAAAAACAACACGTGCAAAGAGACTGGCAGGGTCACTGCTTTGAGCAGTGTGTGTGTGTGTGAGAGAGAGAGAGAGAGAGAGAGAGAGAGAGAGAGAAAAAGAGCAATTGAGTGAGAGAAAGAGAGCAAGAGAGAGAGTGAGTGCGAGAGTGAGAAAGAAAGGGAGACAGAGATAAAGAGAGAGGGAGAGAGATAAAGATAGAGGTAAAGAGAGGGATAGATAGTGAGAGAGAGAGAGAGAGAGAGAGAGAGAGAGAGAGGGGCGTACCAGGCAGTGGCCGCTGATGGGGTCACAGTCACTGGCGTGGCCGTTGCAGTTGCAGCCGGCGCAGGTCCCCAGGAAGGAGCCACCGGAGACTCGGTCGAACCCGGCCGTACAGATCTCACAGGACAGGCCCGAGTAGCCGGGGGGACACCTGAGAAAGCCGCACGTCAACCCCAGTGGCCCGGCGGTTCAGTCACCCAACACCTGCGCTAGCACTAGCGCCATGACGGATTTTCATTTTTAAATGAGCTCCACAAAAAGAGATTATAGGATTATAGGTTCTAAAAAAATTGAATGAATAATGGTCTATATAATAATAATAATGAATAATAAGGTTTGGAAATTGTGACCTCACTGAGGGCCTCAGCAGGACTGCCAGCACATTTTATTACATGAATTAAAATTAAGCGGAATGAACCAAAAATGAAAGAAACGGAGTTCTAGAACACCAATTTATATATATGAAAAATATTCTGAAAAACTCCTTAAAGGGTTAAAGGTATATTCTAGACTGATATCAGGAAGCATGTTTTTACAGAGAGTTGTCAATGTTGTTAACAGCTTGTCAGACCATTTTGCAGAGGCAGAAAAACCCTTGGGTTGTTCAAGTCCAGGCTCAACGCAGTGCTGGGAATTCTCTAGTCTGTAGGTAAGTGAAAACCCTGGACAGGCTGAATGGCCTTGCTCCAGAGCTAGGTCAAATACGTCATTGTTTTGGATTCAAATACTTTTCTACACTGTACTGAGCTTGCCTGGTGCACTGGAACCTTACTCTCAAAGAGTGCAAACCCCACTTTCTGGCCCACTTGTTTGGCTCATCTGCACCAGGCAAGATCAATCGAGCACAGAAACGTATTTTAATCCAAAACCATTATGTATTTGGTCTGCCTCATCGCATGCTCTCATGCTCTGGTATGGCCCGTGCTCACCTGCACTCCTCCACCTTCTGGGCAGGGCCCTGCAGGCTGTACTCCACGGTGGCCGTGTCCATGACGATGTCGCTGAGGGCAACGCTCACCATGCGGTTGTCGTAGATGGTGCGAATATTGATGCTCTCGAGATTGACCAGAGTCATCATCAGGTCCTCCCGGGTCACTGCCCGGCCGGACGAGTGCTGCCAGTTTTCCTGTCAGGGGGGGGTGGGGGGAGGGGAAGATTGTTGACCGTCAATCTCCAAAAGCTCAACCCGATTAGTTTCACACGCTGTCTACATGTATCGTACTATGCGCTGTGTTACCAATGGGAGACTGAAGATCATGGCTGTAAAACAGATGGAGTGGTCATGTGCTATCAATGGTGCATTTCAACCATTTTTGGTTGGGGAACAAAGTATTTTGTGTACACATGCCAGTGATTGGCAGCATATGGCAGTGGCTTTCTAACTTGGTCATGGGGACCCATGTGTATGCTGGTTTTTGTTCCAACCACAACTGCAACAGCTTTAGAAAGATGCTATTATGTTTCAACAAGATGTATTAATAAGCATACACATGGGTCCACAGGACCGAGTTTTAAAACCACTGGCATATAGTATGTAGCTCCACCCATTATGCTTAACCT
The DNA here is from genome assembly GCF_963514075.1 of Conger conger. NCBI lineage: Eukaryota > Metazoa > Chordata > Actinopteri > Anguilliformes > Congridae > Conger > Conger conger. The sequence continues at coordinate 18,327,241 of NC_083769.1, forward strand.
CACTTTCCCATCATTCATATACTATTACTGTAAAGGCATATTGTCACTGTGCAGGACTACAAACAAAATGATGAGACGTACAGTGTACTAATGGCAGTAGGAAGGGTAGCTATCTCTGAGGCTTTCCTTTTTGTTTTTTTTTTTATCTTGCAACGATTGTTTCTGGTGCTAAATTGTAAATCATTATAACTGCTGGCACACTTGGCAAATTAATAGTCAATTTACTAAACTTTACCAATAAATAAATACAGTAATCAGAGTAATTTAACAATTGGAATGAGTCACATATATACATATATACATATATATGATGACTAAGACTTTTTTTTTTAAGGGGCTTTTGAAGGTGATCTATTCTCTACTTTTAGAGGTGTGCTACACATACTAAAATGTTTCCTGGCTCTGTATGGGTCTGTGTAAATGTAATGCAGTAATATGTTCCCATTGAGGATTCTTTCAAGGAACTACATGGTGAGAGCTGCCTTTAAGTTCAACGCAAACAGCTTGTCTGCATATGCCTTTGGACAGGGCACTTCACCCCTGCGGCCAGGGTTTGCAAACGGTGAGTCAGTGAGAATGGCGGAACAGCACACACCTCGGTGAACTTGACCTCCTTCTGGTTAATGGCACTAGGGGGCGTGGGGTTGCCTCGGCGATAGATGAGTCTCTGTCCGTTCCCCACCAGAACCACGTCCGGCTTCTCCTGTGGCTCAGTCTCTCCCCGGGCCAGAATAAAGCGCACTTTGTACTTGAGCGAACCCCCATAGGAGTCAATCTAAACAGAGACAGAGAATTTTCCGTTGGGATAATCCATTGGAATTGCACTACTTGGTCTTAGTGGTTACGGGGCAATTTAATGCTTGGATTTGACCATTTCACACACTCATGCTGCTGGAATGTCACAGCTGGATCCACATAAACTGCACTGCTTGAGTACAAGACAGCTGAGAGCCCATGGCCTTCACACTGTCATCAATCAAGAGCACACATTAGGACTTCAAGCTGTTGACCCTTTGACCTGCTGATTAACAATTTGATTAATAATCAGGGGTGAACAAAGGATTTCTGTCAAGTATGAAAAGGGAAAACCAAGATGTATCTTCCGTGGCATCTGGCAAATATCCTATAAGAAACAGTTTGCCGCATACCATGGCATCAAAGCATATTTCATCATATCTCATCACTGAACATCTGACAGAAATGTATTTAATGTGCGTCTAGACCCCATTCGTACATAGAGTAAGTAATCAGGCAAGTTTTGTTGTAAAATGGTACTGCTGAAAAAAACAAAACAAACACTGAAGTGTAGACTAAACTCCTGAAACCGGTATTGTTGCCATTAGCTAAACAGAGTTTGGGTTAAAAGGTTAAATGAAGAAAATATTTACATTTATCAGCCTTTTGAATGGTTCGACACATCTCTCATGCCAGCATGGTCAAACATAGATGATTAAACTGCAGTTGTACCTCCACAAATGGAGGGATCTACATTTGCACACATTGTGATACAGTCCCAACTCAAACAAGGTGTGGATCGTGGCATTCTATCATATGCTTGTTAAAATGAGGATGGCGAGTGACTGTCCAGTGCCACCAGGTCTACCTTGTTCCCCAGGAACTGGCGAGGTAGGGTCCAGTAGGAGTCCAGGATGAGGAAGCGGCGAGACAGGTCCACCAGCTGGAACTCCTCTGTTTCGGGATTGATCAGGAGCTGGGTGGAGGACAGCGGAGGAGTGCCAGGCCGGGACGGGTATGACACGTTCACTCCTATGGGAGGAGAGGGAGGAACAGATCAAAAATATGGTTCAAAAAATTCTCATCAGGCCTTCGGAAAGATGGACATTTTCCAGAAATGTGTATGGAGGGCAATAAATTCTAGAGTTTTTAATTTAGCTTAATCCAGAAAATATTCTGTTGCAACATAGAATCTCTCACCAGACCACGGAAACCAGACCAAGACTGAAGCTCAATAAAATATAAACTTATAAAATAACAGACAACACCAGTACACAGTAAAATGTCCCGTGTTAATTCAACCATGTAAGAGTTGATTTAACACTGAACATTTCAGCGTGTAGTTTGGGATAACCAGAAAGGTTGCTATAGCCGTCAGGGATGGATATACCTTTGAAGTCGTCCTCGTCGGTGAAGCGCAGGTGGATCTGATTGCGGTAGCGGCCGGTATTCTGGCAGTTTTTGGTGATGCCAAAACAGAAGCAGGGGATGCAGCGAGAGCTTCCTGCCACACTGAAGTGCCCACTCGGACAGTTGCCTGCAACAGAAACATCTGAAATGTATCTGCATGTATGTTTTCCATACATAGTACAAGTTGCTTTACTCTTTCTTTGCATCATTTATACCGCTGTGCCACCTGTAAACAGTTTGTACCTCCACACCTCAAACATTTGAGTGTATTTTAAAGACGCATCTATCAGGCAGGCATTTTGTATGTTACTAATGGCTATGTCGTTGTACAATGTAAGGCTGAAGAAGGAACATGCCAATGCGGAGAGGGGGTACCTGTATTCTGTGTGAGGCTCAGTACGCCGTCTGGGACAGCAAAAACCATGCCCTTGGCGTTGATGGCCTCGCAGGTGTACGCTCCCTGATCGCCCTCTTTCACATCCCGGATAGTCAGAGTCCCACGCCCATTATTATTGGTCACTGTGATCCTGGGCAGGAAGCCAATCACACATTACATTCAAATTTCACAGGAAGGAAACGCCTATCTTTAAATAGTAACATTTTATATATATATTTTTTTTTTTGGTCTAGCAATTTGCAGTTTTCCAGATGTTTTCTTGTCAAATGATAGCAGAGATTGGAACCATGTGAACGCCTGCTATATACTGTATGGTCACATACCTCAATAGGAGGACAATGAATTTCCTCAACTAGTCCCTTAGCCTTTAACTTAGTTGGCTAACAGCACCTATTGTGGAAGAGGTGTTCTTTGGAACAATTGGCAGACCCCCCCATACCTCTCCATTTATACATTTATAATTGCTCATAAGTACATTCTGGAAAACAGGCACACCTTTTGTTTAAGCAATAGCACACTGTATGGAACCAAACTATGAAGCCATGCCAGATCAGAAACTTCTAAGCTTAAAATAAGAATCAGATCATACTGCAAGGGATGCTACATGCTACAAATGTAGATGGCTGAAGGTACTATTCATCCATCCATCCATCCATTATCTGAACCCGCTTATCCGGAACAGGGTCGCAGGGGGGCTGGAGCCTATCCCAGCATACATTGGGCGAAAGGCAGGAATACACCCTGGACGGGTTGCCAGTCCATCGCAGGGCACACGCACCATTCACTCACACACTCACACACTCATACCTACGAGCAATTTAGACTCTCCAATCAGCCTAACATGCATGTATTTGGACTGTGGGAGGAAACCGGAGTACCCGGAGGAAACCCACGCAGACACGGGGAGAACATGCAAACTCCGCACAGAGAGGCCCCGGCCGACGGGGATTCGAACCAAGGACCTCCTTGCTGTGAGGCGGCAGTGCTACCCACTGCACCATCCGTGCCGCCTCAGGTACTATTCAAATCTCTTTAATTTTATGAGCCAAATTACATTTTCTCGGTGAGCCTTAGCACCTGTACTTGCCTACTGCCTGCTTCAAAGCTTAGCTATTCCACTAGTTGCTAACGCCAGCCAGAATCTACAGCAAACTAGTAGCAACCTGTTAACCTTATAAAACCATACCACGTATGTAGTATCACAAAGGTAGAATGATAATGTACGACTGTTCCTGTTACTTTAGGATTGTTATAATTTTTATTTTCAAACATGAATACCTGTTTAAGAACTAAGGAGCAATGTGATGCATTGCTCCTTCTGGGGAAGGAAACTCTGATGACATCCATGCCCACAAATCTATTACCAATCAGATTAATACATCACACCTGTATATGACAGTTCAAAACCAATGTGAGACTGAGTAATCCACATACAGTAGCATGTTCACAGCTGAGATTAAATAAGTAACAGAAAAACTATAATTTGTCCATACAGTTGTCCATACATTGCATATTTTGTGTTCACAAATGAAATTGTGTGCTTTTGCGCTTTTTAAACCAGAGTGATCGAATGGAAGTTTGCCAAGGTTTAAGGTCATAATCCAGACAGAGGTAATATGATCTGCATGGAAATGGACAAGTCAAATGTTCTGTGCAATTGCCAAATGACTTCCTTTCAAGGGACTAACATAGCTTTGAATGCAGCAGACCAAAGAGATTTTAAAGTCTGGCCTCCAGCTGGAAAGTGTGATCATGATCATGTGACCCAGTTTAATATGTCAGTTGACCATCTCTGGGGGAGGAGCCATTAAGGAGCCTTTAAGGGGTCAACCTACCTGCTGCTGGTTGGAATGTGGCCCCAGTTAAGCCTCCAGGTGATAATGGGAGTAGGCACCCCCACGGCCGTGCAGGTGAAGGTCACAGTCTGCCCCCGCTGTGCCTTCACGGACTCCTCTGGGGGACTGGTCACCAACGGGGGTGCTGGGGAGAAATTAGTTTAAATAAATTGTTATTTAGCTGACACTTTTTATCCAAAACACTTACAGTTGATTAGACGAAGCAGGAGACAATCCACCCTGGAAGAATGCAGGGTAAAATGCCTTGCTCAAGGGGCCAACAGCTGTGCAGATCTTATCATGTCTACACCGAGGATTGAACCACCATTTTCCAGTTCCCAGTCACATACCTTAGCCAGTAGGCTACAGACTGCTCCCTTGATGAATTCAACCACTCAGCTTCTACACACTCAAACTGCCACACTCAATAAGAGTCCGATAAAGGAGAAGAAAAAAGAGAGACATGGAGGGAGGGAGAGAGAGGGGGAAACAAAGGAGAGAGAAAGCAGATATGGAAATGAGAAAGCTATAAAACAGATGGAGAGAGAGCAGAAGCAAAGATGGAGAGAGTTGTTGGAGAGATGAGAGAGCACAAAGAGAGATGGGATGGAGAGAGGGCAGGTAGAGATGGAGAGCATACAGAGAGAGGGAGAGAGCTGTTAAGAGAGATTGAGAGAGAGCAGATACAGAGATAGAGAGAGCTGTTAGAGAGATAGAGAACAGATACAGACATGGAGAGAGCTGTTAGATAGAGAGAGCAGATACAGAGATGGAGAGAGAGAGATAGAGAGAGCGAGGGTGGAGATGTAGAGAGCTGTTGGAGAGAGAGAGAGATAGAGAGAGCGAGGGTGGAGATGGAGAGAGCTGTTGAGAGAGAGATAGAGAGAGTGAGGGTGGAGATAGAGAGAGCTGTTCGAGAGAGAGATAGAGCGAGGGTAGAGATGGAGAGAGCTGTTAGAGAGAGAGAGATAGAGCGAGGGTGGAAATGGAGAGAGCTGTTAGAGAGAGGGAGAGGGATAGAGGGAGGGTAGAGATGGAGAGAGCTGTTAGAGGGAGAGAGAGAGATAGAGGGAGGGTGGAGATGGAGAGAGCACTTGGTCGCGGCGGAGAGAGGTCAGGGACTCACAGCAGTCGTACTCATCGGAGCGGTCAGGGCAGTCGGACTCCTCATCGCACTGGTAGCTGGCAGGTATGCAGGTGCGGTCCATCACACACATAAACTGCTCAGGGGCGCAGGTGTCCCCAGGGCCTTTGGTTGCTGCAGAGGGTGTGAACAAAAACATAATGAGGGGACTTGCCATTGCGCTTTATACAACTGAACTGCTGCTTTAAAGGTGCGTGGAGTCTTGTGTCAAGCCCCGAGGGTCTCTCCCTTCACTACATGACCTGGCAAGCTGCTCCAAAAAATACTGGCTGACAGCCATGAGGAACTGACCTTCAGCTAGTTTCCACCTAGCTTCCGTGTGCTGCTGACAGAACTCAATATAAAACATATTTAGACGTTCCAGTTATTAATTAGTCAAATCCCCCTTTGCCACCTTTCACTGAGACTAAAGAGTTAATGTATCTGAAGTCTGTCCTCAAAGGAATCAATTTAGTTGTCTTCTTTTCACCTCTACTTTTTTTTCCAGAGCTTTCACATCATTCCTGTAGTGTGGCATCCAGAACCACACACAATACTCTAGATGTGGTCTGAAACATGAGACATGTGTACACTTTTCCATAGTCTCTGTTTGAACTGACAAAGATTCCCTGGATACAGTAGGCTATTGTCAATACCATATGACAATATTAATAGCCAGGCCCCAGCAGCTCTATAAACACTGCTAAAAGAACACTGATGTAATGTCAGAATGTGACGCATTTAGGTGGTAATTCATCTGACAGAAAAAAGAAAGCCAAAAGCAGTGCCTTGAACCTGGAGCCCATATTTTGAGCTGCAAGCTAGACTGTAAACCTAAACTGTATGGGCTGCCTGACAAGGCCATCTGGCTGCAGTTTGTGTGAAAGTGCCATGAAACTGGACCCTTGTGGGAGGAAGTGACAGAGATCAGGAAAGATGTAGCAAAGCAGAAGTCTGGGATCAGGCAAGATTGGGGAATGAGAGAGCAGGCATCTGAGATCAGGGAATATTGGGAATGGGAGAGCAGGCTTTTGAGAACAGGGAATATTCAGAATGGGAGACCAGAAGTCTGGGATCTGGGAATATTTGGAATGTGAGGGCAGGCATCTGAGATCAGGGAATATTTGTAATGGTAGAGTTGGCTTCTGAGATCAGGGAATATTGGGAATAGGAGACCAAGAGTCTAGGATCAGGGGGCATTGGGAATGGGAGAGCTGGAGTCTGGGATCTGGGAATATTTGGAATGTGAGGGTAGGATTCCTGGATCTGAGAATATTAGGAATGGTAGAACAGGAGTCTGGAATCATAAGAGATTGAGAATGGGAGAGCAGAAGTCTGGGATCTTTGAATAATTTGAATGTTAGAACAGGAGTCTGGGATCTGGGAATATTGGCAATGTTAGAGCAGGTGTCTGGGACACTGGAAGATGGAAGACTCACGGCAGTAGCTCTCATCCGAGTTGTCTCCACAGTCATTGTCTCCATCGCAGCGCCAGAGCTTGAGGGCGCAGCGACCGTTCTGACACTTAAACTCATTGGGCTCACAGGGAGATGGGGTTCCTGTGCAGAGAAGTTCAACAGGACATTGGGTATTGCACTCCTGTGAGTGAATGCATATGATGTATATATTCACGTGCATTTCTGTAAGCATTGCACTCACCACACTTGAGTTCATCACTGCCATCGGTGCAGTCCCTCTCCCCGTCGCACAGGTAGTCTCGAGGGATGCACTCTCCGTTCTGACAGGTGGCCTGGCCCGCCTGGCAGGGCCCGCCCACAGGTGGCCGGGGTGGCTCCCTTTCGGGGAGGACTTTGGGAGGAGTGGGAGGAACATCTGATTCAATTGGTGGTTCTGAAACACACAGAAGACAAATGACAAATGAGCTTCGAAGGCAGGTCTACAGGAAATAAATTGTCTTTTAATGCCCTCCAGTAAGCGTCTTCCAAACCATCCCCTGTAAATTACCAACTGGATGCCGTCCAAACAAGCCAGGTGCTGGGACCGGTTTCCTGTCATTTTTAATGCTTTTTTCGCTTCCTCTCCCAATTGTTTCCCTTCCAATAATATTGACCAGCTGCACTCATTGCTGTAACCCCCGCTATCAGTCCAGGAGAGTGTAGATAAGCGTGTGTTCTCTTATCTCCGGCCTCCGCTTCGTTTCACATCATAGTCCACAGGCTTATTCTGCGCATACATAAACTGGAAGAAGAGGCTTCGTGGCACGTGGGGAAGCAGACCGTGGGAGCTGGGGATACGCAGCCACCCATAGGGGCAGCCTATGGCCTAGTGGCTAAGTTGCTTGACTGAGACCCAGAAGCTTGGTGTTTCAAACCCCAGTGTAACCACAATACGATCCGTGCAGCTGTGGGCCCTTGAGCACGACACATAAACCAAAATTGCTCCGGGGGGGATAGGCCCCTGCTTGGTCAAATCAACTATAAGTCACTTTGGATAAAAGCATCAGCTAAATAACTCATGTAAATGTGATGCAATCCTGGGAGAAATGACAGCCAGTTATGCATTAGTCCACAAGGCTGCCGGAATTAGTTAGCAGCATAGCCTGTCGGTACCAGATTAAGGGGTCCATCCACAACTTACAACAACGGCCTTCAAGCATGAAGCATGAAGCAGCCACGTCCTCTTATTTTTATATTCCAGGGGCAGAGCCAGGGACAAAGCCTGACTTATACCTCGTTGCACAACAGAAATCTGTTGTCTCTATGGTAACAAGTTGCCAAATAGCTGGTGTAGCCAATCCATGACAATGAATTTCAGTATTCCATCTGGCTGTCCAATCAACGCTGCGCAACAAAGACATAAGAAAATTCTACAGGAGCACGCCACTGAGAGAAAGTGCTGTAGGGCACCGTGTTGAGTTGAGAATGTGGCATCTTCATCATACAACAGCTGTCGTAAGAATGTGTGATGAAGTATACATCGAGCTTTAGAACCCTCCGAGCCCCGGAGGATTCACCTCAGGGCCTGAGGTCACTCACCACAGTCCAGCTCATCGCTCATGTCCAGGCAGTCTGGCCTCTTGTCGCAGTAGTACTCCTGCGGGATGCAGCCACCATCATGGCAGGTGAACTCACTGTGCAGGCAGGGCCGGGTGCTGGGCACCACTGTTGGTGAAACAGGGGTCAGAGGTCGAAGGTCAGACACGCACATTAAGAGCAGCACACCGCGCCTGAAGCCGAACTGAAAAGTTGATTTTGTGCTTTTTACCTGTGGAATCTTCAGAATTGAGCAAAGATTATTGTACTGCTCCTTACCAGAGGCAGAAATACAGGACCTTTTAATCTGGCAGAACTGAATCAGCTGGTCGGTGATCTCCAGAATAGACAGTCATGACATTATACGCAGGAGCCATCAAAACAGAAAACAGCAGATCATTTTCCGAGGGGATCATGATTCAGTTCTCATTTGACCTTGAATGAAGAATGTCCACACGCTTGTTATGTTAGGAACTGATCCGTGTGCTTGCCTGAGCTGAACGAACAAGTGGCTACAAGTGAACTTCATCTGAAGGGCCAAGCAGCAAAGGACAGCGTGAAATGTCTTTTTCCAACCATGTCATCAGGGAAACATGTAATGCTTCACATGACTGACTTGCTCTCTAGCATTAACAACCGTTTCCTTCCCTAACCCTAATCTTAAAAATGCAAAATTACAGAGCAGCAACGAGCAGGAGCTTAGCAGTCTGTTCAAAGAGACAGAGAGCAATAAGCTGTGATTTTAGAGGTAGACCGACAATACACAAGAAAAAGAAGTGTGCCACTTTAATGATAAGCGTTAGCGGTTCACTCACTTTTTGACATGCCTATAATTTCTGTTAAAATAATAGCCTCTTTTGTTACTAAACCTTATTTTTTTGCCTGTGCTCCTGGAATCTCATGCTAGTGCTAATACTCATTTATAAAGTGATGAAAAACTGCCTTTCCTCTTCTATAGAGACAAATCTCAGCAATCTAAGATGACAGATAAACCTGTGATTTCTTCAACAGACCAATTCCATGCAAAGTAGTTATTTCAAACAGTTTTTAGCAGGATACACACTCAGATGGTTAACCAGTTTCTTATTGTGCAAGATGCAGAGGGAAACATGCAAAATGAAAATCATGACCTTCATGCCAGATTTCTTAAAAATGTAAACATGTAACAAGAGAAGGCCTGGCTATGAATACATTACATCAATGACAAAAAGGTACAGTATTTTAGAAACAAAGGGGCCATTAATCAAGATAATGCCAAGATAGTTTTCTTACCAAAATTGACATTTAACATGGTCACTCAGTTAACTGTATTCTTCTTTAAAACAGCAGTAAAAAAACCTTCCAAATAAGTATAAAATCATGCACACGCACACATACCCAGGCATAAATGCAAACGCAAACAGAGCATGAACCTACATACTCTCACATACACAAATACACACATATTCACAAAAATACACAAACTGGACATTTGGACGGGTCAACTTTTGGTAAATGGGCAAATCTGCGTGCAGACGAGGCACTGTCATTGAGTTAGAGACGTCCGGGGTGCCCATGCAACAGACACAGTACAAACCTGGGAAAGAGATGGGCTTCGCTGCCGGAGGCAAGTGGGCTAAAAATCGGAGAGAGGTGTTAACAAGATGCTACCGTCAGCTACCTGGGGGGTATTCCACAAAGCGGGATTACTGAATTAGCTGGGTAAAACCCAGAAATAGCTCTCTTTACTTCAGTCCATGTTCCAGATTTTTCAGGCTTGCGTGTTTTACTCGGCGCAGTTATCCAGCAATCTCAGTAATCTTGCTTTGTGAAACAGGTCCCTGGGCTGTTTTAGCAGACATCGCCACAGGAAGTTCAGATAACTGATGGCCAGATGTGCCATGGGAAGCTTGGACAAGTAGAAGTTTATCGAACAGAAGACATGTTCAATAATAAGCAATAGAAGTCGGACTGAGCTACTGAATGTCCTTTCCAGCATTAGCGCGATGGTTGTTATGACTTAGCGGAGTGACGGCGTTTGTCGGGATCCCTCACCTTCTCCCAAGCGGCGGAACTCGAAGCCCTCCACAGAGGTGACGTAGGAGGCGATGGAGCCCTCCATCACCACAGAGTACAGCACGCTGCGGATCTGCTCATCATTGGAGTTATAGTCCGACGCCACATCCAGCTCCACAAACACATTCTCGCCAATCTTTCTGCAGGGGGGAAAAGCAGCAGGACTGGTGAGAACCGGGACAGACCAGGTACACTACAAACCAAAAAATGCAAAATATTTTCTACTTGAGAGAAAGAGATTTGATTTTAAGTCTAATTACACGACTAAAACACTTCCTAAGACAAACACTTTTTGCAGAGTAACAAATGACCAGTCGGGTACAGTATACAGAAAACACCCAGGATTTTAGTTCTTCTATTTCTTCTATTACCTGCTTCTATTAGACTGATGGTTTTGATTACATGCTCATTCACTTGCTTCAACATACCACGTGGTTTACATGAAGAGCAATGTTACAATGAATTAATTTATCAATTAATAGTCATTCATCACTGCATTTTATTGTCAAAAGATATTTATTATGGGCCTTTATTTCTTACTGTGTTCTTGTGACTGAATTTGTTCTCATCGGTTGTTATGTTATTATCTGTAGAGCCCCCTATGAACTGTGAATGAACAATAATTACAGGACCCTTACCTGATTATAACCACACTGACTGTCTGGACTCCTGTGATTCTGTTGTATTCTGACTCCAGCTGTAGAGATAGAGATTATTATTAATATACTGCAACACTGTGTCAAAACTAGCATAACAACAATAATAACAACAACAGCAAGTGCATATTATTCCAACTTGCCAGGTGGATGATCCTGTACTGTGTGCTGAATAACATTAAGGCCTTAAATCATATATACTTTAGCAATGATGGCCCAGGAAGTCCTCCCTTTGAAGGCTGTAGTCTTTAGATGCTCCTTCACAGTAAAAACATCCTCTTAATTTCAGCAGTAATGACAGGCAATGCTGTAAGCAAACCTAATGTCTTCAGTTGCCCCAATGAAGGGCTGATACGCTGGAGAAGCACCATCGCAAGTATGAGCTCTGAAGCGAATGAAATTCTGACTTTAACTTTGTAAAAAGGGCATCCTCCACCTCGCCTGGAACAAGGGATGATTCGCCATATGTTCAACTTGTCCTTGTTTCAAACAAATTGACTGTCTTGTTTCATTCAAATTGTTTCATACAGACTGACTGTCAAAAATAAACAAACATTATTTCAGTCTCAAAGAATAGACATTAAACTGATTCTGACAGGTATCTTTATTTTGCAGGTCTTGGAACATGATCATCTTGACAACAGCACTCATTTGACTGTAACTTTGCACATTTCTTGTGGTAGTTGCTTACAGTGTTAAATTAATAGTGTAAGTCAATTTGGCTGAAAATCAAATGCTAAAATTGTAATCCTGAAAGATTATTGGGAGGGTGGGAGATTATAAAACAGCAGAAAGCTGGAATTGGAGCTTTACGTACCGTATCCACGACAGCATCTGAGATTTCCAGAAAAGCGTCGGAGTAGATGTTCTCCAGGTCTGGACTGTACACAAAGGAGTCGGTGAAGTTGACCAGAGCACGGTAGTACACTGCAAATGGAGAGGAACAGCGGTCAGGCTTTACAGTGCTGCAGTCACCACAGCGATTACACAACCACAGCGACTGCAGTCAGGCTCCACAGCACTTACACAACCACAGCGACTGCAGTCAGACTCTACAGCGATTACATAATCACAGCGATTGCAGTCAGACTCTACAGCGATTACATAATCACAGCGACTGCAGTCAGGCTCCACAGCGATTACACAACCACAGCGACTGCAGTCAGACTCTACAGCGATTACATAATCACAGCGATTGCAGTCAGACTCTACAGCGATTACACAACCACAGCGACTGCAGTCAGACTCTACAGCGATTACATAATCACAGCGATTGCAGTCAGACTCCACAGCGATTACATAATCACAGCAGAAGATCTGACGTACATACACATTAGACAACAGAACCAATAAGATATGAGCACTATTACACTGTTGAATATCTGAGTTACAAATACTACTATAAAGAACCAACAACATAAATACTTTCTACACATCTAAACTTTCGAGACAGATATACAAGATATGAATGATGTTATACAGTACAACTTCTGAGATACAAACACTTTTATCAACCTCCCAAATATAAACAGTCTAGAAAAAGCAGGTTTGTAACTAGTGCAAAAGAGTGGCCAAAAGTGCAATTTAAAAATAGTTATTTTAAATTACAACTGAATCAATCTAGTGGGAGGCTAAGCTGGATCTCATTAGAACATTCATTACCTTTTTCTTTTTTTTTTCTTTTTAACATCCGTGTCCACTTATCTGATCTACAGCTACATTTTGCTTTCTGAATATTTTCAGTATTCCGCTATCTTCTACGACACCATATTTTATTTCCAAAAGTGTTTTTTCATTCATTTTCAGAGAGATTTTATTTTCCTATCTTTAACATTCACATTCAGAAATGGAAAAGTGCACGATAATTGATATTGTGAATTTTGTGTACTACCATAATTTCTGTCTTGTGTATACTGAGGGTGTAATTAAATTGACTATACTAAAGAGTTTTACTACCTATTTGGTTTGTGGTGCATGTGGGACAATTTGTGGGGTAAAGGCACCTACTGCAGATATCTCTTCATGACCTGGGCTCAAATCGCACAGGGGTCTTACTATAGAGGACCCACAGGCAAATAGACAGTCGATTGGTCAGCTTAAACTGCGATGATCCTCGATCTTCTTGAAACCAAATGTTAAACTTGCATTTCAATTATAAATTTGAAATGCATTACACTTCTGCAATCACAACTTGCTGTTTAAATGCAGTAGCCTTTCTGCCATACTACAAATCGTTACTGCAGTGTTACATCAGACACAAGACTAAAGCTTCATAATGGATGTAGAACACTTCTTTGAAGGAATGACATTCCCAGCAAGGACAATGTGTTGATTTCAGCTTGAATATGTGATGCTTGAATACTTCACATTTTGAAGACTTGTTACATTTTGGATAGATAATATTTATGTACGGAGCTAATCAGGGCAGGATGATACATTTCTGGCTCATTATGCAGTGAAGCTTTCAAAATAGGAGAAGCTTGGCTCCATCTCTGAGTTTAGCTTCAGGCAATCTGGAACATTCTCATACGCAGACCCAAAACAGACACGTGCACACAGGGACTCTCTCTCTCTTACACACTGCACACACACTGCAGACACATGCAGGCACACATAAACACCACATGCTCAAACAACACATAGGCACATACAACACACACATACACATACAAACACATAGGCATATACAACACACACACACGCACACACACATAGGCACATACAACACACACTCACACTCACAAACACATAGGCACAAACAACACACACACTCACACACACACATACAAACACACAGGCACATACAACACACACAGACACACACACACACACACAGGCACATACAACACACACTCACACACACACACACACACACACACACAGACAGAGCCAAACAGTGGACTCCTCTGTTTGCCCAATCCAGATTTTTTCCGCGGATGAAAAGGAGTGACATCATCAAGTTCCAACACCCCCCGAGCGGGAGTGCCTGGAACGAGGCCTGCACGACTGTGGAGAGGAGACGCCACATTCCCATCACACCTCCGGAATCAGGCACGCCGGATCGGAGGGCTCGCGGGGGGGAGGGGTACACGGCGAGGCTCGGCGTGCGTGTGTCAGCGCAGCGTTGCATCGTGGGCCCTCTCTTAAATAGGTCAGCCACGCAGAGGCAGGGCCGCCGCCAGGGCCGCCCCGGCTGCCACTCACACACCAGCAGATGTTTAGGAACTGAGTTCATCGCAAGTTTTAGTCACAACTTTCCAGGGAAAGCATTACAAAGGCTCTGTTCTTTTTCTTGCCACTGTAAAGTGTCTTTGTGACAGTGTCTTTGCAAAATGCAGAAGCAAACAAAATTGAATTGAATCTGTGCAGAGAAAAACAACACCCTACACGGCATCGACTGATGCAGAGACATGAGTTATTTAGCTGATGCTTTTATCTAAACTGACTTACAGACTAAGCAAGGGCCAATCCCCATGGAGCAATACGGGGTCAAGAGCCTTGCTCAAGGACCCAACAGCTGTCCTGATAGTATTGTGGCTACACTGGGGCTTGAACCACCAACCTTGCAAGTCCCAGTGAAGCACCTTAGCCATTAGGCTATCAGCTGCCCTGGAGATGACTGAAATGCGTTGGGGATTCCATGGCTTAGTGTAAACAGGAGCCTGGTGTTTTCAACTGTATCATTTAATACATATATTTTATCACCTATATATGAATTTCTTCTCATCCAATGGGCAGCTTATACCACATCCTGCTCAAATAATCAGGCTTTAAATATCTCCGGGCCTCGCAGTGCCCAATTCTCACCCTCCTGCCACTTTGCCAGCATCTGATTTCAGAGTTGGAGGGGAAGTCAATATTTGTGCAGTTTCTTACAGTCTGCTGCTACTTGTCTTTTGAGGAGTCATGTTTGATGTGGGCTTGTCCCCAGATTTTGACATTTTACCCAGAATCACACTTAAAATCTCTCACAGAATCACTCTCTCTCTCAATCTCTCACTCTCACTCACTCTCCCTCACACACACACACACACACACACACTGACCCTCTCGCTCCTTCTCACTCATACTGTGTGCACAGACAATAACTGCACACTGTTCAATGGGTTTCATTTAAAAGAACAGGCTGTACCAGTACGTTATCTTTTTTTTGTTTTTTTTGCGAATCCCTGTAATTGAATTCTCAGCTCCATTCGCCCCCCCCATACAGAGAGCTCACCTCCACTGTCTATGCATCTAAATTGCTTGACTGGCAGTGCTGCGGATGTGGGCAGCTTCCTTCCCAAACATAAATAGTAAACACATCTAAAGACATCTAAAGACGCACCGCATTGGCTTACAGAGGCCTAGTTCCTCTCCAACGCCTTCTACTGATTGTGAGGAAAGGCCTCGTTCGTTTCCGAGTAAACTGAAAACTGCTTCTGAAAACACTGAATAAGGATACCGCATAAATTTTCCGAGCCGTACAATCAAGGGCTGCAGCCGACAGTAACGCATAGTGGACAGAAACACAAGTGGGGACTCTGGGAACTTCAAAAGGCCGCATGAAAGGCTCCAGCCTGATTGGCGGTTAATCTAATCGCGTCTGTTTGTGCCGCGCAGGGACCGTCTGAAGTTCCACCGGGTTCACGCGCCGTGGCCCACGAGCACCCCGACGATTGTTGCTAGGCCCTGCTCCGCCCGTCCCTCTCTCTAATGAGGGCCCTCCAGCGCTAATTCCCTTGCGCTGCCGGTCACTTCTTCCACCCGGGGAAAGCCCCCGTCCCCGCTGAGGGAAAGGGACTGTTGGGAAGAGGAGAAAAGAAGTCAGGAAAAATGGAATTCCAAAGTCTTAATTCATAAACGTTTTTTTTTCTCCGCGACCGAAGGACTGTGGCGGCTTTGTGAGGGGCTCCGCGGCGTGGCTAGCAGCTCGGCGTGGGACACAAAGACGCGATTGAGCTGCGCGGCCTTTAATGCCCCCACCGCTTTCAGCGCGACCTTCAAACCCGCCGTACCCACTGCGCCCACAAAAAATGGAAAATGGGGGGGGGGAGGCTGGACACATTGCAAACCCCACCAACTGATGCCAAGGTCTCTTTCTGCTGTTCAGTGGGTAGTGCATCCCCAAGGTTATGGGCTGCTGGAGGTAGGGGGGGATGGGGGGGGTCAGAGGTCTATTGAACCTTTAGCACTGGCAGTTGGGACCTCTGATGTAAAACCAGCTTGAAATGAGCAGCTACCAGCCGTTTCAAAACATAGCTTGAGCTGGTCAAACCATGTTGAGTATGGAGCTGGTCTGAAATGGTCAGCCAGCTACTAGCTGATTCAAAAACCTGAGATGTTTTTTTTCTGCAGGGACCCCAACTGTTCCCAAGTCTGCTCTCAAAACGGTCTCCCGACCTCCCAAGAGAACCTTTTTCGCTCAACGGCTAACGGGAGCGTCCTTCATGAGAGCTCCCACAATCAAAATGGCCCCATTTGTGCTTTTCTCATACCGAAGCTCTCGTGTCAGAACTGTCAGGAAGTCGCTAAGCTGAACCAGAACATGGTCAAAGCGACAACACGTTCTTCAGCAGCCGGCAGAGAATGTGGAGTTGCTAACCGCTCACTACACACTGCCCACTGAGATGCTAAATCCATGCACTCTCAGAAATACAGTCAGTGCAGGTACATTTTTGTTCTTCAAGGACCAAATTTCCCAAATCTGATGGGTACAAATGAGTAAGTTTTCCAATCAAAATAGGTACAAATGAATTATATATTGCTGGCTCAGGGTACAATTCTATGGACTTATAGGGTATCCCCCCAACGACAAGCATTTACACTTTTTGTACCTTTATTTCTGAGAGTGTGCATATGCTGTGGTGCCTGTATAATGTTCAGAGCAGGTCTTTACAGAATGTGGCCTTTACATATTACAACCCCTTCAGGTGAGAGCCAAGAGCAGTCTGTCAAAATTCACAAAAATGAAAAAATTAATTAAATTCAAAGGAGTTAAAAATGCCCTGTTACATGGAAAATGTTGTAACATTGTCACATTTCAAACACGAACATACACAGAACCCCAGTGGGTATGGGTCTGTGGGGGCACTTGGCGCAAACAGGAAAAGGCTAATTCCTCTAAGAGGGCAAATGAATACATTCGGAGTCGCTGTGTATTTATAGCCCATTCATTTGAAGGCACATTTCGGCTCAGGAAAACCTAAAGCCTGATTTCCCAAAATCATTATTTCGCTAAGAACAAGGGATGCAATTTAAGTGGGAAAAAACATGCTTGGGGGAAATTATGGCTGTGGTTGGCTGGCTAAACACACCCTAGAGCGGAGGCGTTACACAACACCATCAACGGTGGCAGCCTCAGAGCTTAGTGGGGGATTCAAAACCCAAGAGCCAGGCCACAATTCCTGAAATTCCCTCATTGCACTTGTGGGAGAGTTGTTGTTTCGGCTCCAGGAGGGTCCAGCCAAATGTTACATGCACCTTATCCTGGACAATTTTAACGCTCCTTATCCTGAATCATGAATGATGACCATTGATATTCCTGTATTCATGGTCTTCTGAGTATCCCAAATAATCCCTGTAAACATTTTCAGCTAACTGAACTGAACAGAACTCATGTTCTCAGAAGAACAGCACCACTGTGCATTTTTCTAAAGGAGTCACTCCAATGTGTACCTTTTCAGGTTTGCCATGATGGTAGGAGGTTTATTTAGAATAAGGCCTTTACATCAATATTTCAGTAATAGAGGAATGTCCTGCAATGTCTACCAATTACCCATAACATGGATACCAGCTTATTTTGTGTTGCCATTGGAATAAGGTGCTTACTTGTCATAGTTGGAATACATTTGGGTTAACATTGGAACATTAGTGTGTATGTATCATCAATGTTTCTATACGATAGAGAATAAATGGCCCAATGAGGACAATAACACACCCAGGTTCAGCATGCAGTATTTTGCTGGTTCACATGCTACATTTCCCCAGGCCTATTTTGGCGAAAAGATTTCAATCCTTCTCAATTAGATTTTCAGATAATTTACAAAACGAATGTAGATTTTTTCACCAATATCGATGAAGATGAAAAACCAACTGAGAAACCAACATCCAGCAAAAAATAATTCCTGAGTATTCATGTTTCTTCTCTGGAAGTGTGAGAAGTGTGTTTGACTGAACATGAATACACAGGAGGCATAAAACATTTGAACATCATGACAATTGATACTCCTGACACAAAGGCGACTCAACTTATTCTTCATTGTTTGAAGGCTGACACTGAGGTAATTACCGCATGTGAACAAGGCATGATATATTGTCCAAGGAGTCAATCAGATCTATTTAGAAGAATGAGCGCAACTGTTTTCACGACCATAAGACGACACTTTGACACCGGGTTCCAGGAATACAGTATTAGGCATGCCTATTACAGAGGGATGAAGGGAACAATAAGGGTCTTGTTTTCTGAAGTTGTCTCATAGAATAAAACAACAGCACTGCAGAGGTAAAGCTAAGGACAAAGCTATGCCTTGCTGATCTGACTTTGAGTCACTCCAACTGAGTTAGCATGACATCATCATGTCTAATAAGAGTGACAGCATGAGCAGTCCACTATGCTAGCAAAATACACAACATAGCAATTACAGTAAAATGTTGCACATTATTTCATATTTTTGAAGTAGTGGATGTGTAATATAACTAGAAATGTATGTTCACTGTGCATCGTAACTACCCACTATAATTATTTCCCTGCAAAGATCTTTCTTTTGTTTTTACTAAATTGTTTCTTTCATTTTTGATCAGTACAGTTAAAGGCCAAAGGCTAATCTAAAAGGCCACTCACAGGGATAAAGGCAAACTGTATGAAAAGCAAAATGAGGGGAAGGAGACAGCATTGAATCTTTCCACCCCTTTATCACAAGGCCAATTAATCTTTCTACTCCATTATCACAAGGCCAGTGAAACTGTCTGTCGCTTTATTTCTTAGCAATATCACGTTCATCCCGATGTCCACTCTGTCAGCAGCTGCAAGCAGTAGGCGAATGTGCTGACCAGCATGTGACAGTTCTGCACTCTTTATCACGCGAGCATCCAGATCTGTCTCTAAAGGATGGGAGGGACATGTGGTGAGAATCCATTTTGGCTCGGCTTTGGTTTGGAACGCACTCAGGCATTATCTCAGGCACCGGAGTGCGGAGGATATCCTCTAGACTGTGGCGACTTCCACCTCGTATCTACGGCACGGGGAATCCCGAAGTGAGAAAAAGGACAGGGCCGGGGAACGTTCACGGGAGGGAAAGGCTTCCTGTTTTCACCACGAAATGGACAAAAGGGTGCAGAAACGGAGATTTCTCATTAAGACAGCCGGTCTGACTCATTTATTTTAGTCACTGTTCTACTGTATTTCAACGGCAAAGAAACACAGGAAGTTCTCAGCCGCTGGGCCCAGTGCACGGCTTTGGCTCACATCCACATGCTGCTCTTGTGACCGTGTCCAACTTATTTCTGAAATATCGCTTTAGCTGAGGATGTGTGCATAAATGGCGTCTTAATTTAGATGAGCGGGGACAATAATGTAATGGCTACTTTTAAGGGAAGCACTATACTTAGTTGAGAGTGAACTAAGGTCAAGCATGTCACAGTTTCCTATGAATCATAGAAGGACAGGTTCAACACATTTCCTTATTCAGTAATGGGTGTCAATGATAATTAGAAGAAGAGAAAAATATTCAACTGCTGAATAATACAAGTCAGAGGAACATAAGCGAGTCCAACTCTAGCATTTCCTTGGAAAAGTCTGTGTCAGCAAGGGACACTAGTTTTTCCATTATTTATTTTCCTTTGTTATGTTCCTTATGACCATGCCCCTCTCCACAATACCTCTACCCAGAGAATCACTCAGCCAGAAAATCTCTCCAGTCCACAAACTAATGTAAGCCCACCTCAGAAGCTCAGTCTGTGTGCGTTTTTGGTTGCAGCAATCGAGTCTGTTCGGTCCAGCTGTTCCCCAGCTGCTGAAGCACAAAAGGGTGCAGCGTTTGAGATGGGGTTACAGTGAGCATCTCACAGAGAATCTTCTTCATTACACTCTGTGAGACTGCTCATAAGATTATATTTATTTTTTATTCTAGTGCACCAGTTGGTATGAATTAAAGAAGTTATATCTTGTGATCCAATGGGCCTTTCCATTTTGTGCATGCGTGGCTTGGGGGAGGTGCGCATGTTTAGCCAACATTTCAACAAAAGTTACAAGTAATTGTTTCTACAACATCTAAAGCACCACCTAAAATAAGCAAGCCACTGCTGGTCTCTCATTTCAGCTAGTGGACTGCGTGATGTCTGCTGGTGTTTTTAACTTGAAAAAGGTGCTGAAATCTTTTTAACTCACACCATCTGAAAAGGGAAGAAAAAAACAATCATTGTGTGTCTCAGACAACTTTATCCAATGGCCAGTATTCAATTACCATCTGTTCCTAACTTTGAGTTAAAAGTAAACAAAAACGCCACAACATTTTCTTCACAAAATCAGCTGCGGAAATTCTTTTAATGACTGCATACGAAAAAATGGTATTTCTTGCTTTCAACTGTTGTCCAAACATGAGGAAAAGTGTTCAATAAACCTCTGCCAAAAGTGTTGAGCTTTTCAAAACCTAAAAAGGAAATGAGCAAAAGCTGTTTTTATTTACCCTTCATTTGAAAAACAAAAACACTAAATAAAAAAAGGCCTTTTCTTTTCCAAGACCTTTTGATCAAATCCACACTTTGTGTGTTTTTATTTTCTTAACCGACAAGAGTCAAAGCAGTAATAAGGAAGAAAGAACAAAGAGATCATCACGCATCTCCAGCGATGGATTATCTGCATTATCATAGACACTCCCAAGCCTTCTGCAGGAAACCATGACAAAAGCGTAATCTATTATGAAAACAAGCTCCTGTTGGGTCTCCAGCCGTTTGAATGCACTGAGCCACTGAATCGCTCTCTTTGCCTTATTTCCTTGTACAGTTAAACAATTTGCCTCCGTGAGAGCTCTGCCAGGCCTGCACAGTGCTGAAGCGTCAAAATGGTTCTTCGTGAGACATTTAGCCCCTTGAAAATAAGGCACACAATCTCCACCCTCTGACCCCCCCGCCCTGACCCACTCTCTGCCATGCAAGATGTTCCCGATTCTGAAGGACTGCACTGAATCTTGTCCACTGAGCAGAGCACTGAATGAATGGTTTCCTAAAGAGGACTGGGAAATCCTGTTCTCCATGGCAACGTATGTTATTACACAACAGTGTGTAGTGAGATATTGGTCTCATGAGCAAGCTCAATGTTGTCAGCAAGCAGGGATATGCAAGAACGCCCTGAGTGCTTCCTTCACCCTTCTAAAATTAACATTTAGATGTGAAAGAGCAGCCCATGAAGGCTGCCACAATGTAGAAGGCCACCTAGTAGTTCTATTTGACAGAAACCTATGTTAAGAACGTATGTGAGAACACAACACTAATTTGCATCCAATAAACCTTTGAAAAATGTTTGTGTCATTTGTGGTGGGAGGGCAGCTGAACTGTAATATCGGTTTGGTTATTAATATCGGTAAATCCTCCAATGTGTTGTTTCTGGAGAGTTCAATGAGAGTGCACAAAGCCACTACCCATTGGTCTGCTCTCTATCACTCTGCAATTCATCCTGTGAGGTGTGCAGTTGATTTGACACCCCTTCCTTTTCTTCCGTGTCCTCCCATTGTTCCCAGTTTAGATGGTGTTCAGTAATACAGTTCTTGTATTGATTAAAAATATAATACATTTTTTTTTTATCCTGGCGTTCCAGGTCCCAGTCCAACTCCGTGTTCTTTTCTGGCTTCTTGAAATGTCAGTGAAGTCACTGCGCCCACGACCACCTCAAATACGGAACATTTATGACAACAAAGATGGCACCAAAATAACCGCAGCTGCCGTCACACGTCGTGCGCTGTGGTATAATTATCTGAGGGCCAGCCTGCACTGACACACGCGTCACACCAACTGTCCAACCAAGGAAAAGGGAAGGTTACTGGGTGGTCGGCCAATGGGACCCCCAGGTCGCATTTTCAAATAAAGGATTTTACAGCACTGTTTACATCACTTACAAAAGAGCCAGAACATCTGTTCTCCCCCCTAAAGAAGGGGCCATCTAACATTATTAATGGGCTTACAGTACACTTTAAAGCCAATTAACACTGAGTCATGATTTGAGGAAGTCCTCGACTCTTCCCGACAGGAGAAGTTCCAGCATCATTGAGAATCAGGGCCTTTCCTCAGAATCGAAAGCTATGGTAAACTCGAGTCGAGTGGAAAATGAGAAATCACTGGGCTGTTGGGTAGCATGTCCTTTTAAGGCCTTGTTCTAGCATGTGGATGGACCCCACGTCTGGTACTGAATCCAGATATGAGGATGGATAAAAAAGTTTTGTTATATATTCCTTCCCAACTCATTTCCATGTTGGTTCCAAGAGAATCCACAGACAATTTCTGCAGGGACATTTCTCAAGCCCCTGATCCAAAATTAGCCGCAACATGGGTTCTTCCCCCTCCTCTTACAGATTTCCTATAGAGAGGGATGTAACCTCTGTGTCTGTGGTTTCTAATCCGTGTTCTGGGAAGACAGAGGAGGCCTGAGAATGAGGGGACGGGAAAGGGAAGCTTGACAAACTAGGAGCAGGTCACTTGGGAACTGTTGGAGGAGAGGGGCAGTTTGAAGCACGGGGGAGGGGGTGAAGATGGGGGAGTCACTGTAGGATTTGTACGATGCCTTTGCAATGGGAACCCCAGTGTATTTATGGAGAAGTGCACTAGATTTGTGCGAAATAAAATGCATTCAAAAAAACAAAAACAAGATAACAGAGTTATCTTGTCAGAATATCGATGTCAGGCAAGTGTGAACATGAAAAATTTCCAACGGGTAGGCATACGTTCTATCTATGATTTCATTTTTCCATGAAAACTTTTTCCATTCCATTCTATTGTTTTTGGTAACAAGCCCGGTTGATGTTGTCACACCTTGCTTGTGTCCGCCAGGCCAGCCAGAGAAATTTGTCAGAGCATGTCAACGTGAAAACAGGATGTCTTTGAAAAAAGATAGCAGGGCAAGCTCCGGCCCTCCCATCCTTTCAGTGTTTAAGAAGAAAAGAGGGTAGAGACGCAAAGGAAGACGGGGGAAAGACGTCCAAAAACCGCAAGCTCAGGAAAGCAGAGTGGCTTTCCAGCTGTGTTTATCTACAAAAATGTCCAAAAGGAAACATGAGCAAACTTAATCTCCGCCACAGTCCAACAGTACAATCATTGGCACTGTCTCCAACCAACCTTTTAGAAAAATGTTGAGTTGAGACGTCTACATGAGGGAGATATTCACCATTGCCTATTCCCAACTTCGTTCAAGCTTATCTAATTATCAAATTAATTGGAAAGTTCAACTAATTTAGCTACTTGCCTTGCAGTAAAGTGACTGACGAGGAATGCATGGACAGCATTTTTTCCCTCATGTCCAATATGCACACAAAACTAGTTTGGAACAACCATAGTTTAACAGATATACTGGAATAGCTGAGAGGTTATACACTAAGAAAGAGGTTATTCCAACATGTAGCCTAGCCGCTATGAGCGGCTGCTGCCAAGAGCAGCCAAGTGGAAGAAGGTGAGAGAGACCTATATGACCATGCGAGTCAGGCCAGGTTTCACTGCCGCGCTATTTTAACCCAAGAGGCGGATGACCATCTCTTTGCTCGAGCTCTGATGTCACCCGATGCCATTCCGACAAAAAACAATTATTTCACCATGAAGTAATGAGCCATGCAGGGCCTCCAAGCCAAAATGGGCCATGATGTCAGGATCACACATGGCTGTGGTTTCAGTGAGGGAGCAGGCCATTCCTGAAGCATAAGTGAACACACACATACAATATATACACTCAAACACACACACAACATCACACAAATAAACACACACCCACCTACACACACACACACACACAGGTTTTACATGGCCAAAGTTTTATAGTGCCTTTAAATTCTGGCTAGATAGGGGTTGGTTATATTTAGATGGATAGTGGTGCCCAGCTTCTATTTGGACGGCCAGTGGTGATGTACAGCTGTGCAATCGTACATGACTGAATGCAATAGGAAGACAATAACAGTGTTTGCACAAAAAAACAAAAGCTATACATGTAGAAACATTAAACATGTGTCTGTAATCTTCTTTAAGGTCTTTGTGATTAGCATAAACCGCAAAATTGGATGTTGCTATGTTAGCAATGCGCCATACACAGAAAGAGCTCCTTGAGTCACATTTGCAATTCCCTTTTGACTAATTTGCCCATTGCCACCCTGCAGCACATGCTGTCGCTCCCAAGATGGAGTAGGCGCTGTCGGGCAGTCAGACAGCGTGAGTGTAAAAGAGGAACACAGAGGAGCCACTCATCCTGCTGTTGCTTCCTTCAGCACCGCAGGGCGCACACTGGCAGTGTTTACGGCGAGGTCAGGGGAAAGGGATGGAGACAGGTCTGCACCGTACGCTGTCAGTGGGAGGCCTTCCCACTGGCATCAGAGTCCCGCCCAACAGCAGCCACATCTAATTTTTTAGACATTTGCTTTTACTCAATCTTTGCTTTTTTGGCAGTTACATTTAGCGGCACAAGGTCTCTCAATGTCTCTATTCAAGCAGTGAACTTGCCCTTTCCTCTCGGAGTGCGGACCACCAGGGCTGAGGTAGTTTCCATTTCAAATCAGTCGATTCACGAAAATGAACTGAAATTTGCACCTTACCTGACCAATGAATATACTGAACTGAAATGGAACGTCTCCTGGCTTCAAGCCATAGGTTACACAAGGGCCGTGCAAGCGCCACACTGCCTCACCTCACAGAGCCTGGCTGAGTGCCTCCTCAGGGCCAGAACAGGCAGTTATGTGTGGAATTTCTCAGACAAGCGGCCCTCCAGCTAGGTGCGCTGACACCACTTCCTGTGCGAGGTGAGAGACGGCGCAGTTCTCGGCTCTTGGAAGCGGAGGAGGGGGGTCGAGGTGAAGTGAGCGTGTGTCAGGGGGGCGAGCAGGGTGGGTGCGGGGTGTACTTACTTGTGGACAGAGAGCCTGCTTTGCCGACTGTCGTAGGCTCTGGCGTGCTCCCGTCCTCCTCTCCGCTGGGATGATCTATGGAGAACACAGAAGGACGTGGCCAACATGTTAGCACGCTGTGCTGCTGTTCTGACCTACCACTCTGTATGACCTAGCTGGAAGCTCAAATGGTCAAACTAAGCTAAAAATAGAGTTAGATTGTGATATCTTAAGCCATAAAATTCAAGGTACTGACTTCCATAAAAATGAAAATCTGGTACAATTTATAAGCTATAACCATTGACAGCAACACCTCAAACTGCAATGTTGTTTTGCAGTTACATATTTCAGTCTTTTTGTCTGTCATAAGGACTATTGAGAAGTAAAAGATCATGTGTGCAACAGATTTTTTTTCTCCCAATGTGGAATGCACAATCTCACTTGTGCGACATGGCCTCTGCTATTGATTTAGGAGGCCAAAGACAGGCATGTGATCTGAAGCAAGATGTCAGCTACAACTTCTGATCAAACTGTGGTCATCAAGCCGGGCTTCAACGGACATGAACTGGAGGAAGATGGATCATCGGTGTGTGATGTGACATCATCCCAGCTGGCTAAAACCTCAACCCCAGGGAAGCAACAGCCACTGACTCATGAATGCTGGCCAATCAGCCCTGGTATGGTGTGGATTCAATACCAGAGTGGAGCCCCTCCATGCACAGGGCCTTCACAGGATGAGCCACCAGCAGCCCCTCAGATTGTCTGCTGCATGGCAAAGGCGGCACAGAATTATGGGCTGGAATAACTAACTGACAGCAAGGTGAAAAATGTCTCCTTTATGGCA
This sequence comes from Conger conger, assembly GCF_963514075.1. Classification (NCBI taxonomy): domain Eukaryota; kingdom Metazoa; phylum Chordata; class Actinopteri; order Anguilliformes; family Congridae; genus Conger; species Conger conger. Next base: position 18,353,337 of record NC_083769.1, read on the forward strand.
AGTAAAGCGTGAGCTCAGTGAATGAGAAATCGCTGTTGTCCTTCAGTGCCTTAAGGCTTGAGCAACCGCAATTTATGAAGGATTACCTGCACCCCTACCCCTCCCGCAATCCTCATACCTCCCGAGGCTTCATCTGCGGCAAAATCCTCATCGTCCGTCTCGGCTGGGTAACGCGCACCAGCCCTCTCGGCCTCCAGGTCCTCCGGAAGCGCCACTTCGCCCCACACCTTGGAGCCCTGAGTCACCTGGGAGAGACAGAATGCCGCAGGGCGCACAGGGGTTAAAGTCTGCACTCAGACACCACGCCCATAGCTCCGCAGAGTCCTTGCAGGAAAAGCAAAAACAAAGAAGGACTGATAGGCACTCGAGAAACAACGGAGACATCAAATAAAGAATGGCCCTGTATTTGCTTTAAGGCTTATTTATCTCTGTGACACCATGTAACACAAAAAGGAAAGGAGAAAAACAGCAATGGCTCCACACATGAGCAACGCTGCGTCATAAGCAGACCTGCTATTTTGCTATTTGTTATTGTTAACTTGTTATTGCACTTTGTTAGCGGTGTATTTTTAGTTGTTTTTTATGGTCATGTACCCCATCAATCAATTTCTGTCTTAGCTGTTGAGAGGAACACCGTAAGACGTTCCTCAAGGCTACGCCCCAGCAGATATTTGCTCAGTCTGTTTGATTGTTTCGTGCAGGTTACTACAGCAGACAAGGATTTGCTCCTTTCGTGTCGACAACGGCTGTAAGATACAAATCTGTTCCGGCATGCCGTGAAACACCAGCACCTCGGGCAACTGAGCCCGGCAGACCTTGCTCCGAGTTTTATTGTGGCCTCCTAAGGAATGCACCAGGAAGTTCTTTTGTCATGGAAAGATCAAATCAGTTCCCTCATGTTCACAGTGGTCTTTTGACTCCCCAAGCATTTCGAAATCAAAGGCAGCTAGTTTAAAACTGACTGATAACACGGTAGCCTAAGAGTGTCGGAAATTCCAGTTCATTTTATGCAAGATATGGTTTTAAGTATACTGAAAGAATAGGAACCACAATAGGTCTGGGCCAGGTATCCTCTCAAATGCAGCATTAGTTAACATGAATGGCTCACATTTCTTGCCCACATTACACAAGTTTGCCATTTCCCATATATTTGATAGACTTTAATGACTTTGTCTAGTTGTGACTTTTCTTGCAGTGCTTACATTTAATGTCACATAAGACACCTAAATCAATAATGGCATCACACAGTGATGACAATCTAAAGAACACAGACAGCAGCACTGGGATGTACCTGTATATGGTTCCCATCTTATCTTCACCCCAGGTTCCAAAATGGCGTATTGTTATCTGATCTGTTCTCCCTGTAGGTGTTTGAGCTTTAGCCGCTGCATCTGATCTGCGCTCAACTCATAGCAGCAATCAAACAAACTCAACGGGGAGAGAAAGGTGCCCTGGGGCCTCTACTGGAGATCGGGTGATCACAGCTGCAGCTGAAGGGGCGACGGTAGACCCCTTCACCACAGTGGATCTTCCCGGTCCCCTACATCCCCACCCAAAACCCCCTACGTGTTTGCACCCCCTCCTGGCTGGGTGCCACGCCCGGCATTTCCAGTCGGCACGGCACGCCAGTTTCCATTTCCACTGGACCCCATCAGGGCGGATTTTCCCATTTAAAAGGCTCCAGCCAATAAATAACTTGATCTCCCCCCCAAATCCTTTCTCCCCTGACTGAGCACCCTGTGACAACAATCCCGGGCCTTCTTCAAAAGGAAAGAGCTGACTGGACAAATTCTTTTGGCTGGAGCCACCCAGCCAACCGTTTAGCATGATCATCTCCCGCCCCCCTTCCCTCGGGAGAGGGGACCTGTGGACACGGGGAGCAGGTTTCTATCTTCACTCAAATTCCTCAAGTGACTTTTGGGAGGGTCGGGAGTAGCACACGGGGAACAGCCTCTGTTGTGCTTCTTGCACAACTAATTCACCAATCACCTGTTACTCTTAAGATAAGGGTTAAATATGTGGACAACAAATTAAAATAATGATCCTATTAAAGCTTAACTCACACTACAAACAGCTGTAGAATTATATCATACCAATGGAATATTGCATGCTCTTATGCATAAATAAGGCTGTGTGCAATAAAACATGGATGCAAATATCCGGTACATGTACAGGTTCAGGTACATCCACACTCAAAATTCCAAAATGACCAACTTTCCACAAAACAAAAAGAAATGCTAAGGACAGTCTGACACATGACATTGTTAGTATTTGTTTATTTATTGCAAAGACTTGCTTGACCTCTAAAACCATAAGCAATAGGATGAGGATTTTGGTACTTGGCACGGATTTCCCAGAACACATTCCATCTTGACCTGATGTTAACCTTTGCAATAACCCCTATCACTCTCAGGCACCATTATCCCCGGAGGGTGCCGGGACCTACAATTCCCCTGACCTCTGAACCCCTCCCCCACTCTGGCAAGTACAGGCTGATGCCCAACTGGCTCCACCCAAAGGGCTCACCTGGCCAGAACAGATGCATAAACATGTGATGAAGGAAGAGGCCACATTCCACTGGTCTAGAATGTAGCCTACTTTCAAATTATGCCTACAGCGATGCCAACTGCCTGGCTTTCTCAGATAGCTAAGGGAATTCATAAACAGGGGGCCACGGATCCCGTGGTTTTAGGGGCAGCATGGATGCTTCACGCTTTTCCGTTCCACAGGTTTCCCCAGCTGTTGTTTATTCTGTGGGAAAAATCCCAGCATCCCGTCATCTCCACCGTGGACAATTGATGAGGACCATGGGGGTGATGGGGCAGAATGTTTGGAAAGGAATCAGCTAACCGGCATAGAGACTGGTGAGACTGCAGTGGACAGCTCAATGAACTACCCTAAAGTTCACCCCCCCACCCCCTCCGCCACGGACTGACCATGATGAAGTCCAACAGATGTGCACTAGGATTTAGTTCTCGATAATGACATGGGGCCTGGCGAGAGCAGCGTGGGAAAAGCAGAGGAGCAGTTTGGTATCGCCCACCCTGATACAGCCCCAATGCAGCTGTGGGGCTGAGAATGGGTCCCGCGACAACAGCTGTCAGAGACAGAGTCACAGCCAAAAAGCTGTTCACATTTCGGACTACAGTCCAGCAGTGCTGCCGATTTGCACACAGGAGGATCGGGGGAGCCTGAGTTTCAGGAAAAAGATGTGTTCCAGGCCTGGTAGCATTTCAATTTCAATTAGCCTGAAATTCAACATACAAAGACCTTGTTTGCTCTGGTCCATCACACTCCAGGTGGCTAGGGTTTTGAGCGAATTGCAGGGGTTTTTGTGGAAAGCAGAAGTTGCCTAGTGGCTGCTTGTACGATAGTGGCTAATATATATGACTGGTTGGTGGTTCACGCCCCGGTGTAGCCCCGGTGTAGCCACGTTAAGATCTGTTGGGCCCCTGCTTAGTCTAATCAACCATAATTGCTTTGGATAAAAGTCTCAGCTTATTAGTATTCCCCACTGTGAGGCGACACAGAGAATAGCAGATCAGAGGCCTCTTACCAGCCGGACAAAGCTGAGAAAAAAGGGAGCTGCTTCTGCAAACTGGCTGGAGTAAATCAAGTCACCTCCAAGTTAATTGGGGGAATGGGTGAGAAATATCTTAAAGCAGGGTTCACCATATCATGGAGTCAGGTGTGAAGAGAAATCAGTAGAACTAATTGTTCAGCTAATTACCTGGGAGAAAAGAAAACTAGGCCAGATTTGGATTCAAGGTCAAGATTTGAGGATGACTGGTGTAAAGCAAAGCAGAAGAGCACCTGACAAGGGGGCTGGTTGCTCAGTACAACAATGTCATGTCATGGGGGAAGAAAATGCATCAGTTCTATTGGTCGGCTACCAGTGGAGTCTGAGAGGCCAGAAGCCCACTCTGAGGGGGGAGGTAGTAGTACACTTCACCTATTCTGGCTTCATTGGGGAGCTGAGTCTATGCAGCACTGTAAGCCTGGGGGGCGAGGGGGAGCGGGGGGCAATGACCCACAGGAGTGTGAACTTCACCGTTTAGGGTCCCATCAGCTTCTTAAGACAGCCTGACAGCAAGCATGCAGGGAAATCCGCAATGACGGATTCCCTGGGTGGAGGGAAATCCACATTTTCCACACCTATTGTGACACATGAACGGAATTCCATCCCAAAGCCCGGGGTCCTGCCTTCCTAAAGGTGTTTATCTTGCCGGCTTCATAATTGTGTTTAACCCTTTAACCACACAGTGTGTGGAACCAGCAGAAGCGGGGGCTTTTTTTCCACACTGAACCCTTTTGACTGAGCCTCTCTGTGCCGAATGGGACATGGTGCTCAGGATGCCCCCTCCGCACAAGATCTTCTGTTCAAATGGCCGGGCAGGAAGGAAGGGGGGGGGGGGGAAGCAACCGCAAACACACTCCTCTTTCAACAGACAAGTCTTCTATTGTCAGTCGAGGCTCATAATCTCCACTTTTTCAGTGCATTACAAACAGAGCAAAATCCTTACAAACAACTCAGTGGATGGAAATGCTTCGATCCGGGGGAAGGAATTCTTTCAGTGGCCAAAAATCTTTCCCCTGAGGGTCACAAACACACATACGGATCATGCCAGGCATTTCACCATATGCCAGGAGTGCAGCCAGCAGCATTTCTCCATGTAATCGCTCCCTGGAGCAGCTGGTGCTTGTTCTATGTGTTAACCGCATGTGCTCTCAATGCGGTGCGGAACCTGCAAGGCTCACCCCTGTGATTATGGTACATTCAACCCCATTCATTTTCTTGTCCCAAAATAACTAACAAGTTGTCTAGAAGAAGAAACTGCATTTCACACATTTGGAGCGTGAGGGGAGGAGGGGGGGGGGGGGTGCTTGTGTGATCCCATTAGCAGAACGTGTCCTGCATTAGCCGCAGCAGTGCACTGGTGTGTGAGGTAAACACAACTGCAGCCTGGCTTGCGCTCCTGCCCTTTCTCACAGTTCTCAATTTTTCCAGCAGCGCCCTGGTGCCTCTGCCAGGCTGGGCCCCTGAGAGGTTCAGCCTGCCACTAAGCCCCACACTGCCCTCCCACCACCACCCTCTTCATTTACTCCCAGCTCATTGTTCAGAAGAATATGTCCAAATAACACACCTGGCGGGAGCACTTGTGTGTATGCGTTTGCGTGGTATATGCATGTGCTGTGTTTGTGTGTGTGTGTGTGTGTGTATATGTGTGGTGTGTGGTATGGGTTCATGTGGTAAGGGGTAGAGGTGTGGTCCAAGTTATGATCTGTCAGGAGCAGCGATTGAAAGGGAAAAAACTAGGCGGTGGGCTGGTTTATGTTGGCTTAAGCTCCCCTTCCTCCCTCTCCCACTCTCACTGTTTTTCTTATTGGAATTCGAATTCTGTAGAGTTCTGTAGAGCGTGCGGACACAAACAGAAGCATACATGCACATGCAGTCGTGCACACACAAATGACGACGTACATGCATGTTGCTACAAAAACACGTGCACACTTATCTGTCTTTGGAGACAAAGAAAACGATTAAGATCATTTTCGAGTTGTAGCCTGGTGTGATTGTGAAGCCACTTTATGCAAGTTACAAAGACTGGGGCTTGATGGCAAAGTCTCAACTTGCTGCAGACATCTTGGTGTTACTCCAAAAGAAAATATCATCAAAGGATGCATGATTTACTGTTCTGCTTGGATCCACGCTTTGGTTGAAACTGCCCCCCTCCTTTCATAGATTGGTCATGAACCTCCAATGTGTTGTCTGTGCTGTAACTTGTTTTTCTACCCGAAGCCAAAACAAATTTTGTTTGTGTATTTACATGCCCTGTGGTCTCCAAAAGGTCAGTAGAATTTCCAGAAACTGATTCAGTAATCAAAGTGAAATTTATTTCAAAAAAAGAGAAACCCTAATTATTCAGAACCATACTGTTAATAGTCCAGAATTTACTGTGGCCTTACAAAAGACTGCTTGATTGGAAAAGGGTCCCCTCACTTACAATAAATCACATTCCCATACTTCATCGGCTAGTGATGACATCACTGGGACTCCTCTGATTACATGAGTGTACAGAGGGGAGCTGGAACAGGCTGCTATTGAGTCTGGCTTGCACATTACCAGCTGAGGATTGTATGCTGCATGCCTATGCGCTGCGACTCAATTCCCCATCATGAACTACGTTCATTAGAGCCCAAAACAATTGCATGTCAAAAAAATAATGTAACTCGGCCTGACAGCAGCTGCTGCTGACTGCTGTATTTGGGTTCAATGTGTTAGAGCAGTGCAGGCTGTTTCCAAAAAGTACACATAGCATTTGTTTCCCCTGTCCTGGAATAACAGATTGAGCAGGTCAAAGCAACACAACCCTTGTGTGTCAGAATCCCTGGCAGTTAAATAAATGGATTCTACTCAAATCCTGTGATGCAGTGAAAAAGACTGCCAGCTGTATTCAGCATTTCCTTATGAGGTGAGAAAAAGGGCTGACATGGTTTTGAGCTGGCAGGTTCTAGCATGTCTGTACCTCCATGGCGTTGGTGCCACAGACCAGCCAATGACAATGGTTTGACAATGAGTTCCTAGTGAGGCTCCTTTCCTAATCTCCAGGTTTTCAGCTGTGTACAGCAAGAGCCTGTCCGTACCCCATGCTACCCTGCTGAAAGTAAAACAACTCAAGTTATGTTTTGAAACAGCTGGTAGCTGGACATAGCTGGATTTTACAGCAGGGTACCCACAGATGATAGTATGTCTGACCCCTGCTATACAAAACTCTCTCACTCTCTCTCACCCTCTCTCTCTGTAACTCCTCACTCCCTCTCTCCCTCCCTCTATTACACACAGACTATGATGTAAGTTTTGGAAACCAAAGTTTGGATTTGGTTCTTCAAAGCACTGCCAATAATACAAAACCTGATCAGATATAATCCACTTTCTAAGAAAAATAGTAGAGTAGTTACTTAAAATAGCATTTTGCATTACACACTGAGACTTTTAATAAATTATGAAACATCCTCAAAAGAACATGTCAGCCAGCTGATATGGAATTGGCAACTTGAAAAACAAGGATCTAATCAAACCTATGTTTTAACTGAAATTATTTTAACTGCCATGTTCTGTTGTGTTAGCAAAAATAGTTTCATCATTTTATTAAGCTGCACCCCCAAGCCCCCAACCAAAAATGTAATAATGGTGAAATCCGGGCTCAGGGTTTGTTATTAGCACTTTATGAGGGGGTGGAAGTTTGATAACATTCCATCCCAGCTCTCCTTGCATGTGGCTGCCCAGATGGTACAATCCGAGGGCCCCCCTTTCTTCAATTAGCACCCCAGCAGGGGCTCCAGCTGAGGCCTAGCTCCACAAACAGCATGGGACTTTCCTGTGAACTAGCTCCTTTGGTCTAATGCAAACTGCAGCAACACCCCTGGCCAAGGCTATTTAAACACACTGTCAAAACAACACATCAAAGGTGCCACACTTATAGGTTTGTCGCTCGGGTGAGGAGTGGGGCATTTACCCTTTTAATTAAGTGCTGTGTTTCACAGGCTCCAAGGTTTACTAAGTCACCGTTACACCCTCCGCTTGCATATTTACAGTGACAAAACCATGCTATTCTCACTGTAAATATACAAAAGCTCAACAGATGCAAAATGTGATAAATGTTAACCTCCCTAGGCTCTCACAAAAAATAATTTGCAAATGAAATTTGTTTCAGTTTTCCTTCGTAAATTTATGTCTGTGCGCATCCATGAATGTGGAAACTTTGCTGCAATTTGCATTTGTGTTTTAATGTAAAACATACAGTATATGGGCACTGGTCAATATAGCCAGACAAATACTGGTCATTGATAATGAACTAGCACATCCGAATAGCACGAGTCAATGTGTTTGGTAAGGTAAATGGCATTAGATTCAAAGCCAGCAATGACGATACTGTCAATACGAAATCAACTACTGGGGGTTTTGTTCATTTTAGCACAATGTTTGTGGCAACCAAACATGTGGGGCACATGGCTGAACTCAGAACACACATTCCACACAGTCTCGTTTAACCAGTGACAGAGGGCAAACAGACACACAGGAAAGATATTTGGCCTCGGATCTCCGTTAATTTGTAACCACATCCATGCCAAGTCCCATTGTTTGCATTCACTTGACAGCTCTCCTTGACAATGAATGAGTATCCATTGATGCTAGCCATTTGGTGTTAACTTCAGAATGACCCTAAGGTGTATGAGAGCAGAAACCCATGATGCTGCCTTTGTGTGTGTGTGTGTGTGTGTGTGTGTGTGTGCGTGCAGGTGTTTGTGTGAGTAAGGGGTTATAATGGAACATTCTTTAACTTTTTATTATAGATCTGCAGAACAAACTCCTGTAAACACTAAAAGATATCATAACCTAACATAGAGTACTGTAAACCTTAACCTTATCCGGTGGAAAACATTCCATAGCTATGAGGTTTTCAGGATTATCCATCACCTCATTTGTCTCCAATTCTAACAGCATGTTTAAATCCGCAGGGATGACCCAGAGAAGGAGATCATTAGTTTTACCCTGGGCTCATCTCATCTGGAAAAAGATTACAGTCGATGGGGGAACCACAAAGCTTATGCCTGTAGTTGGTATACTGTATACAGCAGTATACTTTTGTTTTCCAAGACATTTGTTTCAGTGCTTCTCAAATTGCAAACTAAGTTTGCCATTATCCAGGCAGTGCAGAGGAGTGAAAACTTGGCTGCGGTTTAGTGACAACCTAGGCTAGATTAGAAATTCAAACACTGTAAATATGTACAAGTCATCTTTTCAATAAAATGTTGGAGGTCCTCCTAAGGGCTTAGTCTCATGCAAAATTGGCATCAAAATAGACAAGAATATGACCAATCTGAGCCAATCAATGAGTTCTGTAAATATTCTCAAATTTTTAACAGTCTGAGCTGGTCAATTTATTTATTCTGTAAACATGTCAGCAGGGCATTTTGGAGCAAAGTAAAACGAATTAACACAACTCCAAATACACTGAAAGGGTTTGAAAGGTCGATCAACCTATTACATCTTTGCCTTGAAACAATCAGGACAAAATGGCAGTTAATAAGGAGCTCCCTGAATTTCAGCACTTAACAGATTTATATATGGATTTAGGACCAGCAGATTCAAATTTCCATGGTTAATGAAAACCAATACCTAGCTCTCTTAAAAAGGTTCCTCTAAGCTGCTTCCTGGCCAACAATGAAAATGCAGTTAATGGAAAAACTTGAGTTATACGGTTACGGGTTTGATCTCGGGCAAGGTAAATAAACGTAAACACAGCAGAGTTTCGTGGTGTGAAGCGTCCTTCCTGTTTCCAGTAACCTGACCCCGCCGTATGCCTGGCCCTCACGACGGCCAGGCGGCCTCGTCTTCTCCAGACGACAGCTGGCACTGGAGGTGCTGAGATTGGAAGCAGCTCGACGGGCGAAGGGAGCCGGGCGTTGTATTAATAACAGGAAAGGAGCCGGGTGTTTATTAATAACAGGAAGGGCTCCTGCAACACAGCCTCCTGTCATTGGAGACCCCCCGGCCCCTATTTCGCGTGGAGCCTGGGCGCACTTGCCAGGGGGGATCTCAGGCTCCGATCGGACGGAGAGAAGCCTGCCGCGAGGCCCCGAGCCTCCAGGACCAGAGATGTGGAAATCTTAGCATAGCATAGCATAGCATAGCATAGCATAGCATAGCATAGCATAGCGGGCAGGCCGAGGCCGGAGAGCGGCCGCTCGGCTCCAGATGTAATCGGAATGTGCTTGCGGTGGGGATGAAAGTATTTATGACCGTGGTGACTCGGTGCATTGACCTCGTCTTACCGTACTTTGACGCGCCCGAGGATTCCGCATAGCCACCGTGGTCGAACTGAGCGTCCAGTGATTACTTTAGCGTTTTCCACATCCTCACCTTCCATCGGCTTTCGCATCCGAAACATTCGACTGTGCGTACGGAGATCTCTCTCATTAAAGTGAATGACAGGGTTCAAGCTGGCTTGCGCTCATTACGCCACCTGCCATGACAATCGGCAGCAGCTTTTACATCGAGCTGAACGAGATCCAGCTTCCTGCGCCAACAGCAGGGATGATTCTCAACACAACATCCACATCTCAGATTCTCACTATAAAATCATCCAATATGGCAGTATTTTCTCAGTGAGGTCTTCAACATTCAGTCAGAAGAAACATCTATGATAATCTATAAAGGAAACTTGAGGTTTATCCAAAATTACATCCTAAATTTGTCACATTCTACAGTCACTGCCCTACTGTCATCTACACAAGTACAGCTGCAGTGTTCAAGACACTGACAAATTCAGCTGGCATCATCAATTGACATCAACTTAATTCTACCATAAAACACAGATTATGGCAATATAAGGTACTTCATGTGTACAATACACACTGGAATCTGAAATACTGTTAGAAAATATTTTTTAAAATCCCGGTAAGTGTTTCAAAAGCATAGAACTATACCCACAAATGGCTTGTGACTCAAGAAAGACATCAGTTATATTTAAAACGTCTTCATTTTCTGCCCTTATGAGATAGTGCCAAATTTGAAATAAGCACTTTGAGAAACAAAATTGGTTTTGCATACAAAAACTGTAGATTTAAGCATGGATGCCTAAAGAAGGCACTTGCCAAAGTCTTTTCTCGTTATAAACCTGTTTCCACTTTCGGCCTGTTCCCATGGCCACAGCTCAGTTTACAGTTTCTATTCAGGATGGCCATCATGTAATTAAATGCGATTTGGCGGGAGCTTCACCGGGGACTGTTTTTGGAAGGGTTAAGAGAGATAACACAGGACACATTTGCCAGAACGGGGGACCACAAGTTTGGCCTGTTTGTTAGGGAACCTCAGACAAACACTCCCCTGACAAGTATAATCATAACAAATCACTTTCCAACAAAGCTCTGACCTTGTAAAGCGCTTCCGACAACAGCTCTGAAATCTTACTCCTGACATCCTGATCATCTCGTCATATTCTTGTGGATAAACACATGCGGATGCATCATTTCTGTCCAACAGCCTAGCATTTTTCTATAGTAATTGCTAGTATTATCTATAGCTATAACCTAGTATTGTGTTTTGTTTTTGTAAATTATTATAAGTTGATATTTATTGTCTAAGAACGTTATGCTCCTACTTGAAAGGAGCTATATAAATAAATAAGTAAATAAATAAATAAATATAACCAAGACTTTTTCTAGATTTTTCCATCTGGCTAGCTGAGGAGGACCAGAATTCATGTGGAAAACACACCGAAAACAAGGCCCTTGTAGGATGCAGACAGAAGGGGAAGAATTCAGAGGTTATCCACCTCTCTGGAAAGTCTGCTTAAACCTCGTCAAAGGAAATTACCTGACAGCTGGTTTCTTTTATCCAGAGATTCCTTGGTAAAGACAAGGTGGGGAGAAGAGATAAGAGGACTACGATAGGATATGAATTCTGGCTACGCTTCAAACGCGTACCAACTCTTAAAAACCCCACTGATCTACTTTCTAAGTCTCAGCAGAAGGCAAGGTAGCAAAAACACGGATATTACAAGCCCTAGCAACACAAGAACATTGTTGTTTTAGTGTGACATGGATTATGTATTTTTTCACACCTTGAAATTAAGAAAGGTGACACAAAATTTGATACAGTTTAGAAAGAATAACTGTATGGAGGATGATAATAGGCTGTATGAATTATAAGATAATACGCTGGTCCTGCAGGCACTAACCAGAACAGTAAAATAAAGAAAAGGAAAGGCATTTGAATGCTTATTGTCCCTACTCTGCCTTTGGATTTTGCTGATGAGCCTGTGGTTCCATTCTTAATGTGGCCTGAAACCAGGGCATGGCTGCCATGTCCCACGGGTGTCCTTTTGGCAAAGTTCTTTCCACTCTATTGAAGCTGAAGCCCTGGTTCTACTTGGTCAAATCTCTGCCCCGTAATTGAATTAAAGAACCTTTTGAGGCAGCTCAAAAAAGAGGCACAGCTACCATAGTAAGCTCCATAAATAGTCCTACTGCCTCACAGGAGAAACACCGCACAGATCACGAGAGACAGAAAGAGAGAGAGAGAGAGAGAGAGAGAGCACAGAACACCCAAGTTGAAGATCAGCAGTCGGCTACCATGGAAACAACACATCCACAACTTGATGTGCACCTCTTCTTTTTTCAGAAACAGACAAATCCATTTTAGGCTTTTAGCTGTTTAATTAAATCCGCAACTCATTTCTAACCGCCACATGCACACCTGTTACATATAAAAACAAGAAACCAATTTGTTCTCAATTCTAAAATACAAACTATAATGTGTTGCTTCATCTGAAGTTAGGCTAAAGTGCTTTATTATAACATGCATGCTCTTTAATCAGTATAAGAATGGTGAAATTTCATCACTACATGGCAAGCAGGTTATTCCTACATGCAGGCTAACCAGCAGGTTGCAATGGACTTTGTAATTAACCAAAAACTAAAAAACTTTAATTACAAAGTCCATAAGACTGTATAAGACTGGATCAGTCTAGTGCTGTCAATATTACATCTATTTGCGGGAAAACGCTATTCAGAATTAACCATGCATATACTGTATCATCCCATTAAATTGAAAAAATGATTGAAGGACATGCATGCATATGACCTTTCTTTATCAAACTTGGACAGATATTTACGTTTGCCTGAGTGGCACATATTCTCCTCTCCTAGTGGAAGGGCCTCTGTTTGGAGGGATAAGTGAAATGTAGTTTGACAGGTGACTCGGGAGTAACCTGAAGATGCTGCAGAGCCACTAACCCCTTTCCCACCCAGACAGGAGAGTGGGGGGGGGGGTCAGAGGTCAAATTCCAGGGGGAAAGGAAAATATGGCTGCAGGTGTTATTTCATCCTTCTTGGGGGGCCTCGCTAGCTGAAGGGGATGGGGTGGGGAGGGGCTTCAATGCTCAAGTACTCATACTCGACACTGTAATTTAATAATAATTGCTCACTTACGCACAACACTTAATATAAAAGGTCCTTGAAGGTCAAGAATCATCCTGGCTTTCATGCTGGATTCTAATATACGAGCCCAGTTAGTCTTTATTTAAACAGAAAGGCAAGTCACCTGTGATTACCCACTTTCACCACAGAGAGAACTGCCTGTTAGATATCAAAAGTTTTTAAGACCCACTTTAAATAAACCTGCCCCTTCACAACTGGAATTATAACTTGGCTTCATTATATACATTATCTTCTTTTTATTTTTAATGTGTAACAACAAAAACAAGTTTACCTAACTGCAAGTTGCAGTGTACAGAAATATGTATTCCCTCAACCTAACCTACAGACAACATACTTATCGCAAGTGAAAATGTACTCATGGCAGTTCTACTATTTATGTAATTACAGTCTAATTACACAAAGGAATAAAGTTTTTGCTTTATCTCTTTTAATTAAGAACCCTAAGAAAATCCCATGATATTGAGCTGTGGCTTTAAAACTACTTAAGCACTCAAGCCGTGCTTTATCCTTAAAAAAAGAACTGTTTACAATAGTACAGAGTTGCTATAAAATGAAGGTGCATTGAAGTTTAAACTGCAACACAAAAGCTGGGAGACAGAAAGAACATTTTTCCCAGCAGAAAAGGGTTAACCAATCAGAGGTAAACCTATCCTCCTTCACTTTTTAAGGGCTCCCGCCGGCACTTTGATTTGCCACTTACAGCTAAGGTTACGGGAGAAAAGTCGACAAAACAAATGCAGAGGAGGGCTTAAAGTATAGAAAGAAAAGTAAAAGGTTTGTAAGTTTAGCCACAGTAACTTCTCAAATGGATCCCGGCACCGGTACAGCTGTAGGTGAAACACAGCATAGGGCAGTGTGGGAAACATGGGCGGGTCCAGCCAAATCCGCCCCCTCGTACACAATGAAGGCCTTTTTTGCGAAAGCCCTGCTCAGCTCTCTCTCTCTCTGGCACAGTCCTCAAGTCTGGAAATACGGACGATTTCTCCATGACAGCTCGGCCTTGGCCTGGAGTCCGCTCACACTCCAAAGAAAGACTTTCTCCCATCGCAAAAGTGAGGCGAACCCATCCTGCCGTTGCTCAAGCACCCTCTTTCAGAGCCAGTGAGCTCATGGAGAAGGGCAGTGCTCAGAATGAACTTTCCTCCAACCCTTGGATCTCTGTTCATGGTGCACGTGACATTTGAAAGGCTGGCATCATTACTGGAATATTTTGCCCATACACTTGATTACTTGGAGCTGACAATGTCCGTGATCACTTGGAGAAAATGTTTCTCTGGTGACTTCACCGAAATGGTTGCCCAATGACTCAGCTTTCATCATAAGAGCAGGAGTGCAGGAAGGGCACACATAAATTCACCATTCAAAGATTGCACATTCATTTTCATAATACACTAGATACACATAATACACAATCACATACACTAGATACAGAACACATCTAAGCAAATGCAACGTTAAGAAATATTAGCCATTATTATGCTTTCATATGCTTTTTCATCACTCTGATCATTTGAGGCGCACTCTTCACACATGAAAGTGGGAATGTCGGAGCGTTTTCACACCGCGTTACGCCAATTTGTGCGCTTCACTCCTCGTTCCCGTCTGGAATGTCCACATCGGTATCGCATGGCGTGACCGATCATTGCTCCTGCAGCTCTCATTGAAAAGAGCATCTCTGTCATCCCCCTTGACACAAACATTTCATCGGGACAAATCTCCCGCACCAGCTGCAAGGATCACAAAACTATGGGCAGATTAAACCCTCACAAGACCATTTCCAGCTCAGCCAAGGTTCACCCCGAGGGAGTATTTTATCTTCCGCAACTCACCAAGATTTGAAGATGTCGGGGAATCCCTAATTGAAAACTGGGGTGGGGGGGGTGATTTTCTGCACCTCACAAAGGAGGAAAATGTGAACATTCCTGAGCCTAATTATTTGGGATCATCATGTGAAAAAGAATCAGATGCCTGCTTTGTCTGTCTGAAAATCCTTGGCCAACCATTGGCTGACTTCTGCCCTATTCTCCGAGTCTAAATCCATGGATTTAGACTCCCCTGTCACCCATTGACAAAGGATCAAGCAGCAGACCACTTGCAAACCACAGGATTATCTCTTCAGTGACTGGGTTGGTGGAGAGGGATCTGGAGGATTCGGGGAGAAGCAGATGGTATAGTTGCCAGGTGGAGGGATCTTTGGATGGGGCCACTTCACACAACACACTGCCATTCTACAGGCCCCTTCAAAATGTATACAGTGTGCGCCTTCAGGCTCAAGGCTCCAATGAATCAAGTGAAGGATACTGCAACTAAGAATCTAGCAATATCTAGCAAGATAGATAAGCCTGAATCTAACAATGCTATTAGATCGCACTGTAGGTGATTGGGGTTGAACGTGGGGTTTACAGGCAGTGCTTCTTCCAATTACTGCATTAGCCTACTCCTTGCATATTATGGGGATCTCATCTGATTCATTTTATAGCACATTTTGCAGATTTGCTGTGGAGTTTCCAAACCATGCTGTAGGAAGGATCTTCAAAGGGAATCCAAACCTGTGTAAGAGTCTTGGCAGGCCAGTGAAAGGAGATCAGGAAAAGAGGGTAAAAGAGGCTTCTGTGAATGAGGGCTACAGACAGTGTTATGAATGAAGGGGCGGGAAGGCCTGTATGCCTGGAGAGAAACAGAAAGCAGCTGCACTCTTTCAAGGTCAACAAGGTAAAGTCAACATCAGATTATTCAACATCTATATACCGTATTATATTTGATGGCCCGGGTCCAATATTAAAACCAGACGATCCCTCTGAAAACATCTAGCCGCAGGTTCCTTGCATCACGTTTTGATTTCTTAATGAATCCTGGGATTTGGGGATGTTTGCTAAAGTGTGGACAATTACTGAGGCTAACAAAGCTTTTCAAAGCAAATCAGACCAAATATAAATATGTTGATAGCAATCGTGAGATTAATCCTCCAAAACATCCGCAGAAGCCCTACGGGGATTTCTCACATTCGTGAGTTCTAATCCAAGGGGGCAATAAAACCGCTGCCAAACAACTGGAATTACATCATTTAGAACACAACCCTTGGCACGATGAAGGCACTAAAAGATGATCAATGGGAATAAAGCCAGCTCTGCAGACAAAGGTTTTGTGATGTGTTTTCTGGAACATTCCAGGTCTAGGCTGGATGGAAAATCCCATGATTATTCAGTTTACGTACTGTATTTAGCAAATGTCAGTTCAGACCTGGAAGTCTGACCTCTCTAGTCCTTGCTGGAAAGACCGTCAAAACCAATGTCATTGCAAAATGTGTAAGGAGTTTATATAGTATGCAATACAATCAGTTACATGCTCAAAAGTCGCTGAGCTCATGTATTGTAGTCTCATGTAATAATCCTCAACAGCCTAAGCTAAGTAAACAGGCTGCTATTATTCCATGGGATTATGACTCATGACACAGAGCTGTAACCAGACTAAGACATCTGACGGCATGTCTGGATTACTACCTGCCGTTGATGCCTGGTTATCAGACCAAGCTTGAAAGATATATCTGCACCCTGAACCATAAATACAGACGTGCCGGTATTAATAACAATATAGGTTACACAGAAGGTATAATTTAGGCTTTATTTGATTGTTCTTTCAGGAAATGCAAAGAATCTAATAAAATAACTTGGTGATGGACAATGCCTTAGGGTGGTGCGAAGGAGACTACAATAGACCAAAAGATGTAACAGTTCTTTCAAACGGTGCCAATAGATATTATATTTCCTAAACCCATATTTGGCTTGAATTGCCTGAAGACTATCATAAAGACAGACTTTATCCGTCTCTGACAAAACAAGCATTCCCTATTGAGAGACTGTCTGCAGAAACAGAGCAATGTGTCAACTCTGGTCAATGGCAGCCACCAAAATGTAAAGCATCTGCTAAGGAAACAAGCATTCCAAAAAGAAACATATGAAAAATGCAATACTGGATAATCTGTTTGCCACATGCGCACAGAAAGGGTTACATGCCATTTAATTCATCTCATGTAGTTCATAGAAAGGGCTTCTAAGAGACACTTAAAGTGACACTTCAATTAAACCCACCACTATCAGACACTCAATGTCAGCCTGAGGTGTAAGAAAGACACCTCTTCACTCACTTTAATTGTAACCTGGCACAAGTGTGAGACTGTCATTAACCTCCCTCCATCTACCTTAGATAATTATCACTAATAACAATGGCAGCTTTCCTTTGACTGGGCCAGGCCCGTTTTCCAGCCCCCCCAACCCTCCCGGTCACATGTACCCCCCCCCCCCCCCCCCACTTTTGCCTGTGCAGACCCTGGGAAGACCGTGCATTCTGAAGCCCCCCCCCCAGCCCAGGTGCCCGCCTGCTTTGACATCAAATATAGCTGGTTTCATTAAGCCTTCTTTCTTTAAACGGTGATAATTACAAGGCAGGGTCCATTCACTTGTGGCTGTCACAAAGCAGTGCCCCTCAGGAGATTTAAGAGTAGTCCATTGTTCATTGACGGCAGGGTGGGGGGGGGGGGGGAGGGGGGCGGAGGAAGGAATTCTCCACAGGCTGTGCCATGCCTTCATCTGATGCAAGGAGAAGGACTAAAGAAGAGTACCCCTGCTCTTGCTTACTTCCCTTCCCCCAAACTTTCCTAAATAAACCTGCATATTCATGCCGCAGACAACAATCCAAATCTAAATTAGAACGCAAGGCCCCAAGACTACAGCAGGATCTTTTCATAGTCAATTACCCAACACAAGCTATATGATACTAGAAGGCACAACCCATGTTGGGCAACATAGATAATTCCGTTTAACGTGTGCATGCTAACACATCAAAGAAGACCAATGAGGCAACAAATTATAACAACTTATTTTTAAGTACAGCCATCTTGTTTATGAAAGGGGTGTCTCAGAAAATTAAAGAACATTTTTCTTTTGAGAAAGAAATGTGTCTACAGTGACACACAGTATCATTCCAACAAGCAACTGAGAAACCAGACGAAGAAAACAGCATATTCCAGAATTTTTGGGAGGAAAATTAGGTAGCCCCACCTGGCATGGGACTTGAAAGACTGATATAAAAGTCATCAGAATCCAGACTGGGCACAGGTCACCGACCAATGACCTTCTTTGTTTTCACTTTCTCTTTTTTTTTTTACTGGTGATATCAAGTTATCCTGTCCCTGGTGAGTTCTCTATTCCTGACTAGCAGCCATAGCAACAATCTGTTCACTGGACCACCACAATCGCTGCTACCAGAAAAAGATGGCGCTATTGCCCATTCCACTCTCCTTGCCACTGTTTTTCTAGGTCTGAGAGTACATAAAGTAAGGCATGGTTTTAGTTCAGGCTCTGAACCTATTGTTCCCCTAAAGATTCACCTCAGTCTTTAATTTGATCAGTAAATATGAAATAAAGTAAAATAATTTTGTTACCGCTTTTCATAAACTTGCAACATAGCACGATAAGCACAATGTGAACTTTGGTCATTTATTCTACATGGCATAGCTGTTTCTTGTGGCTTAAGAGGGTAAATAATCCCTCTGGAAATGAAAAGCACCTAATTAAGAAAGCAACTTCTTAAATGTGTGGGATTCAACTGTGGTTAGAATGAAAACCAGCATGGACAGGGGGGCCCAGGACCACGTTTGGGAACCGCGCCTCTAAGCCAGGGAACCAAAATGTAATGTGACTGAATTGTTGAAGGACAAACATCATACATTACATGTGGGTAATTAAGAAAGCTGCCTTACAGACGAGCAAATCACCACAAGCACACAGAGAAATTAAAAGCCTGTAACATCTCAGCATAAGAGCTATGCCTAGGACAGCTGTCCAAAAGATCCTCCTCAGCCAACCAGTTCCGGATTCCAACTGGCCTAATTTGAAGGTGCACAGCTTGCACAGCGCATCTACACCTAAAACTGCCACCTGGTTGCCAGGGAGATTTATCCGACAATTCAGAGGTAGGAGGCCTTCCCTTCCAATTCACCAGGACCAGATGTGAAGGCTCCCTTTCCCACTGTAATACCAGGTAATTACAGCCACACAGACATCTGCGTGGAACCGCGCTGCAGTGCATACGCCATACATTCTTCATTCTGACAATACGACCATCCATCAATACGCATGAAACGTGCATTCATTTTACCGAAAGGGTTCGGTTCCGGGGCGTAAAATTAACTCATAACACCTCTGAGGTTCACCAGATGAACATTATTACAGGAGCAAATAAATCAGCACAGGGTTTCAGCAAGTACTTCACAGTCCAAGGCTCTATTTCTGGTGGAAATTATCACACGTTCCCTTGATAAAATTTCAGCAGTTTGAATCCAGGACTGAGGGCATCAGCGGGTGAATGCTGCTGACCGGATTGGACATTGCACCCTGGGTTAATCAAACTACAGAAACTCACGGGAGGAAAAAAAGCAGGTTGCAAATGCAAAAAATCCCAGACCTATTATTCTAGTAATCTCCTCTATGCAATCATTCTCATTATTCCTGCGCAAGGGAACTCCAGTGAAATCACAACGGGAAGTTATGCCAGCACCCCCCGGGGCAGGCCTTGTAGCCCTGCCACACAGGTCTGGGATCAGCACTGTCCTGTGCCAGCGTGCAGCTCTGGCATGGCTTTGTGTCTCTGACACACACACAACAGCCCAGCAGGAAGATCTCCTCGCTAAATACAAGGGTGCAGCACCAAGCTATTGAGGTACAGACATCCAGCAGGTACCCCAGCTCACTTTAAATAACAAGCGCTGTCAGCCATCAGGAAGAGTTATTTAATTGGTGCTATCGAGTTAATAAGTGGTTGAGTTTAGGTTGAGTGAGCAAGTGGAACAAAGACCTGCTGGAGGCACACTGCCCGGGGATAGGAAAGATTCGGCCTTTGGGAGTTGCCTGATGGGCAACCACAACAATACACTCTTGAGATTGATTTAGAACAGAAAATTGCAGCTATGTGTTCTTTGAGAGTCTGGTTATGTACACTGTTATTAGTCAGCAGGCGAAAGGAGACAGTACTCAAACTTCTGAGACAGATTCTGACAAAAATAGAAATAAAAAAAGAATTTAAATGCGCTAATCTAAGAGTGTAACACTCCTTCAGATCAGAAGGAAATTAAATACAGAATGTAGTACAATTTACAGATCTATGGGCCTGATACTAAGACCTTTAGGATGTATGCAAAACCTTCTAGCACACGCTAAACTAACAACACAACCAATGATTGGTGCTAAACAAATACCATGACCAATCACTGGGCATGTTATTGGTTTTGCATGTGCCAAAAGGTTTAGCACATGCTAAAGGTCTTAGTAATTGAGGCCCTAAGAGTATTTGCACAGTGAATCGTAGACAGCTGGCTGCCAGCCTGTACCAAGAGGCACAGTACCTTGCTTTATGGACTTCAGCAGCCATCCATCCATTAGAAATAAAGCAGAGACCACAAACTCTGTTCTTTAAAAAAATAAACTCTCCTGGACAGAATTCAAGCCCATATGCTTTGAATAAAATCCTCCGTTCAGACACAGCAAAGCAATAAGATGAGCACAGTGGTGCACCACTGATGTTTTGGAGAACATGCAATGTTTGATGAGGCTGTAATTAATTTCAGCCTCACCTGTCACAAATCTGTAGGTGTAGTTGTTCATCTGCCAGCATTTAATATCTCTACCACATTTCCTATATATTTCATGAAGTAACATTGGCACCATATATCATGGGCTCTAAAGTTCCTCTTTTCTGTTTTACTACAGATTGTGTGATTTATATTGATTCAGACATAAGTTACAGAAATGTACTTACAGTTCTTTTGTAGAACTTCCATGTTCACTGTACAAGACTAAAACTGCACCGTGCATTTGAAACTGATAGGCGTTTTCTGAAAGGTGCCTAGATGATGCATGTCATGCAGCACTTGTTGCAAGCCTCCCAGCAAGTTTGATAATGGCAGTCATTATTTTTATCCAGGGTGGCTTTCTTCAACTTTTAAGTTTTAAACTTGTTGGAACAATAGCAACACGTAATTGACGTTATTGACTTAGGCACATGTTAGTTTTTTCAATAAGCCAGTATTTGAGTGCTGTAATGGCTTCTTGTTACTTCTGACAGCAACCTAAATGCAGCAAGCAAGCTAAAACAAATTCAGATAACTGACTACCCTCACTCTGATCCACTACCCTTCAACTAAATTGCTGTCCTTTCAATGTACAAGTACATGACATTGCACCAAAAGCTTCTAAAACAATTTCTTTAATATTTTATTCATATGATTACATCTCTTTTGTTGACAAAGAGATTGCAAAATACTAAATGTACAGTTACAGCCACCTACATTTAGAATGTAAATGAAATGTACACCTCTAATCTATGTAGTTTAGATGCTGCTATTCTGGAGGGATTCTGTGTGGGAGAAAGCTCTTCCTGTAGGCTGTGAACTACAGACAAAAATGCAGTGGGTGAGAGCCCAGCACTGTCCGAGGAGTCGACATGAGGTTAGGGCAGAGAGAAAATTACACACTGCCGCGTTATTTTCCCAAGGCCGCAGAAAATTCCTCCTCTGTGTCAAAACCCACGCACCGACCAGCACACAAGTGGCATTTGCAACTTGTGAGATGACCGACGCAATAGTTCCAGGGCTTACAGTAGACAAGCCTCAATTTGCATCGGCCGCATTAGAAATGAGTTGTAAAATGGCATTTATTAGTTGCCACTTTGCATGATGTATGGAAACTCTCTTCATTTTACATTTACATTTCAGTAATTTAGCAGACTCTTTTAATCCAAAGCGATTTACAAGTGCAAGTTCCTCAACAAGTGGAAAGCATCAAATCCATAAAAATACAGTTATAAGTTATAACCAAAAACAACAGTGATCGTAAGTGCGCAAGTTTTTTTTCTTCTTCAAAGAAGCAAACTCCCCAATGAGATATTGCAAACACACAACGCCGGCACGGTCTTGACCAGTAACGGTTACATCAATGCTTTATTTATTTTTCTGGCAGACACCCATGTCCAGGGCAACATACACAGCTTACATTTAAAATGGGTGCTATTTACACAGCTGGCCGTTTCATGAAGCAGCTGAAGTGACTTATTCAGTTCTACAGCTGGAGTACAACAGCGTGAGATGCTGGGATTCAAACATCCATGGCCTAAAGCAATGCCTTTCAATGTATTACACACGGTGTCTGGAGAAAACTCCGGAAATGCAGGTGACCACAGCCAGAGTGGGAAAACGAGGAGATTCCGATCAGCAGCCCAGCATTCTTTCCTTATCAAGCAGGGGTTGGGTTTTCCGACTGCAGCCACCCCCTGGCATTCACCAGTGCCACCACTCTTGGAAATCCCTACATCAACTGTTGAATGCATCCGAGTAACATATTATAACTTCAGCCTTCCGCAGGGGAAATTCATTGAAGTAGCGCCAGCATTACTCGGTCTGAAAGCTATGGTGCCTGCAATTGGCCATCTGAAGAAAAACGTTTGGCTATAACGTTTGACTATAACATTCGGCTATAATGCGCAACCAATGAGCACTTAGCGTACTCACTTTTTCTTATCCGTCTGCCCACCAACACATTATTACAAGATTATAACATCATAGAAGGCTAGTAAAGGCATACTATGGAATGGGAACACAAAATCGCTCTTCAAGCTGGGGGCTGGATGGAACTGGTCAACTAGCTAAACCATAGGGTGGCCTGTAGCATAGTGGTTAAGGTAAATGACTGGGACACCAAGGTTGGTGGGTGTAATGCAGCCACAATATGATCCGCACAGCTGTTGGGCCCTTGAGCAAGACCCTTAACCCTGCATTGCTCCAGGGGAGGATTGTCTCCTGCTTAGTCTAATAAACTGCATGTCACTCTGGATAAGAGCATCTGCCAAATGCCAATAATGTAATGTAATGTTGAGCTGGGAGCTGGTCTGAACTGGTCAACCAGCTAAACCATATTGAGCTGGGAGCTGGTCTGAACTGGTCAACCAGCTAAACCATATTGAGCTGGGAGCTGGTCTAAACTAGTCAACCAACTAAACCATTTTGAGCTGGGAGCTGGTCTGAATTGGTCAACCAGCTACCAGCAGTTTCAAAACCTAGCTTGAGCTGTTTTTTCCACAGGGCAGTCCAAAATCTTGCCTCAAGACTTGGCAAGAGTCGTGCCTGGTCTGGAGGACAACAATTTGGGACGGCGGTTTGAGAACTAAAATCAAGACAGAAGAGCACAGGGTGGGGCGACACTATGTTCCACCCGCACCAGGCTGTTGACTCTTGCTTCCCTGCCCATGTGAAGAAAGCCACCCTGGATAAAAATAATGACTGCCATTATCAAGAGGGAAAGGCCCGAAAAAACCTTAACCTTAATCTCTGTCGATAAAATGCCAAGCAGTCTTGTTCTGTTGCTGCCTTAAGTGGTAGGTGTTTAGTTGGCTAGGTAAGCAGTATTTGGATAGTTAAGTTTGGTCACTTTTGCTTTGTTGTTTGTTTATTTGTTGATTAAAAATAATAATAATAATAATAAAATAAAAAAATAGGCCCTGGTCCTTATCTTTGTTGTACGGGTAGCAATTGAAATTGTACTTCCCTCTAGGGTCTTTCAGCGCACTTAGCCCTGGTTATGGGTATGCACTTTGTTGTACGTCGCTCTGGATAAGAGCGTCTGCCAAATGCCAATAATGTAATGTAATGTAAACCACCAATACAATTTAAAGCATGCCTTCAATAGCCCCAGGCTAATTGCAAATTATTGCTTATTTATTTTACTTCTTTATATGTAAAACAAAAGTGTCATGAGTGAATCCAGTTTTAATTCCTTAATATGTTCTGTTTCAAACAGTGTCTGAGTAATACCACCCTGGACGGTGACTCAGTGTTTTCATATAACTATGAAACCTGCTGATTGCATGGGTATTTTTTAAATGTGAGATTTACTTCACTAAGGTACACTTCAAATGTACTTTACAATCTAAAGTACCAACACATCCTGCATTTAAAGGATGAAGGCTATGCTCGGGATCAAAGGTGGAAACGACACAGGCCACGATTTGAGTGAGTTTAAGAGACAGAACACATCAGCTGAAAGAGTGGGTGCAGGACAGTGTTGGTGCACTGGTAACATTGTAAATATTAGCCCTTCTGTACAGAGCTAGAGGTCCGTTGGCTTTTCACATTCCCAAGCATCATGCTGAGCGGATGCTTGACCATGTTTCTATTTTTTACTGGCACAGGGGATGAACCTACTCTGGTTAACACCGCAAGGCCAGCTGACCTTTGACTTCAGCAGGCACACTTCCTGCTTTCTGCAGTAACAGTAGAGTGTGAGTCAGTTCAGCACCTACTGAGTTTAGCTTTTATAACTGCCGATTTGAAACAACTTGAAAAAAGAATAATCCTACATTTAAGCAGAACATTCTGTACAGATGCAGCAAGCAAATGCATAACTACACAACAGGAGGTAACTTCACTGACCCCTTTCCAAAGGTGATACTAGGTCACAGTAATTTAATTGAAAAATACAAGTATAAAATTTTGAGATTAGGGGACCAGCCTGCAGATCTGCGCCAAGACAAATACTTGTCATTTAAACAGTAGATGAAGGAGCTACGTACATTGGGTTGCAGAGTAAAAGGAGTGGATAGAATAGAATGCAACTTTGGTTTCAAAGGCATTCAAAATAGACCACACATTATAAAAACATAACCGTGTCCGATTGAGCATGTTAATTCCATTCAAAGACAAAGTAAAGGACTTTTTATACAGGTTACCAATGGTGGTTTAAAACAACATCCAGAAGGAAGGTCCTCAACATTATAACCATAAGGATTTTCTAGCCTAGTCATAGCTCAGAAGCTACAGTTCTTAAGAGAAAACTGATAGATGGTAAAGAACTAGATACACTCTGATGTTAAGTCTGAGCAAACTCCCTTTCCCAAACAAACTGGTTTCGCTGCCCTGTGAATAATCCACGACTACACTTCCCCCACAGAACGATGCATCAGCAGCAGCACCCCGGGTTTAAAATGACAAACCGCCGGACCGGCCCACGGTCAGCCCCCCCCCCCGTAACCACCCCTCAGCCATCTGCCGCTGTAAAGATACTCCTTAATGAGAGAAACCAGACGACGCATTCCTATTTTATTAGTCAGAACATCAGGTGGTTTCTGCCCAGATTACCCACACCGGCTGGAAAAAAACAGCACCGAGCACAGACACATTCCCACAGCTCGGACCGCAAAAGCGACCGAGGTGTGCAACAAAGTTTCGCCCGCTATCACCGGTGTCAAGGACGAGACGACGCTACAGCCGTCCAGCCAGGGACATGGGGAAGGCCCCGATTAAATCACTCCCGCGGCGAGTCCCCGCCCCACCTGAGGACGCAAAGAAAACTCGCTCTTGTTTTGTCTCCGTCCGGGTGGGGGAACAAAAGACCGAGATAGGGGGGAGTGCAGGGCTCTGGAACGGGAGCTGCTGACATGCAAACAGGCAGCGCGCCCGATAAGGCCCTCCCTGGGTTATCTGGGCCTCTCACAGGCCTGGGGAGGCCCAAGGTGTTGACTTGCGAGCAGAGGTGTTCCTGAAGGGGGGGAAGAGAACCGGCAGGGAGAACCTTGGCAGCTGTGTAAAAGGAAGCCACTCCCAAGGCGCTGAACCGCAGGGCAGTTGGCCATATTCCTCTGCGGCGTCGCACGGCTTCGCTCTTTTGTTTTGGTCTACCATGCCCTGTAAATAACGGCAAGCCTCAACCCAACCAATAGCAAGCGTGCCGCAGGACGCATCCGAGGATTACGCAAGTTTACCCTTTCCGCCCAATCACTCACATCTCGCCGAAGGAACGCTTACAGAGGCGCTACGGCAAATCTAAACGCGCCACCCGGAAAGACAAAGAAAACCGCTGCCCCAGGACCGGCTTTTCCATCTGCTCTCCCCTGCTAGTGGTGCAGTACGGCTGCCTCCGGGCCATGAAATTCCTTTTGCTCGTCTGCATTGCGGACGATCGGAGGAGTAGCAACAGCCCGAACAGAACTCACACCTTATTGGGGTGGAAAAGAGCCCCTGCCAAAATCTGTATCCCTTCATGTCAAACGAGACCAGACCTGCACGTGAGGTCAACTCAGGTCGAAGGAAGGAAAAAGCAGGGTCCTTTTTTGATTTCTGTTTTGTGTAATCCTCTTGAGTGGCTTGAGACAATGAGTCAGATGTCCGGCATTATTCACATCCTGTTTCTCCTGCCGGCAGGTACATACAAGACAGGACCTTTGAATTTATTATAGTTCCATTTCATTTATTAGTTGACTTGACAGGGACAATGCACATGAATAACCTTTCTGTAATGTGAGTTAACCAGGAAGGCTCACTTTAATCTCTTTAGTCCCTGGTGTTTGGGAGGAAACCAGAGCACCCACAGGGAAACCCACACAAACACAGGGAGAACTCCGCGAAGAGAGGATTCGGGCCGGCCGGAATTCAAACCCAGAGCCTCTTTCTTGCGAGGCAACAGTGCTAAACACTAAGTCACCATGCTGCCCAATTTCCAATTATTTTAATATCAACATCACAGCACAGGTGCAGCCCAAAGTAAGCTTCATATGTCAGGGACTACCCTATGCCCCTTGCATTCCTTTACACAATGCTCAAGGTTTATGTTAATATCACTGAATTTAAATGTTTGCCAAAGGTGAAAGCAACCGCCAAACCCTAGGCAAACTGGCCATTCCTATTCATTAAGAAGGAATACAAGGAAACATCAATGAATTTCTCCACCTTCAGAAGAAGGATTCACTTCAATCAATGCAAACTACAGAGTGGCTTCACACAAAGTGGTACCTTTTAGCATTATGATTAATGTCAAGCCGGTTATGAGCACAAAACAACCAGACAAAGAGAAACAATAATTTCATGACATTGCTGTCAACAGAATGATGGGGAAATATTTTCTATTTCCTTAATGCACCTATTTGATAAGAAAATCCAACAATATATAGTAGTGTTTGAATGTTATTTTTTCCTGTCAAATATCTAATTATTTTGTTTAATTACATCCTAATAACATATTTGTAATCTCACACCGAAAATGAAGGCGAATGAGGTAGTTGACTATTCATATAGTCTGACACCCTTTCATGATAACAACTCTGGAATCTCTGCAGGATCCCAGTTCCCTGATGGCCCCATCAAAGACAACTGGACATAAGCAGCAGGACCCTGGTTTAAGAGGGCTCTTGGTATAGCAGGATGCATTGTGTGTGTGTGTGTGTGTGTGTGTGTGTGTGTGTGCGTGTGCACCTCATGTCCATACATGCAGACAGCCACAACATCAGAGGAGCAGCTGTGTTTATATTCTGCGTCACACACACTTTGTAATGCACACATGAACACATACTCTGAGCATATACACCTGCAATGGGCTCCAAAACTATTGGCACCCCTGACTGGAAATGCACAATAAACAATACAGTTATTGCGCTAAACTCAGAATTCCAACATACGGTACTTTAATGATGTTTCAATGGAATAAATTACCAAATGAAATCAAAATTGAATGTTGAGCACCTCACTGCTTAATGAATAAATCACACACACCCCCCACGCTTCCACTGCCGAAATGGAGCCCTCCCCCCTGACAAGCCAGGTCCACTCCAGAAAATGTCCTCCCTGGCCAGAAGAAAGGATAACGATTTTGCCAGGGGCCCTTTCCACCCCAATAAGGTGTGAGTTTCTTTTGAGCTGTTGCTACACCGCTGATTGTCCACAATGCAGACAAAAGGAATCTCATAGCCCAGAGGCAGCTATACTGCACCACTGAGAGAGGAGAGTGGACAGAAAAGTTGGCCCCCGGGGCAGTCGCCTCTGTGTGGCCCCCGGGGGCCGGCAGCTGTTGACTGCGCAACCCACTTTACGGATCCACGGTTTGCTCTAGTCCAGCCCAGGGTCCTGGGGCCCGTACCTCAGCTCCTCCTATTCCACACTGCATGACTCCACTGCCAGGTTACAAATTAGCCCATTTCTCTTCATCCTCTAAATAACATATAAAGGTTTTCTGTGCAGGATGATGGAACTGGTGCTGACCAGAGCAAACAGGGTTACTGGGATCAGCATTAAAAAATGCAATATACAGTGGATTAAAAAAGGCACACTCACAATCAACACACATTTTATTACATGGCAGACGCATGTCCCCACACAACAGAGTGCATTTCTGAAGGCCTGGGGTGGGTTTAGCACCACCTAATCCCCAGACATCTGGCTCTGCTCCTGTAAAAACCATGAGAGCCTGCTTCACAAACAAGATATAAAAGAGAACAAAATGAGCAGCAGCTAATCCGCCCCCCCCCCCCCCCCAGACTTCTTACTCATGCTCAATATTTTGGACCACAGTGTCACTGTGCCATACAGAAAACCCATTCCACTGCCTGCCACACGCAGGGCGCAGCCTCTAAAAGCGTACCGAACGGGAAGGCTAAATGGAGAAGCTGCGAGCTCTGAGAGGGAATGGTCGGTGTCGTGTTGCAGGTTTTTTAAAAGACGTTTGCGGAGCCACGACAATGACTCCAGCTGCACTGCTCTGTGCCCGCTCACACAAATCCAGAAACGCTCGGGCTTGACACTACACCCGGGATGAAGTTACGGTACAGTGGTGACGTGCCATCACTGAGCCTTGGCTTTAATGAATCAGCCAGGTATCCATCCAAACCAGCAGAAGCATCGATTAAAACCAAACCAACACAAGCATCAATTCCAACCAAACCAACACAGACTTTGATTCCAACCAAACCAACACAGGCATTGATTCCAACCAAACCAACACAGGCATCAATTCCAGCCAAACCAACACAGACATTGATTCCAACTAAACCAACACATACATTGATTCCAACCTTGATTAATTCAGTGTTACCTGTATAGTGCTTTTCAGTAAGGACCAATGCCTCAAAACACTTTACAGACAGTGCAGAGTTTGCAGTCATGGGTGCAGTTCAATTTAATTGAATTTGTATAGCACTTTTTGACAGAGACAGTCCCAAGGGAAATAAGAAGCATTAGGCAAGGCCAGAGTACCCCAAAACCCAGCAAGTGAGATTAAAAAACTCAGTGGGAATAAATCTCAGGAGGAACCCATCCTCCACTGAGCAGACAGGCTTCTGGGTGTACAAGTCAATAGTAAAGTCACATTTAGTCAACTGTTCAATTTCCAACTAAGTACCTTGAACTTTAATCAGTTAACTTCCAATTTGAAGTTGTACTCAGGCACCATATTTGACATTTCAAAAGCTCATGCTACTGACATTACGTTAAAACCTGTTACTTTCTAACATTCTGATTCTTACTTGTTTCAACATTTCAAGATTTCTTCTGCAACTTCCAAGTTATTTACGGCACTTTCCGAGAGTTAGACTATCTGCCAGATCCACTGTCAGCTCAGCGTTTGACAGATTTACATTCGAGGCAAACAGTACAAGAATGAATTGAGGCAGTTTTTTTAAATGTAATTCAGTAGTCTTTGGAAAGTATTCAGTCGTAAGTCTGTGCTTATGCCTGAGGTACAGGACTGTCATGGTTTTCCACAGCTTGCCCTTTATTGAGGAATACATTTTGTGTCAAAGCACAGATTTATTCCATGGAGGTTTGCAACCCTCTATTGATAAGGATTCAGCATGCGATAAACATACCTGACAATTAATCACCTTTTCTCACTAAGGAGTAACACTGTGCATTCAGTTTTCAATCAATGTACGTGACGTGTGCTTAATGTTCGTGGTGATGTCGGTGAAGTTGGCTAAGTCAATTAAGGGGCAATTTCTTTTATTGGTCTACCACAGACCAAAAAACTATTGTTACTAATGCTTTGTTAGAGTTATAGATGTGTATTGGTCAGAAGGTGTGTATTCTAGCATGCTGGGTACCCATTTGCTCTAGTAGCAGAGCAAATGCTTAAGACAGTTATGCTAAATCTGAGTCATAAATTGCACACTCCAGAATGTAAAAGCAGATGCTCTGGGGTCAAGATAATTCAATTAAGTTCACGGTGTGCCTTCCATGCCTGTTTTTGAGGGAGTAACACACTTGTGGATGTCATCTCATATCGCATAAGCCTGTACAGTCCAATATGTTAATTATATGCACAATGAGAACTTCTGAATAATTCTCTCAATATTCAGAATAATTTGTTGAGAGAAGACCAAGGAAAAGTGTTCCGCAAGACTTTCAGATAAGTCCTAATTCTGAGAAAACGTCTGGCAGTAGCTAAGTACAGGCTACTGTTCAATGTCCAAGTGGGACAGCTTCTTCATAATTTACAAGAAAAGTAAAGCAGTACACTCCGAAGCATTTGTAGATTTTGACATTAAAATGGTTGCCCAAAGAATGCGCACACCGTCCTCCACTATCGCAGCCGTGGGACCAAGGTCCACTTACTGTACACCTACCCTGGGCCAACAAATGGCCCCCATTGCAAAACGCGAAAGGCAAGGGAGGCTTTCACGCATTTACGCGTCGGGTCCGTTCAAATACTGACACAAGCCAACATTCAAAAATTAAACCTTCTGTAAGTATTACATAAATCATGTTTTACAAGCTCGGCACCACCCGGCACAGTCTCCCTCTCACGTTCCCATTGCACTACCCACACCTCTGTGCTCGTTTGGTTTTGCTACCCTAGTACGAAAGGCTAAGGAATGCCCGTGTGTCCACATTCCCTGAAGCCAATCGGCATTCCATACACAATGACACAGTGCTGCGTTAATCACACCATGCTGCACACATGGAATAAATGTCATCTGGTAATCGATTAACTACGGCTTTCCTGCGACTGGACTGAAGGAATTTATAAACTATATAACAACATTGAACGCCATCCCTTGACACCAGAAGTGGAACCATAACACATCTCCTGTAGCATGAAGGTTTACCATTTTCATACAAGTTCACAGTCTACATTTTTTTTTTTTAAGCTATGGCAAAGGGGAATCAATGGCACTTACACATTTAGCCTTGGTCAACCATGTTTTGTGGCATAGCCTACCGAGAATTGAGCCTCGCCATTTACTGAAAAGCACAGCTGTTCTGTTTAATTTCCTTTTTTGAACACACATAGTAGCCCGCGGCTATTCAAAATAACCTTAAATGAATTGTAAATAGCCTACAATATCATAGTAACTATCCTACATTCTAGAAGCAGACTAACGAATTGCCTTTACGTGATATCAAAATTGGACAGAAAAGTCGATCTGGATTCAATTCAGGAGCCAACCCAAAGTAGGCGAATACAACACAATTCTAATTCTAAATGATAATTAATTCAAATTGTGGAAACATGTCATTTAAATAGAAGTGCTTGGCCTTCTTATGAATGAACCCACCACGTTAGACTTCAAAGTTCTCTTAGCTTTGAATTCATTTACAATACAATGCACACTAGTATTTTCACGGGGAAACGTCATTGCAAACCCTGGCACATAATTTCATGAACAAACAAAGTAGCAGCGTATTTTAAAAAAACTTCAACCCACAACAATTATTTCAGGAGTCTAGTGCTGAACATAGGATCTGACTTCTGAGTCTTTGGGCAATGTACTTATCCTCAGAAATAACACAATAATAATAAAAATAATATTTTTTAAAAATCAGTTTCCAGTCGCCTACAGCGATAGAACTTGCGCGGAGATGCGCGATTAGGTTGTCACAGTGAATAGGCTACCCAAATAGTACATTTAGGCTACCCCGTAAACGAGCGTGGTGGTAACCCACCACCCATAGAACCGTCCAATGTTTGCACGCGTGTGAGAAACTGAATGTACAGGAAACAACTTCAAACTGTATGAAGGGCGATCACGGTGTGTATACCCACGAGTATCCAAATAAATTAGGCTGAGAACGTTAAAAGGCATGTAGACGCCAGCGAGACCAACTATGAATAGACTGTTTCTATGGACCAAATTAGACCAGCGAAGTTATCTCCAGGCGAGTCACAACCTCAAAAGTACACGTTTTCCTCCACTAAACTTAAAATGCAGGATATTAAAATTATTTCACACGGGAAAGTAGATACCAATTTGTACGGAAAACACAACACATTGATGAATATAATTAGATGGTGAAGTTACTCGGCAGCCATTCTAATCAGATTTAAACTGCGCTATTTACGCTTAACGAGTTGTGTACATGCTACGAAAAAAGGCTATCCATGTATTTTGTGAGCGCACATACTGTAACTGTTGGGAGCACAGATTTGTCCGCAATATTTCAGGAAACTGACACTATAACGGAGTTTCTTTTTTGCAGGAGACACCATAATAGCATTCAATTAAATGCTCTCCACAAAATCAAAGAATAATAAAACTTTCGAGTAAACGTTCACTTACATTAATCAGATGAGAGGTTAAAATGAAAGAGATGAGAAGTCCCGTGACGCTGTGCAGAACTATCCTCGTCCCCATTTTCCCCCTGCCCAGCACAAGCTTCACACGCTGGGAAAAGGAAAACCAAAGTCTTTCACTTCGTGCCACTGGGTGACTTTATTTCGTGCACTTTTTAAACTTTCTACTTATGCAAGGCCTCTCGTTTCTTCGCCCCACGCGCCCGGCGGGGACTTCATCAACTTAATGCAGGTCTTCTTGCAACTTTTCTATAAAACAATAAAAAAACGAAAAATAAATACTCTATGTAGATAACAAATCCTCTTTCTTCTAAAGACCCTACTTTTCTCTCCACCCCGAGAAGCAGGTCTGCATAGCCACCGAGAGTCGCTAAACTCCGATTCCACTGGGATACGCGAGCCACAGGCTGAGGTAAAAAGCGGAATGGAATTCGCTTGTATCACCAAGGACTGCAGCGCCGATACAGTCAGCCCACTTCAGATTCCTCTACCAGAGGAAACGCCACCAGGAGGTGACCAAGGGCTTTGGACGAGATGTCAGCATTTGGACAAAGTTGAATCCCATTGTATGTATTGCAGGTAGCTGGCATTCAGGGTAAGGTTGCAGGATATTTATGTTATCAACAGTATCTGTGCAAGCTGCAACCATCTTAAAAACTGCTTGCGGAGTAGTCGTGCCCACCAGGGAAGGTAAATTGAATGAAATCAATTGCCACACTATTACCCCAGAGTGTTTGCACATTAGTGAGTAAACAGAAGAGCACCCCATTCATGGAGAAGGCTGGACTAACAACATATAGATATTTGTCTCTGGTTTGGCTCATTCTTTATCCTCATATTGAAGCAATGCAATTCCATTATTCATCTAAACTGAAGGTAACGTCAAATTAAGGTACCCTTTAATGTTTACCTTCACAGGAAACGCTATGATATCAGTGTGGCTCAGAAACCAGTGTGCCATATGAACAGCTCATCACATTGCAAAGCAAAGCCACCAGGCAACAAGTATCTGTTTTGGAGATGGACAATCACCCAGTCAGTGTGGAATTAGCCCTAAGTAAGTTGACTGATTAGATAAGAAGCCCAATGTAAGAACACCTTTGTGGGTGACAAGCTAACAAGGTCCAGACACCATTCATGATAATAAAAAGAGACAAAGAAGACTGTGGTGGCCTAATCATTTAATTCTTGAATTTTACTACAGTTATTAAAGGCATTCCCATTAACTGTAGAGTGTCTGTGATCCCAGCCTGTGATCTCAATCTCTCCCTCACCCACCCCACGTTTCGCAATACTTTTAAAAGTATTTTAATACAACCCCTTTTAACTAAAAATAGGGGGTCCCAGGGTGCATAGACGGGGGTCTTATATAGGTGTATGCAACCAATGTAAAAAACTTATATTCATGTTGTAAATGTGTAAAAACTGATATTATAATTTTGAATAAACAAAATATAATGAATTCCTTCCTCTGTACAACCTCTGTAAACATAATCACTGGACAAGCAACGTTGGAGTCACTTGAAATATAATGTCTTGCATTAGACCGCAAATGCCTTCACATACAGAAAGAGCTTTTTATATATTTAGTAATCCAGTGAACCATATAGTGAACATCAAATGAAGTAGAAGTGGAAGCCACTGCATTTTGTGGGTTAGCTGCAATGCATACGTATTTCTATGAAGTCATTTATTTCTATGAGGTTTAATGGAAAAAATAAACTTAATATAACTTTTCAGGCTTGATTCCCAATGAAGATGTTTGTACAACCAGGGAGCAAATCTGAATTTAGAGACAATCAAACCTACCTCTCCATCTCATCGTCACTGTCCCTTGCTCTGAAAACTATAGAAGCTGCCACTGCAAGCAAAAGAAGAGCTTTTGAAGTTGGCAGCAGTGCTTAAATGTATATTCAATGAATTACATATTTAGTTTTAGTCATAATCACAAATTTGCAAAGATTAATTCTTTAACACAAACCGATGTAATTTGCGGCTGTCTTTAACTTCAATGAAAGATACTAGATTGTGCATTCCTTAGAACATCAGTATTGTCTCATGTTTTGTTTTCTTTCTCTCAAGAAAAATGCTAAATGCTAGGTTAGCAGTTCAGTCATCAGTGGGGGTGCCTTCTGACTCTCACACGTCAGGGAACTGCGTGGAGTTTGGGCTGGGAACGGACCTGGATAAGAGCAGCCGTGCACTGCTGCACCTCCAGCCTCACGTGTGAGAGAGGGGAAGATTGTTGGCTCTCACTGCAGATGCACAGTCTCATTTAATATTTCCAGGAATTGATGTGAGAGTACAGTGAAATACAGCAATCTGTCTGCGCTTTTCAACTGCACTTTGGAAACTATCTACACAATGGGCCATATTCAAATCTCTCAGAGAAGCAGTGGTGATCTAGGATCACCTTTTCCCTGGTACATAGCTTGACCATCTCCAAAAGCAAAAACTGATCCCTGATCTATGTCTCGTCCACTCTAAAATGATTCATAAGTACAGTTTAATGTTCCCACAACATCCAAAAGAATGATACAGCTGATCCAACCTTCTGAAAAAGTTGAAGTTAAAAAAAAACAAAAAAAACAATTGCAATACCCCGATTTCACTTGAATGAAACCTTGTTCCCTTGTGTGCAAAAATATAATCTTGTCTGAGATTTGAACCTGCAAGCTTTCAGTTTCTTAACTATAACCTTGCTCTGTTGCCTTTTCAATACTTAAAAAAAGGAAGATTGCACTCTTTGCTGCAATCTTCTTTCGATTGAATGCTTATCTTCCATTGATTTCCACCTACAACAATTTGGTCTGACGTTTGTTTTTATTCAATATTTAAACATATAGTTCAGTTCAGTCCATTAACCAAACTCTCTATCTCAAAGAGTTAAGTAGCATGCCTCTATGCTGAATCTGAGTGTATGTCTCCATTCATTTTTATAACACCAAGAAAGTATGACTCTGTTTTGGATGAGGTTCAGAAGGCAGCTGCTTCTAATTTCAAAATTTTCAGAGGCCAACCCTACTACTGCTCTTGTGCATTCACTTCAAAAGACAGTAGAGTGGCAGTAAGTGAATGTAAAAATAGCAAAAGCTTTCATAAAATGCTCACACAATTAATTTTACTGTTGTTCCACAGTATATGATAATATACTGAAAATATACAGTTAGCTTTGTATGCTATCACACATCCATGAACATAGAATCAGATTAGCCACACCTCCCGTTTATACCGTAATGTAAACATATGTTTATCATCCATCCACTACAAGTCTTTTCTTAATTTCTTTCACACTTGCCTTTGGTTTCAACATCATTTGGGCTGGGGAGATAACTAAAGGTTGAAATGCTCCAAATTATAGGTCCGATAACCCATAATGACAAAGTGTTTTTAGAAATGTTTGCGAATGCATTAAAAAGCTTTGAGTCTTCTTGGGTAAGTCTCTACAAGCTTTGCACACTAGGATTTCCTGGATTTAGGCAGTTTATCTCATTCTTCCTGGCAGATCCTCTCAAGCTTTGTCAGATTGGATGGAAAGTATCCGAATTGCCATCTTCAGGTCTCTCCACAAACGTTCCAAGTCTGGGCTTTGGCTGCGCCACTCAAGGACAGTCAAAGTCTTGTCCTGAAGCCAGTCCAGCATTGTCTTGGCTGTATGCTTCAGGTCATTGTCATGCTGAAAGTTTAACCATCACCCCAGTCTGAGGACATGTGCACTCTGGAGCAGATTGTCTTCAAGGACCTCTCTGTATTTGGTTGTATTCATCCTTCCCTCAATTCCCTCAACCAGTTTCCCTGTCCCTGCCACTGAGAAGCATGATGCTGCCACCCCCACTGCTTCACTGCAGGGATGGTATTGGCCAGGTGGTAAGAAGTGCCTGCTGTTTGCTAGACACAGTGCTTGGAGTTCTGCCCAAAGAGTTCGATGTTTTGTTTCATCAGACCAGAGAATCTTTTCCCTCATGTTCTCAGAGTCCTTTAAATACCATTTGGCATGCTGTCATATGCCTTTTACTAAAGAGTGGTTTCCGTCACTCTTTTAGCCACTTTACCATAAAGACCTAATTGATGGAGTGGAGTGGAGTTTTGAGATGGCCGTCCTTCCGGGCAGGTTCTCCCATCGACTGTTGGGTTCTTGGTCACCTCCCTGACCAAGGCCCTTCTTGCCAAGTTTACTCAGTCTGACCGGACAGCCATCTCTAAAAGAGTCCTGGTGGTTCCAAACATCTTTTATTTCACAATGATTGAGGCCACTGTGCTCCTGGAAAGCTTTAGAAATGGTTTTATACCCTTCTCCTGATCTATGCCTCACCAATATATTATTGGGGAGGTCTACATCGAGTTCCTTGGACTTCATGGCTTGGATTTTGTCCTGACATGTAGTGTGAATTGTGGGACCTTACATATACAGGTGTGTGCCTTTCTAAACTATGTCCAATCAATTCAATTTGCCAATTCAAGGCGGACTCCAATCAACTTCTATACAAATCTCAAGGATAATTAAAGCAAACAGGATGCATCTAACCACAAATTGTGGTACAGCGCAAAGGGTCTTAATACTTATGTAAATGAGAGATTTCAGTTTTGGATTTTTTATACATTTGCAAAAAAAAATATTTTGCTTTGTCATTATGGGTTACTCAATGTAGATTGATGGGTATAAATGGCAATTTTATCTACAATACAATAAAGTGTGCAAAGGAAAGGGGTCATCAGCTATCTAAATCATCAGTGCTCATCTGAGCTGCAGCTAAAGAAACCATTCCTTTCACAGTCAGGGCAAACACAGCAGTCAGATCACTCTGGTTTGCAACCTCTTGGTTCTTGAGGGACAAAATATAGTATTTTGTGGTAAAATTACAGTATAATTACAGTGTTGGCCAACGATGATTTAACATCAACAATCTTTGCTGTGTACTGTGCATTCCTTGGTGTGCTGCATCAGAATGTAACACTGTTTTCACTAAGTAGGCCTACCTGACTTTTCCACCCATAATTCAACCCTGCACCATACTGTAGAGCCTATGCTCCAAAGCACATTGACCACATTGTTGATGTTCACCTTGAAAACATAAGCTGCAGTAAATCATGATTTCTTATGGCTATTTGTCAGCAGTTTATACAGGTTCTCTTTATGATTTTTATAGATTTATTTCCAGAGGAAATCTTGAATCACAGTATTTGCACCGGGTCAAAAAAAAAAGAAAAGAAGATACAGCAACCCACTTTTATATCAGTATTTAAGTCTAAAAGGTGATTCAACCACACCTCTGGTCAGTCGTTCTTTGACTGAGTTTACAAGATTATATGGTTTGACTTCAGTATTTCAGTTATTCAAAAACCGTTGTCAGAGAGAGACAAGCTGAGCTGAAATCAAATCTTTTCTTCAAATCCATGGCGAATTTTCAACAACAGACAGCCAAACCGAAAATATGACACAGAAGTGCCTGAATTAAGTTGTCTAAGAAAGAGTAGTATTTGATCGTCTGTGAAAATGTTACATCAGCACAGAACGTCAGCCAGACTCAGAGCCGCCTCGTCACCTGTAGCGAAGCCTGTGGGATCGCGTCTTTCCAGCTCAGTTATCCGTTCCAGTGCTGTGGCCTGGCTCCAGACCCAGAACTGAAGGATCACTCGAAGCTTCCTTTGTGCAGTCCGCCTTCAAGACCACAATGGCGTGATTCAAGGACTCTCCCTGTGGCGAGTCTCTCAACAAGGTCTTTATTTACAGGCGAAATGGCACAGGCTGCGCGGACCTGGTAAAAAGGCACTCAGCAGACACTAAGGCCGGATACTGGACCCCAAAAACATCAACACGTTTGCAACCTGATAACACTTGGACAACAAAAACGAGTGGTTTACCAACTCCCGCAAAAAATATGTTAATTAATTACCTGCAAAATGACATTTGCATCAGGCAGTTTGGAGTGAAATACAGGTCCAGTGTTTGCAGACTGAAACAGAGTCAAGGGGCCTTATGGTGTATATTCCGACAGCTATGAAAATATGCCGTTTGACCCAGGTTTCAGTCACGTCAACTTCTGCAGCACATGACTGCCATCTGCTGGACAAGACAAAAAATAGCAAATCTTTTTATTTTTTCATTTGATGCATTTAATTAACGGGATACGGGCTTAACGGGATGATTAACAGTCTAAGGCCTGACAGCATTAGCAGTAAACGTCCATATTAAAAACTATGTAGCTTTAGTTGCATTTCACTTGTCCAATAGTATTAATTATTTGCATATGTGCAGCACATAAAATCAATGGAACAGATCCTGCAGCTGTACCGGCCAATTCCAAAATAAAAGAAAAAGATTTCTGCCCTCCTGGGCCTTGTTGCTTGGCAACATCACCCGTTTAAGGTCCCTGGGTCAGAAGCGGGTCACGGTAAGACACACTTGGGCTTAAGTGAGGGGGCGAAATCTACTGCAGAAATGTTCTTCTCCGAGTCCCTATTCTGCACATGCCAAATAATGTCCCCTCCTTTACGCGAATACCGTGAGGAAAGAGCACATTCTTTGGCAGAATTTTATTAATGGAATTCAATCTTGTAAACATGATGCAATAAAAAAATATTCTGAATCAAGAACTTTTACAGTTAATTTATCAAAACATTCCCAACCTGGAGAAAGTCAGTAAAAAAATGTAAAATTGCCACAGAAGATTTAGTTTAAAAACAGTTGTGAAATAACATTTAAATCCATATCCCCGATTTCCTTATTACAAATTTCACCCATTTCCTTATTACACATTTCACCAATTTCCTTATGATACATTTCACCCATTTCCATTATAAATCTGTTTAGTCAGAGCGCATGCCTGATACAGTACACAATGCACAAAAT
Source organism: Conger conger (assembly GCF_963514075.1). Taxonomy (NCBI): domain Eukaryota; kingdom Metazoa; phylum Chordata; class Actinopteri; order Anguilliformes; family Congridae; genus Conger; species Conger conger. The sequence continues at coordinate 18,392,568 of NC_083769.1, forward strand.
GTACCATAAACACAGTTTATGTCCCATAACTGTGATACATCTAATTGCAAATAGCTTTTCCATTTAGTGTGACTACCAGAAATGAATGCTGATTGTTTTCACACAGTAAAATGTCCACAGTCAATTCAATTCTTACGGAGTATATGAGGCCAAGAATCCTCTGTAAGACTTAATTTCACATGGAACATTTTACTGTGCAATGTCTTAAACACCTTAAAGATCATTCATTCCCCCAAAAGCAAAACACATGCAAAGCAAAAAGCTGCAATGCTCAGAAAACAATGGCCTAACGTATAATTTGAAAATAAAGTTAATTGCTAATCGTGAGCAGGAGTTTTCCTCACATGATATTTAGTGGTTCTCCCCTCCCTCTTACTCACCCATCTTTATAAGCTAAACAAGGATTTTTGTCAAAAGTGAGGCTCAACATTTTTCTAGTAAACCTCCAACCTTTCATTACAGCAAAAAGTACAATCCATATTTTAATCCACAATGACATTCTTTGATAAAAACACACTTTTGTACCAGGGATATTGTTTCTGAAATGAAAATTGTTTGAACACTATACATGTTTCCATGTAAATTACAAGATTCAATCTGACCAAGTTCAGTTGGACACTGAAAATGAATACAGCACAGTGCATACAGAACAGACAGGGAGAGGAGTGGAGTCATGATTGTCCTTATAGGGACCCTGAGTGAAAGTTAGCTTAACATTGTCACAGAGCCAAATAGAGTCAGAATCTGTCACTGGGGCGGAGTCTGGAAGAAAAAACGTTTGCGTAGGAAGTTGAAGGATCCGGGCATCTGCTTGTAGAGGCCTTTTGCAGAAATTTGGGAGACCTCGCTGTTGACCTGGTAGAAAGAAATCATCACCATTTCAATTATGAAACACAGCACTACCAACAGCACATACAGAAAATGAAGGCATTAGTTGATCTGACTGATTAAAGTCCCGGGTTGCGGAAAAGAGACATCCATTCGGCATCACATTCATAGAAAGTTCTGACAATGTGGACTTAAGAGGGTAAATCTTTCAATAGACATTAAATATCCACTAGATAATAAAAAAAAGCTTGTTACAATTCAGAGGTTGTAATTATGGTTGAAAGGAAAACTGACACGTTCAGAGGGTCCCACTGAAGAACCAGTGGGCACAGACACTGGGAAGGCTTAAGAATGCAAATACGAAATGGAATTGAACTGTAGTTCATATACTGCAGTACTACAGTTTTCAAAGAATGTCTGCGTGTTTTAAATGTGTAGCCGCATGTTTTAAATGTGTAACAAGGCTTCATTGTTATTTCTTACAGTACAGGCTGGACTCTTTTGTTCGGCCATGTTGGCAAGTGAGAGTAAGTCACAACCCATGGCCAATCCATGCTGTATCTAGAATTCAGGTTTCCTCGACTGATCATCCAACACAATAAGGCGTTCATGTGAACCGTTCACGTGGACCGTACAGCAGCACTTGACAGCAGGCTGATCGAGGAAGTGATAAACACTCACCAGCGTCAGCATGGTGACCAGGTCGTTTGTCGCAGCGTTTTCCTCCAGGACGCGGTCCATGGTTTCCACATACCAGGAGCCCGTCATCGTGTCTCGCCAAGACACATACCCTGTACAAACACCAGCGAGGCAACAGACTCATCTCCACACACGTTCACACTCAAACTGTTTTCAGTGGCTTATAGAGAAAGACTGAGAACTACGCATGTAGCCTGGTCAAGCTTTTCCTTAGGTAAGTACGGTCCATTCTGTACGGACATTCACCTCAAACCAATTCAATTCAACACTCGAAATACTCTTGTAGTGAGCAGAATAAGAACCTAGTTACTTCATACAAGTAAATAATGTAAAACCTCAATAAAATAAAATAGTTATATTATGCATAAAGAAAACATGATTTTGGCTGAACAGCTGAGAGTCCTTAACAGCTGCCAGTTAAAGTTTCTGTGTGTTTTCTGCACTTGTTAAGGAAGTGAAAGACTGACTGCTGAAGTCAGCCTGGGACATATTTTCTCACACACATTTCGATCGAATGATTGCTCTTGGATATTGTATTCCAAAAAAATAACAAATATCATTCATATTCAATATTCAATATTCAAACATTTCTAAGAAATGTGCAGAATTATTGCATTTCCAGAAAATGTGTAGATTATGCATGCTATGTCCTCAAGAGGATGCAAGAAGGGCAAATTAGGCTAGGTTAACCCTTGGTTAACTGACTGACAATAATTTAGCAATGAAGAAAACACCTACCGGGTCATATCATAAGAAGAGTCTAGATTATGTGTCAACAGTCTAGGCCTGAGATACTGACATATGGCCCAGAAGTTCAATCATTTTGCTGGTTTGCCTGATAATCCAATAATGTCACTGACTAGTGGAAGGAAAACCAGCAGCACTACTTGGGTATGGATTAGGTATGTGTGGTCGAGATTGCAGTTTAACAATTAAAATCTCATTTTATAGTCTACATTGTGACATTGTGAAACTGTTGTTTCAGTTTGAAGTCTGACGATCTAACAGGCATGTCAATGTCAATGATTAGCGCTGCATTGTGTATTTACAGTGTTCCCTGTGCCCTACTAAGGAAAAGGCAGGCTCTGCTTCAACAGAAGTGTTGGGAATTCCCAGATATTCCTTCGCTTTCATGAGAGGACTTGTTACTTAACTAGAAGTGAGGCTTGAAAACCTGACTAGCTATGCACCAGTGGGGACAAAAGGCAAGAGTTTTATTGACACAAAACGTTCTATTTTCAATACAAACATAGAAAATGACATATTTGATCATTTGAAAACTATTTCCATTTCCTATTCAAGGAATATTTGAATATTGAATCAAAATCTGACAGCTCAAATACAGTCTCTCTCTCTCACACAGAAACAGATACCCACACACACTCTCTCTCTCTCACACACACAACACATGCACACACACACACACCTGGGAAGGTGGAGTAGGAAACCAGGATATCGCTGGGTGTGGGCAGCGTGGCCCGGGCGTCGACCTCATCTGAACAGCTGAGAGAGTCACTACTGGACGACACAGGAAGGGCATCCGTCTGGTCATCCACACCCCCTTCCTGGGGCGTGACCTCTTCGGGAGAGACCTCAAACCCAGTGTCCTTTTCACCTGCCATCACACACAGCTTCAGACCACAGGCCTACCACAATCCACTTTCACACTCTATCCCGTCTTATCTCAGACCGGTTTTATTTTGGGGACAAGCTGACACGAAATGATTGCAATAGAAAGTCTTTGACACTTAGTGTGTCGTCTTCTTATTGTCTAGCATTTTATCCATAGATATGAAAAATCTGTCTCATTTTAAAGACTGAGGTAAATTAAAGTTACACATTTAAGTGTCATCAGAATCATCCCCCCAAAAAATCTGAGATAAAAATAAATACGGTTGTATATTTTCTTACATTTTATACAGCTACAGACGGTAAAGCTAAGCGCACACAACACCCTTTTAAGCAAAGTTTGTACAGAACTTTTGAAAACATAGCATTAAATTTATTTCATGTTTACGGTTAATCCCATCAAATTAGAAGATTAGAAAAATCATACTGTATCAAGGTTAAAAAATGTTAACTGGTTTCTAAGGGATGTCAAACACTGAATGGGGTAAAATAGACTCCAAGCATAATATGAAGGTTAAACACTCAATAATCACCTTTGTCTGTTACCGTACTTAACAAACAATGCTGCTTTTTTCTTTTTATGCATAGTTACACTGCAAAAAAAGAAATCAGTCTTAACAAGTATTTTAGTCTTATTCAGTATTTAGACTTCTATTACTTTTTTGCTAAAAGAGACAAAATAACTGCAAATGAGGTGAAAGATTTCCCAATGGGCTGAGACAATTTCACTTGTCAAGCAAACAGCAACTTAAAACAAGCTAATATTTTCAACTTCAGAGAAAAAAAAAAAAGATATGAAGTCTTATTCCAAGACTAAAAATGCATGTTGAATAAACACACTTGCCTCCCCCGCAGGCCTGTATGAAGAAGAGCTTGGGCTTGCTCTGCAGGGTGGGGCAGTGCTGGCCGTTGAGGTAGTTGGTGATGTTCTGGATGGGGACCGAGGGCCCATCCACCCCGTGCACGGCCCCAGGGAAACGGCTGTGACTGGCCTGGGGACACAGAACCCAGAAGATTTTCATCAAACGCAGGGGGGAAAAAAACCTGTTAAAAGCGTCATGGTAAGCATTTCCCTAGCTCTGAAACTTGAGTGTTTGCAGGTAGACGGGTTTTTAAAAAGAATGCAACAAATAAGCAAATGAGGCTCCTTAGGGCCCGGGGCCAGCGATGTCCCGAACCACAGACCTCCCGTCTTTTCTGGGATTTTCATTTCCTGTAAAAATTGTGACATCTGAAAATCCCATCCTGCCCAGTGACTGCGGAACAGGAGGAGGGGGGTATGTCTACAGAGACGGTGTAGACTCGATGGTCAATTACAATGAAGAGAGTTCCTATGCAAGCAACAAACAGTCATTCCCAGAAATGACAAACACTGGCCACTAACAATGTGGCGTTAAGGGCCCTACAGCTGTGCGGAACTTACCGTGGCTACACCGGGGATTGAAACACCAACATTCTGGGTCCCTGTTATGTACCTTAGTCACTAGGCTAAAGGCTGCCCCAATATACTATACTCTGTGTCATCACTGCTCATAATATAAATAGCCTAAAATATATATATTTTTTTTTAACTATGGTGGTAATGTGCAGAAAATGTGTTCAACGACCTGAATGCTACATGTTTTATATTAACTGAACATTAGGGGTAATACCTCAGTGCCATGAGACAGGATGATCACCACACAGCAGTCATATTTTGAATGATCTTCCTTTGAGAGTCTTGAGAGTTCTTGCTTTATTTGCTGCATTGGACAAAAAAAACAAGGAGTTCACTTCCAGACACAAGAACTAAAAGCTGTACAAAACCAGTTTAATTTAACTGAGAATAGCCATGACAATATTCAATTAATCATATATCATTCAAAGAGATGCTAGGGTAGCCTGCCCTGTTACCATGATGTATGAGCTGACATTTACCCTTTGTTTGAGGTTTTTCTTGACAGTGACGACAAAGTTGAGGGACTTGAATCGTCTTTCCAGTCGGTCGCAATCTACATCTGACCCCTTACGACTACTCAGTTTAGACTCGGTTTCAAAATCCACATTGTTTATGATCAGGCAGAGCCCACATGGGTTGGCATCCATCTTGTAGTTCTGAAAGCACATTAGAGTAATCCTGTTTACATAAGACTTAATTGGATTTAATTGGAGTGGCCTCCTCTTAACTATGAGTAATTAACACCTCAGTGTGTGATACATCTTGGAAATTCATGGCTATACTGTATGTCAAATGTTGAACGGCATTTTCATGAGCATTAGTAAGGTATAGCTAGCTGGTTAGCAGTTTTGTAAAACCTGGCTCTGCTCAAACAAACAGACACACTCATTAGATAAGCTATTGAAAGTATGTTTCTGGTTATTACGCACTTTTCATTTTTAAGGTCATTTTTTCAGTGGTCCATAGAGGAAATCTTGCAACAGCTCTGGATGAATTCATAAGTAGATTGATAACAGGCACTAATTACTTTTTGACTGAAGAAGCCAATAAGAAGGCTACATTACCTGGATGCTGTCACTTCTAGGTCTTGGCCTAGGGGATATGTCTGGATCTGCAAAAACATGGGGTCGGGAAAAAGGACAACTTGAAACGTGCCACATTCCTGGAGGCTGGAGATTTTCATTAGTACTCAGTATTCAATAAATATGCAAATATACAGGTCTATACAGAGCTGCTGAGTGTCTCATCCTTCAGGCACTCGACTGTGTGGGCCGCACCGCATGACATCACATGTGGACTATGGCTGAGGACGGCTATAGCTGCTGCAAGTTAAGTGTCCTCATCCAGCTCAATGTCTATGGGAGCTTAGCTCCAGTGCATAATTGGCTGTAGTTGTTCCATGCATCATAGTGCTCCAGTTCACCCCTTCAGGAGCCCATAGACCAGCTCCACAAGCCACCCATGAAGCATCTCTATTTGTGTAAGATTAACTGGTGAACTATAACCACCCTCTTCCAAATTGTCAGAGGGGGTTACAGCAGTGAGCTTGTTCTCCACATACGGTATTGCATATGGGGAAAAAATTGGGGGTCACATAAAATTAACAGGACTAAAAAGGCAACTTGAATAACTGAAACTGGTATTCAAAAATAGGTCATCTCTGTATGACAGGACGTAAAAATACTGGCCTTGGGGTGTCACAAACAGTTTTTCAGTTCAATTAGGATGTACTGTCCATATTCATTGTAATGGTATGACAATTGACCACTTACATGGTGAAGGAAGAGGATCTGGTTTTGTGACATCTGGTAGAGGGGTGAAGTCACATTTGTCAGGTTTGTTACCACCCTTGGTATTGTCTGTCAGGAATGGTTCTACTGAAATAAGCAGACAAAAAAGGTTTTAAAAAAGTAACAAAAACAACAGTACTCTCTGTGCTTGACATCAGTGCCCCTGCAGCAATTACCTGACTCCATACCCCAGCTGTAAGAAGTCCTTAACCCCTTTTCAGGGCACAATATTTTAGAGAAGAGCTCAGACAGTGCCAGAACAGTACGGCTTCAGTTGACCGCCCTATGGACAGCATCACATGTCTTGCCCTTTCTCTGTAATTTTTAAGCCAAGTACGCTACATTAATGAGAAAGAGTGAAAGAGAAGAGACCTAGCACTCACCGAGTGGCACAGGCAGAACATTCGGCCGCACAGGCGGGGGCACAGGGGGGCTGGGCGAGTCCCCATTCTGCAGGAACTGCACTATGTGTCCCTGTCCGGTTTCCAGGAGACACTCCAGGAATGCTGGGAAGGCCCGGCTCCCACGCATCTCCAGGTCTTGCACCAGCCTCCTGGCCTGGTCCCGACGGGTGCCTGCAATCTGCATGTACAATATACAGTATTACATCCCTGTTTTTTTACTGTGTTACTTTTCTTAAGTATTCTAAAAAGCAGACACGGAGTGCGGTGACACTCATTCCCTACCTGAATTTCATCTATCATGTCCTGGTTAAAGATCCCTCTGGACAGCAGTCCATCATATAGAACTGACGGGTCCAACTTTGAGACAAGATTGGACCGATTGCTAAGAAGAATCCTCCTGTCTCTTGGGTCCATTCTGTGAATGGAAAGGAGAAGGACGTGATTAAGTAATCAAAGTCACTGTGGCAAAGTCAACCTAAGAGGAATCAGACAAGACTTAACATTGCACTGGCTTCCAGAATGTGAATTAGTTCAGTCCACAGCTTTTAATATTTGTTTTTAATTAGCTACTCAATTAAACTAACTTACACTACCAGGATCACAACAGTACACATCAAAGCCCAGCTAAGCCAGCTTGAAATTGAGCTGGTCAAGCTGGTCATAAGATGGTCTAGCTGGGTATGAGTTGGTCAACCAGCATAGCCAAGCTGGTCATAAAGCTGGTCCCACTGTATATGAGCTAGTCAACCAGCTAGTGCTGGTAGCTTGTCTGAGCTAATAGCATGGATTAGACGTTCAATACAGAGTAAGAGACTAAACCATGTCTCCAATGTTTAATAGTTCAGAATCTGGATTGGGCAGCTTGCCTGATAGTACATAGCTGCATAACGTGACTGTATATATATTTTTTTAAGTAAAATAAACTAATAAAAAAGCTCAGACAATATAAAACAACATATCTCAAGACTTCTTACAAATTAGCAAGACAGCAGGTAAACTGATTTCACAACTATAATTACTACCAGTTGATTTTGTATACTCTGTTAATTTAGCAAATGACTAGCAAGTAACGCAAACACTAACGTTAACCACTTTGTAAATGACTTGAAACAGGATACCGTACGTACTCATGTAGCTAATCTGCTGGTTATGTCGGTAGGTGATTAGATAGTGGTCGGTAACCAACAGCGACTGTTGACAATATGTTACATACAAAACTAACAACGAGAACAAAGCGACAACACTCACTTACATGTATAATTATAGTTATATGACCCCCAAAGCTAATTCTGTCCAAACAAAAATCGTCGCGAGTTTCCTTTCTGACATTACCTTATTTCCCTGCAGGTTTCATCAGTTTGACTCATTCGGGTTCACTTCCTTGTTATCGTAGTGAAGACACGCCCAGCGTCACTCAACGTAATGACGCTTAACTGTGACACACGGAGCGAATGCGGGGCAAACGGAATCAGCTGAATCGCCGGTCTATTTGTTATCACTGCGTCGAAGCACCTAGATACGATAAATATTTATGATTAAGGAGTTAAAATAAGACAGGGTAAAAACGCCTGTGGTATGGTGATCTGGACCGCCTGATCTACCGATTTTCTTGCGGTGCGTTTAAATCCATCATGCATGCGGTAGCTAGCTAGCTGGCCTGACGTTACTAACGTTACTCGGGATGGGAGGAATTCATACGTTTATACAGCTGGGGAATTAACCAGCGAGCTAATTGGCGACAGGCTAACACTGCACACTTCAGATTAACGTATTGGTAGTATAATAATTAAGAAGATCCGATAATCTCAGCTATTTTAATTCCGAAGGTCGCATGTGGACTAGGTTGGTTTCCCTTTACTCGATCAGTCAATCTAGCTAGCAAGGAAGCATCGATTATGATGTTGCCATTTTAGCTATACAAGCTCCAGTAACAGTCAAGAGCTTGCCAGATATCTTTCTAGATGCTTTAACAATATACATAGGACTTTATTTATCAGCTCCATATAGGGCGAATCTGAATGGGGGACGTTTTTAGGATGTATCATCGGTATTTATGTATTAACTTGTATGATATTAGCTAGTTGGTTGTGTTTGTTTTGTTGTGGCATTGTTAACGCTTTCTGATCACCTGCATATACCAGCTAAGGTTTTGTGGAAAAAGCTCCACATATTAAATAATTTCTCTGCTTTCCAGCCAAAAGATGAACGCCAGATCAAGGGGGTGGTGTATGTCTATATTGACGCTTTTCCTGCTTCTGTTGAACACGTCTGTGAAGTCTGCTTCCGAGATTGACCCTTACAAAGTTCTTGGAGTGACCAAGAGCAGTAGTCAAGCAGAAATCAAGAAAATGTACAAGCAGCTAGCTAAGGAATGGTGAGCTTCCATGTCCTGTACATTCACTCCACCTTTCTGTCTCACACCAGCCCTTTATTCTTGTTGGTGTCATTCATTAATTTTTATTTGTCTTACTCATGTGCTAAACCTGTAAATATACATTAGACAAGCCTTATCTACACCTTATTTTCTTCCTCTGAAGGCATCCGGACAAGAACAAAAATCCCGAGGCCGAGGATATGTTTATCAAGATTACCAAATCTTATGAGGTGACTTCCGTATTTATGAACGTGTTAACATCTAAATTAATGCTGAAGGTGTAACACTGAAGGTAGAACAGTCACATGCAACATCCACTCAATAAGATGGTGAAAAATGGTCTGGTTGATTGTCGGTTATCGGAAGCTGAATTATTTAAATGTCTCCCTGCAAATACCTCAGGTCTTATCCAACGAGGAGAAGAGGGCGAACTACGACCGTTATGGGCAGATCGATGAGAACCAGCAGTTCAGCCAGCAGCAGCAGGGCTACCGTCATTTCCACAATGGTTTCTACTTTGATGAGGCCTTCTTCCACTTCCCCTTCAACAATAAGGGAAGCCGTGACCCTGCGGACAGCAAGTATGCACTGCACTACAACCAGTATGTCAACGAAGTGGTACCAGACAGCTTCAGGCGGCCATATTTGATCAAGATCACGTCTGACTGGTGTTTCAGTTGCATCCACATTGAGCCAGTTTGGAAGGAGACGGTGCAAGAGCTGGAGGCTTTAGGTATGAAGGTTCATATTCATAAGGCATTCATTCAGTAAATACATTGCCTTTTCTTTTGAACTGTGTTTATAAAGTGAGTTGGTATCGTTGTCAATCTGGTTGAGAAGTTCGATTTTTTAAATTTACTGATTCTGGAAGGATTCTTGTAGGCTTACATTTGTGAGAGGGGAAAAATTGGTGAAAAGCAGTCCTGCATGCTTCATGAATACAGATGTTAATGCTTTACTGTGCTGGTCAGTGACAACTGCCTGTCCTTGACAGGGGTGGGCATTGGTGTCGTGGATGTTGGCTACGAGCGACGGTTGGCCAATCAACTGGGTGCTCACCGCACACCCTCCATATTAGGGGTGATCAACGGTAAAGTCACTTTCTTCCACTATGCTGTGGTCAGGGAACACCTGAAGCAGTTTGTTGAGGATTTGCTTCCACAGAGACTGGTAGAGAAGGTGAGTACATCAACAGAAGTGGCATTACTTTTACTCTTTATTGGATCACTTTTTTGATGGCTTTGAGTCAGCCCATAGTAACATACATCCTTAGCCTTGTGTTAGCCATTTCCTTTTTTGGGTTTTAACACACTAAATATTTTCTTTAGGTGACAGACAGGAATGACCTGCAGTTTTTGAACAGCTGGCATGAGCTAAACAAGCCCCATGTGCTGCTGTTTGACCAAGTGTCTGCGGTCCCTCTCCTGTTCAAGGTGAACATACTGGAGTCCAGTATCAGGCGTGAATCTGTTCAGCGGTCACTAACTCTGTTTAACAATCTTCTAATGTGTCCTGGCCCTCCTCAGCTGACCGCATTCGCCTACAAGGAATACGTGGAGTTTGGGTATGTGGACCAGGGCCTGTCGGAGACGGCAAACCTTCTGAAGCAGTTTAACATCAACACCTATGCCCCGACTATGCTTGTCTTTAAGGAGAACACAGACAAGCCAGCTGACATCATACAAGTATGGCTTTATTCCTTAACTACCATTTGAGGTTCTTCTCCCTCAACACCCATTGGTCCTTGGGTTGTTAATGACATATTTATTTGGAAGTGTTCTTTGAAGAGCCAGTAAAGCCACTAGAGAGAGTACATGTTGGTTTCTTCTGGTTGTGATTCAAGAGTAACCGAGATGCTTTTAGTTGCCACTCCATCCAGAACTTTAGTTGCATAATTAAATCCATAGTTAGAGCCAGTTAATGTAGCTGACGTGTACCTGCAATATTGTGGATGTGCTCAACAGTCTGATATCTGCAGACTATACCAGTGGCAGACCTGCAGAGGGACACATAATTAGTGTAGCGTCATCCAGGAAGGGAGGGATTCAGTTGACCAGGATGTCAGTAACCGTTGCCGGTCAGTTTGACATCCACGTACTGCTTGCGTAAGCTGTGCATAACGTGTCATGACTGCATTTTGAAAGATTGAAAACATGCTTGTCTGTGCTATTGATCGATGGCAGATGTGGAGCATGAGAGCGATTAGCATGAGAGCGATTAGCCATTTCAAAAAAAATAAATAAATTGAGACACTCTTAGGGTGTGGTTTACTGCCAATGGATTATGTAGTCTATTAATTCACTCCTTATTTCTTTGCTCTGAAAATCCTTGAACATTAAAGAAAGCTTATGCTCCTCCCAATATGCCATTATACAAAATATCAATTACCTTGATTGCTCCTTCAGGCCAAAGGGATGAAGAAGCAAATCATTGATGAGTTCATCTCCAATAACAAGTTCCTCCTCGCTCCTCGATTAGTCAACCAGAAACTGTTCGATGAGCTCTGTCCCGTGAAGCAGTTTCACCGGCGGAGGAAGTAAGGCACCCGTGTTTTTCACTTTCCTCCTTCTTTTCAAAGTTGCAGTGTATCTGTCTGTTTGCTATTTCCAAACAAAGACCAGTCCTAATGTTAAAATGATTTTGCTTCTAAAGCAAGTTAAAGAACTTGTAAAGGTTGACTGGTGGAAGATAAAGCATTAATTGCACTCTGTGTTATTTTGGTTACATTCTTTATAAACATGGGTTCAGTGAATGCTGAATGTAACGTACATGTTCCATACAGTGTCCTTTGACTGTCAGGTGTCTATATTACAGTCCACTTGCTGTGTAACAGGTACTGTGTGTTGCTGATCACTGGGGAAGAGGAGTCTTTCACTCCTGGGAACAAGGCCTTCCTCTCCTTGGCCTCCTCTAACACCAAGGAGGTCCTCAGGTTCACCTACGTCTACCAGAGGCAGCAGCAGTCCCTGTGCGAGGCCCTGCTGAAGACCCGAGACAGCACCCCACCTCAGGTCAGATCCCTGTGTTTATTTTGCGTAAATCTACCACCATGTTTATTTTTCCTCTCAAAGGGGAAACAAGGTTACGGCTGGTAGCTGCAGTAGTTTGGTAGCTTAGTGGTTGGAGCCTAACCCGCAACGGATGTTAACAGCTGATGGAATGTCCTTTTCAAATATGCAAGCGAGCGAGTGAGAGTGGTGGACATCAAAATGAAGAATCTTGCTCATTAGCTAACTCTGGCACATTTACATTGATGTGGAAACTGAAAATGTTGATTAATGTGCATTGCACCTAGTAAAAAAATAAAAAAATAAAGAATCAGTTCTATAAGAGGGTTGAATGAAACAAACTAAATGTGACCGTTTCATGCCCTCGGGTCCTGGGTAGCGGATGACATTTCTCATTACAAATAATCACCATATGTGAAATAATAAAAAAAGTTACATTCTCTTGAGATTTTCAAACAGATCACTTAAAACATGTGTACGTGTTTATTTATATATATATATATGTGTGTGTGTGTGTGTGTGTGTGTGTGTGTGTGTGTGTGTGTGTGTGTGTACAGGTGGTAATCCTGGAGAGGCGTAACGCAGCAGGGAAGGTGCTGTACAAGCATGTGATGGGGGGCTGGAACGGCAGTGAGGAGGACAAGCAGAAGCTTCTGGAAGAGCTAGAGGTCCTGCAGAAAGACCCCTCCATCCTTAACTATGACGCCACACTGCCGGAGCTCAACAACGAGCTGGCCTCTGTAAGTCTCCTCTCCTCTCCTCTCCTCTCCCACAGCTCTGTCGCTCTCTGGAGTCGTGTCCTATTTTATGCTCCCTGCAGGGGGGGCTGCTGCAGTGTTCAGACGGTCTGCTCAGTGAGACTGTTTATAGGAAGACTGTTCCCACCCTCTCTTCTGTCCCACTTTAACAGAAATCCAAATAGTAAAAGTAGGTTCCCTGGGTATTTAATATTAATGAGCTGACGATGCTGTGGTTAGTTATATAATGTGCTTTTGTGAGTCCTTTGAACTAAGCCTCACCACACAGTCGGCTGTTTGTATACCCTACAATGACCAGCATGCAGTGATGCATACATTATAACACACGCAAACTGTATGCAAGTGTTACATTTAAAATCAGCAGAATTTGTGAGTTCTTGCTGAGATTATAATTTGTCATGGATTTCATGCAGCATTGTCCTAGGATTTTTGCTGCCTGGAGTCAGAGCTTGTATCCTTGGATAACCTGTGTTTAGTTTATCCAGTGATTCAACCAATAGCAAGAGACAGTTCTCTCCTCTTAGGGAAAATCTGTCAGGAGCAGTCTGCTTTATCAGACAGGCTTGCTTAATGTCGGGTGTGTTCCTGAGAGATTCACAGCTCCAATATGCGTTGGAGTGAGGTTGGACCAAAATCGTGAGATTCTGTGATGGATTAGCATTGGTGCTAGAGCAAATTTCACTGGGAATTTCCTGGAGGTGAATTTTGTGCGGAAACAATTGCTGGGATATTGCATGGTGAGTGGGTACAAAAGCACGACGAAAATGCATGAAGATGCTAAATTCATAGGAAGACCGAAAGCTGAAATGGAAGTTATGTTTTGCTAAATAAAAAATAAAAAAATAATAATTGTTTCCTACCAGCTGGAATGTGAATAGAATATTGTTATTATTATAAGCATGGTGCTGTCCATTTCATAAATGCAAGTCAATAAATATTTTTTTCTGTATATATAAATGCAGATGTTTCTCATTCAGTGGATTTACACAGCCTACGATTACCTCACTCAAATCGGAGAGGATCTCCTGCACAATAACTGGTAGGTCTGTGGACTTGCTTTGCTCATATTTTGCAGTATATTTCCCCATACGGAAGTGCGACATAGTAGTTTTAGCATCTTGAAATTCATCTAGTAAATATCGAGGAGAATTATTGGATTACAAGCATTCAGTATGTGCGCCATGAATAAGTGGCAGTAAGAAGTCACCCATGTGACCCATCTGTTAACCAAGAATAGTTATCATTTTTTAAAAGCTGGTGGGCATGAATTATGAGGGAGCACTTAGATAGGCCTGTGCGTACTACTTTTAGAAGATTCAGATTGTATTAGTGCAGTAGGTTTTGCACATGGAAGTGCACTACTGTACATGTCTGTTTTCCATGTTCCTTGAAATGAAATATTTTTTGTTTAGGCGTGAAATGATGCCCCTGTTGTCTCTGTTATTTTCGGCGTTGTTCATCTTATTTGGTACAGTCATCATCCAGGCCTTCAGGTAAGTCTGAGATTTTGATTTTGGGAGTTGGCTGGGAGGGAGGATTTCCTGTCAAGTTATCCTACGGAAAATGTCCTAATTTTTTCACTGCTGGGGTCCGATTTCAGTGACTCTGGTGAAGACAAGGAGTCAAAACCAAAGGCAAAAGACGCTGCCAAGACTGAGAACGGGTCACCTGACCCTGCAAGCACATCAAGGTAGGGTGCAACTGCGAACTGTTATTCTGTGTTTATGACTTTAATCTTGCATGTGATGGAGTAGGGAATTTGGACTTTGCACACTTTCTTTAATCCTGGCCAGTTGCCCAATCGATCTTGCATTTGTGTTTTTGTAAGCTTTTTGTTTCATTGTATTAATCCAAAAGTACCTCATTTCTAACAGTTGGAGCACCTGTGCTCTAATTAAGCTTTACCACAAGGTATGGCAGCAAAAACAAAACAAAACAAAATATTTACATCGGTCAACAAGTGAACAACTATTTCAGTTTTGTGTGTTGAAATACAGGCAAATCCCTTACTGCATATGAAAGGAATGGGTGAGGTTTCTAAACCCCAAATGGATGCACCTGTCTGGGGATATTAATAACTCAGTGATTCTAACCAGTCAAAGTTTCTATTTCTGGAGTGCTTTTATTGGCTCATACATTTGATGTGATTTTTTATTTATTTATAGGATTAAGTGAGCCCCATTATGAAATGCAAAATGGTGGACTTTCCCATTGCTAACATGCAGTACGTTGTGAGTGGTATGGGAGTATGTGAAATGCCCCCATTGTTTCCACACATGTTGCAGTCGCCCTCCAAAGAAGAACTTTGTGGAGGTGACGGAGTTGACGGACATCACGTACACCAGCAACCTGGTGAAGCTGAGGCCGGGGCACATCAACGTGGTGCTCGTTCTCACCGACTCCTCCAAAAACATCCTGCTCAGCAAGTTTGCCAAGGAGGTGTACTCTTTCACTGGGTGAGCCTGTCTCATGTGTTCAGTTTGTGCGCATGTGTGGCCATGGTAAAAGGTACCCCTAAAGCTGATCCAAGATCAGCCACTCCCAAGTGACTTATGAGGATGGAGCCTGGCTTCAGGGCTGGTAATTTTAAAAAATGTAGTCGGCCAAGCAATCAATTTTGCCGTGTGCCCTGCTTTCGTGATGCATAAAATTACGTACAAACACATATGAAACTTAAGGAGCGTGACCTGCTGAAATCTTTAATTCCATATATTGATATATTTAAAGGGAGGTATACATTATATATAATTCAGCTTGTCCTTCATCAAGAATAATCATATTTGAAATCCATTTTTGAGCATTGAAATCAGCACTGTTTATAATTGTGGAAAAAAGTTAAGATAGGGCAAAATGGAGCTCTAGAACATAGGCAGCAGTGCTTGCAGTATGGACAGACTGTCTGGGCCAACTTTCCTTTGTTCTGCTGTGTTTTTGCTAGCAGTATCTGAGGGATAATGGATGGGCTAACTGACAGCAAGACTAATTGTCTCTTTGAGATGTTTGAGGTTGAACAAGGGTGGTAGGGTGTTTATTGACTGCTAAAATTTTATTTATTGGATTGTGCGTTTCACAGCTTTAGCTGTATTTGTTTACAAGACCGGGCGAGCCTGGTTGTAACTAAGGGGGAGTATGCATGGCAGAAACTATATGGGTTGACCCGGTCAGCACAGAAGTGGAACTGGACCCACTCTCACTTTTTTATTAAAAATGAAAATATTACTCATATAACACTCATATAACATTATAATGTTGGCTCTCTCATGAAACCAAAAGCGATGTTAAATATGTCTCCAATTTTTCCCATAGACTACATTTACGTCCTTCAGTGAGGCATATCCATCTCAGTAGGCTACTTGTAATACTACATTGTTAGAAAATGTGTTTAGTAGTTTTATGATTTTTTTGTTTGTGGTATGGCACTGTCTAGTAGCTTTGAGTGCATTTGTAAGAATCCCCCAAATACACCAAAAAGCGGAAGTATTTGAGAGGCAAAGGAGTAGTCTGACCAGGTGCCACTGGAACAGGGTTAATTCATTTTGTTCATGTTTATCTGACTCCAAAAGATAAGTTCAACTGCTCCTCTGTTCCAGCAGTTCAACAAAAGGAACTGAAAATGTCCGCCAATAGTGTGGCTCTATACTATTGCTATCTATTTGTATAGGCACAGACGTGCCTGTGGCCTGTATAGCCTACAATGATACACTTATGTATCTTGTGACGGCACTAGTGTATAGGCGAGTGACTACAGGGTGCAGGTATCCTAGGTTGTCTATGTCTGTTAGGAGCACAGCTGGATGCTGCATTACGTGTGGTTTATTTCTAAATGGTGTTTCAATATCTTTTTTCAGCAACCAGTGTACTACACCACCAATGACACCAAACTATTTCCCACAACATTAGCTATCTAAAGTATGTAGAAAACCCATGGTTTATACTGTGCTATTTGAACTCAACAGTTCTGGGAGCATTCCACTGAGGTGGCAGAATTGCAGAGCCATAGTCCTGTATTGACAAGCACTGTCTTTTCATCAAGCCTTGCTGACCCTGTGTCAACATGGTCAACACAGTCTGTTTCCTTTTGGGGGTCTGCAGAGAGGCACACTTATGTAAAATGCCCTACACATTGATCCCATTAGCTAAATCGGGAATATTGTGGAAACAAACTAGCCGGCAAATAAATACCATCTGCTTCACAGGATGAACGCCGTTTGTCTCTTGACTCACTTAACGCGGCTGAGTGAATGGACATTTTCTTAGTGGAGTTACCTCAGAATTCGGCTAGGGATAACGGTGTTCTTAACCTGGAGTTTCTAAGTCAGTTGAAGCTTCCCTGATGACTATGATCAGGAAAGGTAACAATATATTGGGACTTGCAGGTCTCAGTTATATACCTTAGCCGCTAGACTACAGGCTTACATTTTGGTCCTTACTCTTCATCCCTCAGGAGCCTGACCCTGCACTTCTCCTTCCTGAACGTGGACAAGCACAGCGAGTGGATGGAAGCTCTGCTGGAGGTGGCCCCAGAGGCCCTCCGGGCAGACGGAGACGATGACGAGGCCAGCCACAGGATGGACTACACAGGCTATGTGCTGGCTCTCAACGGCCACAAGAAGTACCTCTGCCTCTTCAGGCCTGTCTACACCGGCGAGGACCCGGATGCCAAGTCCTCCGAGGAGGAAGGGGGCGCCGGCGGGGGGCGGTCCAGGTCCGGCTCCCGGGAGGACCAGCACCCCCGCAAGGCTGTGACCCGCTCCCGCTCCACCTCCACCCTCCAGATCCACCACAAACTGGACCGGCTAGGCCTGTGGATGGAGCGGCTGATGGAGGGAACCCTGCCCCGTTACTACATCCCTGCTTGGCCCAGCCTGGAGAAGATCACTGCCAACAAGTAGACCGTAGGTCAGGTGGTTGGAATCCCACACCGTATCTCACCCTACCCCCAGTTAAGCTACGGAAGCTTTAGGGCATCCCATCTAGAAGGCGAGAGGCTCTCGGAACTCTACAAGTTGTAGTTAGGAGGCTGGTTGGCACACTTCGCTCCTGGGATATCTTTGATGGAGATACTTTGGCCATGCAAATAGCTGGTCCCCCCTGCCCTGCCCGCTGGTGCCAATAGTGTGTCATCGCTTTACAGACCCTGTCTGAACTCCATCCGATCCTAATCCCCTCTCAGTGGTCTCCTCATAGCCTGTCGTTCTGTTGTGGGTCAGTCATAATAACTGCTGCCATATACACGTTTAGAATAACAACCTGAATCACTGTGAGTGTGAATAGCATTCTATGGCCCTCATCAACCTATACTGCCTGCATTTTAGAAATCAATCTCATTTGTTTTCAGCTGCATGTCTGATGAGTCAGATCTACATAACCAACACATGCCCCTGGCTATTTTCAGCTCTCAGTCAACTCCCCTCAACATTTCTCTTCCTTGCTTGTGTGAAGTAAGCCTTTTTGTTTCTAGCCGTATCTGTTTCTTGGTGCTTTTTACTAATTGGTGTCAAATAGTGTGCTCAGTACTAGGTCACATTACATACCTGCTTCCTTACGGTAAATGCATGTTCAAGATCTTTGCATTGTGTAAGATGCTTGGTTTGTTGTTGGTACTGCAGCGATTGAATATATTCCCAACAAACTGCATATTCTCTTCAACCCATAAAACCAGTTTGTGGGATGCAAATCTTATCACCAATAGCACTATGTAGCAGTGACGCCTCTTGAACTGACACTAGCGAAATGGTAATGTTTGATAATACGAGATTTTTCTGTAAATAGGTCTCCTATGGTTACTGATATGACAGTGATGCTTTATAATCACTGCACAAATTGTTAACAAAAGTGCTCGATTTGTAAATAATCAAAACTGACAGACAATTTTTGTATGTCACCGAGTCTTAGAAAACTGTTATGAGATTACACCATTATCTGGGCTGTGAATTCTAGAGGTTAATAAAGGTGAAATTTGTATTGTGTGCACTGGTATAAACAAGAAAGCACTAGTTCATAAGTCTTCCTCAGTGCTTTGCCATGTAAGTTGTGATGGCATTAGCGGGGCTCCTGGCCTTTCCTCTGTGACAGTCATCGAATACGATCCTTTCCCTTTTCAGTCGAGTGGCACAGCAGCTCTAAGGCTAGGGCACAGGGTTTGGACAAGCTGCTTTTTATGAAAGCAAATGTGTAAAGACCCAAAATCAGCAGGCATCCAATTCTGACCAGTGGCATTCCAAGCCCTTACTTGTGCCCTGTGCAAAAAAAAAAAAAATTGCTGTAAAATATCGTAACTTCCATCGAGTAAGTCTGAGAAGTTGCCAAGTTTGTCTTGTGTAGAGTGAAAAATATAGGCTACTGGTTTTTTAACAAAGATACGTGAATGTTGTACATACATGTAAATTGTGATGTGGTTTATCAAACTATTTTTCTTTGCATTAACCATCTGTAACTATAATAAGGTGGATTTTCAAAACTATTTATTTTATTACCTTAAACTGTAGTAATACCAAAGTTAATTCAGCTATGTCTAGCCATAGAATAAGATAAACTTGGATAGGTTCTTTGATTATTGTCAAAAATATGAACAAAAGCCTTGATTTGAAAACGTAAACTATACCATGAACGAAAACTAAACTATACCCTTTGGCCTTATACATTCATGTTGATTTGGCCAATGCAAATTATTTCCTAACATCAAAATTGCGAAATATCTGCTGTTCTTGGCTGTATTCAATTCAACAATGGGTACTGATATTAACACATTCAAACTTTAATCTCTTTATGATTTTAACAAAACAAGTGTTAGATTTATAAAGAACAGCAAAGATATTGTGACATCAGATCTCAGCCAATTTATCCAGGATGTTTCCCCATGTTAACGACTTCTATTTTGACTCGGCTACAGCTGTTTGTGTTCATGCATTAAAGATTTAAATTCATATAAAAGAGACATTGTTTTTTTTGGTGCATGTAATGTTCAGAACACATTGATGCACCCAGAGTTTAGTTACAGTCCCTATAATATTTGTATTGCTAGAAGGACTATGATAAGGTTTTCATTTGAAGGGCCTTGTACCACAAAGATAACTTTATATAAACATTTTTAGTTAATCAGTAACTGATTGGTAAGTAACTTGGTAAGCTCTGATGTCCAGGACAAAGAACCATTATTTTACAAGCATTTTTATATTCTTCTTCATTACATGCTTTCCGTATATTATTTTACATCTCACATTCTCTCAGCCATTCATGCTGCGGTATTGGACAACTTTGCTGATCATTTTAAGATCAATTCCATTTCATAATCAATCGTAATGTAAGGGGACTTATGGCAACTTGGATTTTTCAGGCTTTGCATAAATTGGCAGCAGACTACCATTTCAGTAGTATTTTATCATCGGAAGGGCACACATCATTTCAAATAGCAGGTTGGCACCAGTCAGTGCAGTATTGCCTGAAAAAAGAAAAAAGAAAAGCATGCATGAAATTTGCAGGCAACGATAATTTTCATAAAGTCATATATACCCACTGAGCACTTTATTAGGTATTTCCCTTTTTTTCTGCTTACTGGATGGTTTTTGTTTTGCACCATTCTCTGTAAACTGACTGTTGTGCATGAAAATCCCAGGAGATTTCTGAGATACTCAATCCACCCTGGCACCAATAATCATTCCACAGTCAGTCACATTTCTTCCTCATTCTGACATTTGGTCTGAAAAACAGCTGAACCTCTTGACCATTTCTGCATGCTTTTATGCATTTAGTTGCTGCCACGTGATTGGTTGATGAAATATTTGCATTAACAAGCTGGTGTACTTAATAAAGTGCTCCCTGTGTATACTGTAGGACATAAGTATGTGTGTACGGTGTCTGTACAGGAGTGCATGTGTGCGCCCATATGAGAAACCATTCATGTTTTTTAGCCTCAGCTTTGATCCTATCCCTGTTGACCTTTTCATCTCTGGTGGGAGTTGTCTTTGCACTTGACTACAAAAGATGTTCTTCATGACTAAATATTTCTGCATCACAATCTGAGTAGCTTGTCAGTAAGATTTTTTTCTTCCAATTTCGTGGCCAATTGTACCCTCTTTGTTGTCAATTGCATCAAACTGCCTTCTGATGCCTTAACCATGTGCCCCTGTGGCGCTTCAGTGGTCTCCATAAAGCATGGTATACAGCATAGAGTAGAAAATAATATAACAAAGGAAACGATTCTCAATGCTAAAGACGATAAACACACTAAGTTATTGGAGGTACAATACTGTACCTGTGGTGTCATATGGTGGCGAAACCTCTACCAGGTCACAGCCAATGAGATTCAGGCCTCGACAGCCTCGGATTATCTCCAGTCCCTGAAAGGAATCAAAGCCAATCAGGGCAGTTCTGTTTGATGTGGAGGAAGAACATGAGCACAATTTTTCCATTAGGCCCACAGCAAATCTCTGTCTAGTCTGGTGCATTGCGGTTCGGCAAGCACACTATAGGCTCAATTTGATTGATCCATTTCCCAGCACAGAGGGATTCCTAACCAGTATGGTATACTATACTATGGTTTTGAGCCCCTATTAAAACCCTACTAAATTCTCATCTTTCTCAGTTTTCTCAACCAAAGGGTTTGGGTGGAGCCACTTATATTGGGTTTAGGACTGAAAGGGTTAATGAAATGGAGAAGGCCAGTAGGTCTGATGAACTTGGGCTCACCTGGATGGGTGTGAGCCCCCCGATTTCAGGTGTGCCTGTGCCGGGAGCGAAGGCGGGGTCCAAGGCATCGATGTCGAAGCTCAGGTAGACGGGACCCTGCCCCATCTGCTTCCTGACTTCAGCCATGAGGGGGGACAGGGACTTGTGCCAGCACTCCTCTGCCTGTACAACACGGAAGCCCTGCACACACACACACCAAGCCCTAGCATGACTTGGCTCATTCAATCCAACCTGCTTTGAATGCTTTGATAGTCTACGAGTCGGAAAGTCCAGGGGTAAAAGTAAAAGTCCTGCCATGCATTTCTTCCACCCCTGAACTAAACACTGGGAAGGATATGCAACTACTTTTTGAACCTGAATTGTCCACCGCTTAGTTCATCCAGAGCAGCAGTGATGCTTTTTTAATGATGAGATTATTACGATGATGTGAAATCCAAGTGCTTTTAGTACTTCTTTCAGCTTTGGCCATATGACAACAAAACAGTTTACCTTTGTTCCAATTTAATTGAAATAAAAAGCACATGGTCTACAACAGCCGTCATCAAATCTGGACCACAAATCCAAATTTGGCCCTGGTTTTCTTTTCAGTGCTACACCTGACTCCCAGGTAAAGGGAGGATGGAAAACTAGCCGTTCTTGGACCTTGAGGACTGTGATTTGATGATCCTTGGTATATAATCTGCAGTGGACTGTGGTTTTAGCAGTGGTGCCATCTGGGCAGAAGGCAATACAGGTGCTGCGGCAATGATAATATTCACACCGTTGGTCTTTGCACGCACACACACACACACACACACACACACACACACACACACTCACACTCACACTCACACTCACACTCACACACAAAAAAAGGCTTGATTGCTGTCGAGGCTCAGGGGGTTACCTGGTCGCGGCCCCACTGGTATGTATCTGAGGAGTAGGTGGTCCCACGCATGCCGATTTGGACCACCCTCTGACAGTCCAGCAGCCCCTCCTCCACGCAGCGTCGGAATGGCGTCCCGTGGGTTATCTTCTCCCAGAAAACTACGTCACTAGTGTCAGAGTGGGCATCTACGTGGATCAGGCCCACAGGACCATGTCTAACAGAAGAAACGTCACAGTTTCAAATAATAACCATGCATACGTCTATGAATAAAAATGTATGGCTATTCCAACCTGGATCACCCAATATGGATGTGAATACCGTCCCTCACATTCAACCCTTAACCTCATATTCATTGTTTCATTTAAAATCCTACATGCTGGAATACAGAGCAGGAAGAACAGAAATTGTACCACTGACTTGTGCTGTGCATTTAGTAATACAGTCAGCTCAAGAAGTATTAGCACCCTTGATAAATATAGTCAAAATGCTGCATATAATAATCAACACAGATTCTAATCTATTTTTTATTGTTCAATAAAAGAGATAAGGAGATGTCTATTGGTGAAATAAAAAAAAATAAAACACAACAAAGTAACAAGGGAAACGGTAAAAAGTTGTGTGTGTGTGTGTGTGTGTGTGCTGGAGCTTGTGTTAGTTAATTTAGCTATTCTAAATCAGAAATCAGATTAGTCTACCGCACGCTCAAATGGGACACAGTGGCTAGTTTTTATAAACACAGTTAAGAACTTTGTACAGTGTGCAATTAAGGACATTTTGGGTTTGTTGATTTTCTTTCAACTGCATTCTGTTTTTATCAGCACCTCGTTGCGGTTTAATTTCAAATGGTAAAGTAGGCTACAGAGCGAGTTTAAAAATGAACACAAAAAATGAACGAAAGCGGTGTCTGTGTGTGTGTGTTTGTGCTTGACTGTCCGTATGCGTGCGTGTACAAGCCTCAAAAGAATTTGTAAGACCTAATCTCTTCGGGGGCACAGCCGGCCTGGGAAATTACTGGTGCAGACAAATAATGACTACTGGAACAATGTACAGGGAACAAATATGATCATTTTAGCCCACCCCTAGTGTTTAATATGTGTAAATACACACACACTCTTACACTTACTTCTCAGCAACAGCTTGAAGAATTGGGTATGCTATTGTGTGATCACCACCTATGAAAGGGTATGATGAGGACTCCAGTTAAGAACTTTGTCATTGACATCTGTGTCATAGACCAAACACATTGCTCAACAAAGAGGTCATATAACCATGGCACAAATGGAGCTATCAAGAGTGGTTAATAATTGTCTAACCATACTGGGACTTTGATAAGCTTATAAAAATTATCATAAACTACCTTGTGTATATCACTCCGCAGGGTTGTGCTCAATTCTCTTTCATCTCAGTCAATTTATTTGTTTATTTTAACGGGAATTGGCCACAACACCTACTGTATTTGTGCTCTGTAAAATTAATTTTTTAAAAGGTGACTGAAATGGACTGTCTATATTTTAGTCTCGAATGATGAAGAAAAATATGGGTTTGGTTTATATTACTATTTCCATTATTCATTATACACATTAAAATACCTTGCACTTTTTAACCAATAACAAAAATCATTCAACATTATGATAAAAAGGTGAAATCTTACCCATTGTTAATGGGATGCAGTTTGTGGCCAAGATCTTGCGGTAAGCCTCACGGATTCGTTTGCAGGTGTCCTTCAGGTCATACATATTTACGTTTACATCGCCGATATCAGCCACCATCAAGGACTCATATGGAGCTGCCTTTGTGCCCCCATTGAAACTCCTCAACATGGCCGACTCTGCCCTGATATGTCGTGGACCAAACCTGTAGAAGATGATAAATGCTTGAGATCATACACATTATATTACCAGTTTTACATTTTCAGAAAAGTAAGGGCAGTATGCAAAAGAAAAAGTTGACCCTTTATTAAACAAATATGCCAACTTCATGCATAATAAAACATTGCATGTAAATGTACTTGTTCAAGAAATAAAATGTGTTAATACAATGTTTTTAAAATAATTGGCCAGAAATTAACCCAATTATTCATTAATAATGTTAATTGTTAAAAAAATGTACAACAAATTAGACCATGTGCTTGTATTACTCAAATTTTGCTTGGGCTGTGCAGATGGTATGCACGTGATGTGCACATTGGAGCTATAAAGCTTTAAACAGAACAGTGCAAAACAGACTCAAAACAGAGGAATAACACCCACCAGCCCATGTCCGCTTAATATGGCCACCTGACTTTTTACCGAGAGATTCAGATTCGTGATGGGTAAGTGATGGCTCTTTGAGTCGGCTCTTTTGGGGAAACGTTGGGAGGCGGGTCGCATTTCTGAAGAATCATTTTTTGTAGATGAACACAATAAAAGGTTAGACGGAATCATATGATGTCTGAATTCGATAATAACGGTAGAATAATAAAGTGTAGGCATAACATAATATAACGATCTAGCAAGAATGGCGAGACATTTTGCATTAATTAGCCAATCAGTGCACACATTTTCATTCTGAATAGAGAGGCGTGACGTGCTGAACAAAAAAAACGTTTTTGAACTAAGCAGCAACAATCCTCGTATAAAAGCCTATTATAGGCCATCGCACAGATCAAATCGCAATGTGTTTATCCATACGATGTTGTGGAATTATTTAACAGATGCATTATTTCGGATAATGAATATTAGACTTGCCATTTCCCCATTTCTAACCACCAAATTGACCATATTGGTATATTTTCAAAGAAAATATAAAGAATGTCGTTTACCGTGAATTATTTATTGAATGAAATTAGATTCGTTTAGACTAGTATTACAGTGACCGTGATGTAACTTCATACATTAAAATGCCCTTTCAATGGCATCTTTCTCTTTTTGTTTAAACATACTTGTTTAAGTATTAATATTTATAGGAATATTTATATATAATATTCATCACAAACGCAATGCAAATCAATGTTATTTTGGAAATGACAAGATCGAGTCAGATTTCATGTAACTATTTCAATTATAGTAGGCTATATGAGCACAAACACCCATCTTAATTAAACCACCACGAGCTTTGGCTTTTAGAGAAACCGGAAACGAAGAGCTGTTTGGGAGGCTGTTTGGTAATCTATCTCTATCACTGATATCACTGATTCAGAGCGTTGTTTTTTTTACCTTGCCCCAGGTCGGTTTGAAGTACCCTGGTCGATTGGGACTCCTACAAACGCAGCGTCAAGGCCCTCTGCAGAGTCTTGGAAAGGCAACTTTCCCATTGTAGCAATTCCAGAAACCCTCGCGACAAATTCGGCACTGGGAGGAACATTATAAGGCCTTTTATCCGAAAATCGTCTTTTGAGATCTTTGATTGTAGGTGCATTGTCAAGATGTTCGCCACCGCATACAGAAGTTTGGCGTGCTTCTCGAGTAAAGACAGAAACTCCTGAAATAGAACTACTGCTCTTCAACCGCAAAGTTTGGAGAACGTCAATTCGTCTCTTGCTTACGCTTTTCAAAAGAGAAAACATGCTGCGTTGCTTTTTAGTCAAATACAAAAATGCAGGAGTGTGCAGCTATAAGCGCATGCGGTTTTAATTGACAGCTACAGCAGTGGCGAATTAAGGCGGATCCATTGGGCGTGCCAGGACAGTATAATGTTGCACTAGCATGTATTTAGATGAGAAAGACTTTAACCCCTTAGGCCCAAGTCTCACCGGCCCAGGGCTTATTTGATTAGTTGAGAACAACTAGTTTTTTCGTTTTTGTCTAAAGAGAGGGTATGAATTCAGAATTCAATCTGAATTCTCTTTAATTCATTCTTAGGGATGAAATCAAATCGAATAATCAACTTATCAATATGAATTTGCGAGTGTACTGAGTCCCACTCAGATGAAACAATCGACTTCACTTGCAGTGTCAGCGGCTATGCTGTTGCTTGCGTCGTTAGTGCTACTTACCGAAATGAACTGATACAATGTATCAACGTCCAATTGCTGCTATTTGATAACCCTTATTCGTTCGTGGGCTTGAACAATTCGGTCTAATGTCAGAAAAATGAGAACAGAACACAGCAACGACGTTAAGGCATAGGCCATACTTTATTTAAAGAGGCTACAACAATTCATAAGACTGCACAGACTGGGTAAATATATAGGAGCACATTCTAGTCAACCATTTAACCGGCCCCGTGTCCCGCAATGAACAACACAGCAAAGGCATACAGACTACGGCTTTACTAATATTACAAATAATTCTATAACATGAACGTTGTCTGGGAAAACAGCTCAGATCAACCCAGGCTGCCTCACTCGCTGAGGAAAAATATCATAGCAGAGATGGTAGGAATAGCCAAACTCACTTGTGAGATTGCTTTTGGGTGCAAGGTAGCCTAACTTACCAATAATAGTCAGGAGAACCAATAGTGATGCAAGAAGAGACACTCTATAGTGGGCTATAGAACGCTCTTATTACTATATACAGTATATTCAGAAAGTATTCAGACCCCTTCACTTTATTCACATTTTGTTACGTTGCAGGAACTTCCGTTTTTTCCCCATGAAAATGTCTAACGTTAAACCTTTCATTATACCTCGCTGGTCTAAATACCCAAACCCTGAAAATGTAATGCTTCATAAAACGTTGCTTAAAAACACATTTTCCAGTGGTGTTGATGCAATAAACAACCATGAAGCCTATAATATATATATATATATATATATATATATATATATATATATATATATATCCCCTGTAGTGTTGTAATTGAGTATCCCATAGTCGGCCATAACTCTGGTGGGTGGGGACCTCTGCTGGTCACTTAGTAGGCTAACGTGGGCAGGAAGCAAGTTTAGTTTTTAGATTATACTATATTTTATATAGGCTATAAGCCTATGTGAGACAATTTTGTTTAGACAATCAAGACATTTATTGGCCTGTTATTATTACGATAACTCCTTTCATTTATAAAGCTATACAGGAAACATTATTCAGTTTAAAAAACAATCTATTCAATAGATAAAAACCATGACATGTGGGGTTGTAACATGTGGCCACTCAATGAAAACGTGTAGCCGTTGGAGTCAGGCATGCTTGGTTTATCACCTGTATCGTCAGGGCTAATTGAATCGCCTAAGCTTAAAAAAGATCAACAACCGCACCTAAACATAAAATAGGAAGAAGTTAATTTGAATGTTTTTCATTAATTCGAGAAAGAATAGACACCTCCAATACACGTGCATTATTATTATTATTATTATTATTATTATTATTATTATTATTATTATTATTAACTCTTATTTTGGCTGTGTCAGGTTTGCAGGTTGACCAATAAGGAGTGATCAGCCCGCCCAGACTGCAAATCAAATAATCAACTGTAAATTTGCTTTAATCCCTAAGAATGGAAAGATGAGAATTCAGGCTGAATTCTTTCAGATTCAAGTGAACAGAAGCGAACCTGACTTAAACATGACACATTTCTTAATATTTTAAAGCAAGATTACTTTTTATTTGAATTTTTTCAGTTTCAAAGGCCCTGTGCGAAAGTTTGGGAACCCTGTCAGGCAGCACTTTGTAACTCCTCCTCAGGCAAATATAACAGCTTATAAACGCTTCCTTTAGCCAGCTAAGAGTTGACTTCAACTGTTCCATTTCTGTTCCATTTTCTAATAATGTTTCTGACAGTGGAAATAGGTAGCTTGAAACATTGAGTTTTTGTAGCCTTCTCCTTCTTTTTTTGTGTTTTTCGCACCATTCTCTGCAAACTCTAGGGACTGTTATGCATGAACATTGCTGGAGAACAGCAGTTTCTGGGATACTCAATTCACCCTGTCTGGCAAAAACAATCATTCCGTGGTCAAAGTCACTTAGATCACATTTCTTCCCCATTCTGACACTTGGTCTGCAAAACAGCTGAACCTCTTGACCACATCTGCATGTTTTTGTGTATTTAGTTGCTGCCAAATGAAGGTTAAATAAAGGTTAATTAATAATTTGGTTTCACTTAAGAAATCATTAAAATCAATAAAACATGGAATTTGACCAGAATCGACTACACTTTTGCATAACTCTGTAACCATCCAAATTACTTGTAAGTATATTATTTTTTTTGTAATATACATGAGTGTAATTCTTTGAAGTATAACCATTCCATTCCATTTAATTCTGTGCTGTGATCAAATTGGTTACTGATGAGCAAAATTCTGTAACTTTTTGGGTTTTGGTTGACATTTTGTTGGACCTGATATCCCAGTAGATATAGGGGTATCTGATTTGTACAGAACATTGTGTGTGTTACGCTACTCTGCCCGGCCCCACCACTAGATGGTGGTATTGCTTTCTTATCCCTCATTGACTTTCTTATCTCTGAGGCACTGCAGTTCAATGAAGAAAATTTATTTTGAATCGCTCAACCTTAGATTGACATTGTTCGTAATTCCTAAAATTGCTAAAATTGTTTGTGCAATCTGTACTGTAGCATATTCTGGCAATTATCTGTCAGTGGGGCCCCACAACCCACAGCCTGAGCCAGTGGAACAGCAAGGGGCCAAGGGGAGAGAAAGATCCAGCGAGGATTGGTGGTGTAAATGTGGGGCATGCCAACCTATGCCTAAGGAAATCAAATGTCTTTGCTGCATGGAGTGGGATTTGGTGCTGCCATCGATGGGAAGGCTCGATATCTCTGGCGAAGCTCTCACCAATCCTGGAGTTATTGAAACATTTTTCCATCTCCCAAAAATAAATTGGAAAAAACGTCACAGGCCTGCTGGAGCTAATGTTCAGTTGTACATCGAGTATGTGACATTTCTCATCATATAATGCATTACAGTATTATCATCGTCATGCATGAGCAAACAACAACAACAATAATCATTTATTTATATAGTGTTGAGTTTTGCTAAAGATGCAGTTGCTCTATCCCTGTAGAAATCTCTAAACATGCTAAATAGCACTCAACCAGTGGAAAACGGAAGGATAGATGTGTGTTCAGTGGTTATAGTTTAAACCGTCTAACTTCTCTGAAAACAACACCTCTAGTTTGTACTTGTTTTTTTTATTAGTTTTTCATTTCTTTCTCGTGCGTGTATTTGAAATACATATCATACCTTGTGTAAATAAGACTGTTTTGAAGTTGCTGTAAGGTGTATTTCTTCAATTTGAAGGAGGTAGGCTACTGACTCCTATAGGATTCAAGACTTTATGATAAGCTAATATGTTATGCTAACATGGAAACCAAGCCAATGAATACACAAAAATGAAAATGAAATCGGACATCTTGTCTAATTTGGATAAAGTGTTGGCGTATTATAAATTTTATTATAAACAGCATTTCCAGGTCTCATACCATTCTGTGGTCGAGCAGGTTAAACCTGAGATTCAATGAGCCAGAGACACCACATTGATCTCATTGCTTATTACCTTTGTAATGTTAATAGTGAAACTATTTCAACCATGAGCTCTGTAATGAAAGGCTTGGTTGGCTCTGGAACTCTCTCACCACTGTGGGGTGTGGAGTCAAGATACAAAGACAGGGGTGCAATTTGCTGAACTTTAATCAAACAAAATACAGATCAGTTACATAGGCATGTTGTTTAAATAAACACCAAACTGAGGTATTCATATTTAAATGGGACTATCTAAATTGAGGTTAACATAAAAAATTGAAACTTTTTACATTTCCACGAGGGTTTTTTTGGGGGGGGATTTCCAGTGGACGCCACTGGCTTGGGATCCTGTTGCTAGGACAGAGCCTTTTTCACAGCCATCCTGAAAAGGCTGAATCATCTGGTGATACTCCAGGAGACCTGTCATTCAGGAAGGCTGGCAGCTCTATGAGTTTTGCTACTGGTCAGGTGTAGGTCTTGCACCATGCCAGTTTGCATTTTGCCAACTTTTTATGGTCTTCATAATCCTACTGGTCACAGAGCCTTAGGTAGCTGCTGGTCAACTATCATTACCATGGTGCCAAGGGTGAGGTTTTCTGTGTCTCTGTGCCACTTCTGTATTGCCTGCAGGGAGGGCAGGTACTGCCACAGGAAACAGGTCCAGAACCAGTCCACTAATACCTGGCTGTGGTGCTATTGACATCAGCTCAGCCTCTTAGATTCAGGGTACACCATCTGGAGGAATGAGAAGTCGGGATGCCCTATCAGGAGGTAGGTTACGAAGTCCAAGTCTGTGGACACACTGTTTGGAGTTAAATAACCCCTCCACCTCTACCAGGACTGTTCTCAGGACGTCTTCAGTAACCTTTACGATCCAGTGGTGATGTTGAGGGCAGCCTTCACAGATCTGATCTCTCGCTCCTAGGTTCCTCTGAAATGTGGAGCGTTGGGAGGGTTAAACTGGAAATAGATCTGATGATGCTTAGCCAACTCCTTCTTAAGCTCCTTGTGCATGCTCTGGAGTCCTGCTCTGTTTAGTACTTGGATGGGAGTACCTCCTGGGAAATAAATAAATAAAAATTGTTGCTGGAAGATTGTTCCCTTCAGACAAATGATCCCCGATGCCCCAGCGCTGTGATGGGGACACGCGGATGAGACGTTAAACCAAGGGCCTGACTCACTGTGGTCATTAAAGATCCTATGCCACTCTTCGCTAAGAGAAGGGGGTCCTGGCTAAATTCCCAGCCTGGCTCTTTCTACCTGCCACGTAATCATTCCGATTCAATTGGCAAAAACATTGTTCTGTCCCTCACCACCTCAGTGGGTGTATGGTAAGCATTCTGGTACAAAATGGCAGCCATGCCTCACCCAGGTGGGTGTTACACATTTGTGGTGGTTGAGGCGAGTTTCCCCTGATCACTGTAATGCGCTTTGAGTGTTGTGCTATACAAATGCAATGATCTATCCATCTATTCGCTTGTACTGGTAGCACCAGGGTTATACAAGGAGCCCAGGTGAGGGCCGGTTCTGGTTCGGTTCCTCATAGAGCACTGTCCTCATTGGAGGAACAAGGGAAGAGTCTGGCTTGGACCTGGCCTCGAGCTGGCTCGAGGGGTCAGGGGTAATCACATGAGATTGAAGCCTCATCCTTCCCAAGCAGTGGCTTGGACACCTCTGGGATGAGCGAGCCAAAGAGCAAGGAGTGTGGCTCTGAAAAACCTGCTCTCAAACCTCGGTTTAGCTTTGAGTCGTCTCATTCTATTGCCTGGTAGTCTCACTCTGATGGGGAGCAGTTGGAAGGATATGTGGTAACATGGCCTCCTGGGCACTGAGAATGGAGGTGTGGACTACCACTCCAGGTGGTGAGTTTCCATTCTACTCTCTCCTCCTATTCTTGCCTATATACCTGTGCCCGCTTTGAACCTGGATAACCCATTTCATATTCTTCTAAATAGCTGGGTTAGTAATGTTATGCGTGCAGGTCGTTGGCATACTGTCCAGGTGTCTATCTTCTCCTCTAGCCATAGTTATGAATGTGTTCTGACTGGAAGGATCACAGATTGTAATGAAAGGCTTGGCTGGCTCTGGAACTCTGTCACCACTGTGGGGTGTTGAATCAAGACACGGAGACTGGGCTGCAATTTGCTGAACTTTAATCAAACTAAAAACAGATCAATTACATAGGCATATTCAAGTTCCAATCATGCCAAATTAACGTATTTATATTTTAATATCTGCACAAATAATTTTCTCCTGGCCATTAACAGAAGAAATAAACGCTAACTTTTTACAACCCAGAGCCCTTTTTACAAGCTCAATCCAGGTTTCCATTTAAAGATACCACTGAATTTGTTTCTAATAATTTATACATATTTTGACTTTCTAAGCCATAAACAATTCAAATGAATGAAGCACTGAAATGAAATCAATTAATCTCATTAAATGCTTTAACATTTTTCAGAAATAAAGGTAGTGGTTACACATTTTTAAAATGATTTCCTCTTTTACAAATATACCTTATACACTCCTACATTATAGTAGTGTTAATCAGAATATATATTACAAACTCAAGCGGTGTCCAAACCCCTATTGAGAAGATTTAAGTTCTTACACAATTATGAGTGCAAACAACTACAAAAGTGCTTATAAGAATCCCAAAATGTTTTGCCTCATGTCTTGCATTCAGCTGGAAAGAGAGGTAAGTTCTAAAATGAATTAGGCTTTGTGCATATTTAATATTTCAAGGTATTGGGAAAAAAAAAGAAAAAAAAAAGTCTCAAACTGAAATGTGCAAAAAGCCTAATTTGCTAGGACCCCCCGTCTCTGCTGCTCACGTCCAAAGAGGAGGAATCCCATGGCAGTGTTGAGGTCCTCCAGATCCAGGTTGGCCAGGAAGCACCTCTGTAGCTCCACCTCCACACTGCTGGTTACAGGGCCCCGCCCCCTCAGGAGCACCACGGCAGACTGGCACAGCAGCCAATCGGCAATGCTTTTCATGCTAGCCGTGTCCTGACTGGCCAGTGCCGACCCACCCCACAGGCTGAGGTGCAGAATGTTGGCAGCCACACGGGCACTGGGTCGCTGCGGGGAGGGGGGTGGGGGGAACAGGAGGCTTCAGAACAGCTTTGGGGAGAAATCAGCTCTCGCACTGCACTCTGAACAGGGGCCGCAGCTTACAAAATAACAAGTCAATGCAATTCTAGACAACAATGTTTTGGAAAGGAGAAGAACGTTCATGACAAACAATTAATTGAGCTTTTGTTCTCAAAGGAGTTTGAAGCTGTGAAAACTGTGA
Source organism: Conger conger (assembly GCF_963514075.1). Taxonomy (NCBI): domain Eukaryota; kingdom Metazoa; phylum Chordata; class Actinopteri; order Anguilliformes; family Congridae; genus Conger; species Conger conger. Next base: position 18,425,743 of record NC_083769.1, read on the forward strand.
TAATCGGCAAGCCCCCTTTTCCTGCAGAACTGTAGTCCCTCCGAACAGCCAATTACATGCAACCTTTTGGCCGAAATCCTAATTAGATCCCAAATGGTCCGGTTGAAAAGACCTAAAAGCGAGCGAGAGCTGTTGTGTGCCGGTTGTGGGCGACATGGCTACTGACCTTAGCGGGGGCCCTGCGCAGAAGTAGCTCCACCACCAGGCGGGTGTCGGTGGGCACACGGGCGGGCAGCGGGGGCAGCTGCTTCTCCTGGTACTGTCTGCTGTCCAGCCCCTCCGGCCTGTAAAATGGGTTGGGCCGCCCGAAGATCTCATAAGAAACGGCGCCCACTGCCCACGCATCAGCTTTGCTGTAGTCAATCACCATGCCTGGCCCAGGAACCGCAGTGGCCACCTTAGGATGGGAAAATGAGTTTTGCCGTATGTAAATATGTATTCGTCTGTACCCATTTTGGTTTTGTATATCGTTTGCCACCTGCAAAACAACCTTCACCACTGCCCTTGTGATTGGAGTTCAGAAATATTTATTTGCTTCTCAAGCTTGATATTTCCTGAAATATTTCATATTCAAAGAAAACCTGTACATGGTGGGGTGTAATGTGGAATTCACTTCAATTCAATTCATTCACAAAATAAATAACTGAAATTCAAGTTATTCAATTAAATACAGTTTAATTTAATCCATAAATTAATCTGCACCCTGAGTTAACTGAAATGTAATGGAACTGATACAAAGCGCCATTGATGAAGGGTTCTCACCTCTGGCGCCATGAGACTGGCGTTCCCCCCTCTGTTCACACAGCGGTTGTTGAATGGCATGCGTAATGCGCGGTCCCGCTCTGCCAGGCAGCAGCCGAAATCAGCGATGACTATGCGTGGGCAGCCTCCTACACGTGGGAAGCGAAAACACATTCAGCTGCTGCCACATCATCAGATCAGTCGATCAGAACAGGTCTGCCACACCCAGAGAGAGTCACGACACAGTGGAATCTGCAGCTCACTCTCAATGGCCTGAAAACCTTCATCACTTCATTATTTGTAGCGTGACGTAAAGAGAGGGTGAGAGAGGCAGTGGTAAAATGGCAGTAGTGTAGCGTGATGTAAAGAGAGGGTGAGAGAGGCAGTGGTAAAATGGCAGTAGTGTAGCGTGACGTAAAGAGAGGGTGAGAGAGGCAGTGGTAAAATGGCAGTAGTGTAGCGTGATGTAAAGAGAGGGTGAGAGAGGCAGTGGTAAACTGGCAGTAGTGTAGCGTGACGTAAGGAGAGGGTGAGAGAGGCAGTGGTAAAATGGCAGTAGTGTAGCGTGACGTAAAGAGAGGGTGAGAGAGGCAGTGGTAAAATGGCAGTAGTGTAACGTGACGTAAAGAGAGGGTGAGAGAGGCAGTGGTAAAATGGCAGTAGTGTAACGTGACGTAAAGAGAGGGTGAGAGAGGCAGTGGTAAAATGGCAGTAGTGTAGCGTGACGTAAAGAGAGGGTGAGAGAGGCAGTGGTAACGGCGGCTGCCCAGGGGCTCCTTCCTGACCCGAGTCGAACTCCACCAGCACGTTGTCGGATTTGAGGTCCCGGTGGGCGACGCCCTGCTTGCACAGGTGGTCCACTCCCTCCAGCAGCTGCAGGAGCATGAGGGTGCCCTCCCTGTGGCTGGGCACCGCCGCCTGCAAGTACTGCCGCAGGTTGAACGGGTAGCTGCAGGGACAGAGCCAAATGCACACATCTACCTCTTCTAATCGGCGGTAATATTGTTTTATCCACTTCTGTAAAGCACATTGCATTGCAGATGTGTGATAAGTGCTAATAGTTGTGACTCTCTATTAAAAAAACACATCATGACACACAGTGAACTCTATAACGTTTGGGACAAAGGCATTTCTTCTCGACTTGGCTCTGAACTCCACAATTAGATATTTGTAATCGAACAATTCACATGTGGTTTAAGTGTCGATTTAAAACTTTTATAAAGAGCATTCTTATACATTTTCATTTCACCAAGTAGAAATTACAGCATTTACAGTGGGCTCAAGCATTATTGGCACCCCTCACCAGCAATGCACAAACAAGGCTTAAAAATAAAGAATAATATAATTATAGAGAACGGTAATACACCAACATGTGCCAAATACTGTACTTTATTAATGTTTCAATGGAAACAACCAAAATCATAACAATCATTTAATAAAAAATAAATTTCAACAAAATCAAGGTTTCAGAATTATTGGCACCCTTCACCTAGTACTTAGTGCAACCACCTCTGGCAAGGATAACAGCATGGAGTCTCTTCCTGTAATTTTTGACAAGATTAAGGAACACATTTGGAGGGATTTTGGACCATTCCTCTTTGCATATCCTTTCAAGATCCTTCACATTCTTGGGTTTGTGCTTATGCACTTTGTTGTACGTCGCTCTGGATAAGACCGTCTGCCAAATGCCAATAATGTAATGTAATGTAATGTAACTGACCTCTTCAACTCAGCCCACAGGTTTTCGATTGGATTGAGGTCTGGTGACTGAGATGGTCATTGCAGAACGTTGATTTTGTTGTCACGGAACCATTTCTGTGTGGATCTTGAGGTGTGTTTTGGGTCATTGTCTTGTTGGAAAGTCCACCTACGACCAAGTCCCAGACTTCTGGCAGAGGGAACCAGATTTTCAGCCAAAATTGCCTGATACTTGCTGGAATTCATTATGCCATCAATCCTAACCAGTGCCCCTGGACCTCTGGAATTAAAACAGCCCCAAAACATGACTGACCCACCACCATATTTCACTGTGGGTATGAGGTACTTCTCCTTGTATGCATCTCTGTTCCTACGCCAAACATACCGATGCTGTATCTGACCAAAACGTTCAATTCTGGTCTCATCTGACCAGAGAACCTTGTTCCAGTCATAATGTAAATGACGTTTGGCGAACTCCAAGCGCTTTCTTCTGTGTCTTGTGGTCAGAAAAGGCTTTCTTCTGGCAACCCTTCCAATGAGGCTGTGGTTATGGAGGTGGCGTCTGATGGTGCTTTTTGAAACCTGGTGACCCCAAGATGCCACCAAGGCCTGCAATTCTTTCACTGTGATCCTTGGGGATTTTGTTGCTTCTCTCACCATTCTCCTCAGTATCCTGGGGGGCATAATGCAGTTGCGTCCTCTACCCATGAGATTTTCAACAGAACTTTTTTATAATTGCTCTGACAGTGCTCAGTGGTATATTCAATCGTTTGTGAATTTTCTTGTAGCCATTACCAAGTTTATGAAGGTCTACGACCATCTGCCTCTTTTGAACTGCCAATTCTTTTGTTTTCTTCATGGTGTTGGATGACAAAGGGATATTGCATGCGTGTTACCTCATTTTTATACCCTAGTGAAAACGGAAGTGATGTAATCACTCAATACAGTTCCTTAACACATAGATAAACTTAAATAAGTGGAATTTAATACCTGGTTTAATTTTGGTAGGTATTATATACAATAATCTTTAAGGGTGCCAAGAATTGTGAAACATTGATTTGGAGGAAATTGATTTTTAATCAAATCAGTTAATGATTTTTGTTGGTTCCATTGAAACATTAATATAGCACAGTATTTATCACATGTTGGTATTTCGAGTTTGTCTATAAATATATTGTTTAGAATTTTTTTGAGTATTGTTTGTTCATTTTCTGTCAGGGGTGCCAATAATTTTTGAGCCCACTGTATATACATAGTCCCCCCATTTTAAGGGTGCCATAATATTCGGGAAAAATGCCTTAGTCATTTTTTGTAGCAAATGATCAACTGTCAGTGGCAATGAGGTTGAAGTGTAGACTGTCCGCTTTAATTTGAGGGTATTTCCATCCATATCGAAATGACAGCACCATTTTTACACGGTCCCCCCATTTTAAGGTACTAAAGGTATTTGTTGAATTGGTCTTTCATTAGGCAGGTGTAATCATGTGTGTGAATACAGAAGAGAGCTGCCTAGTCTTGATTCTAGACTTTGCAATTGCCTTTGGCCTTTTGTTGTTGGGTGTGACAACATGAGGTTGATGCAACAGTGTTCTGTGCTCTGAAATTAAAGTCATAGCTGAGATTAGTTTGCTAAAAGAGTCACAAGAGCTCTGGAACATAGTCTTGTGGAGAGATGAGACAAAAATTAACGTGTAGCAGAGTGATGGAAAGAGGAACGGGTGAAGAAAAAAAGGAAAAGCCCATGATCCAAAGCATATCACCTCATCCATATCCATGAAACATAGTGGAGGGGGTGTTATGGCTTGGGCCTGTCTGGCTGCCAGTGGAACAGGCTCACTTGTCCTCATCAAATTAATTCTGAAATCTACAGAAATATTTTATCTGCTCAGATAAAACCAAATGCCATCAAACTTATTGGAAGGCACTTCATTATGCAGCAAGACTAATATACTGCTTGAGTAAAAAAAGCCTATAAAGGGGCCGCGGTGGCGCAACAGGCTAAGACGCAGCAGACGGTTGCAGTTTACTGCAGTTGCACACCGGGGACCGGGGGGTTCGATTCCCAGCCCTGCCAAAAGCCAAGTTTGGCCGGCTCATGTGGAGCAGCACAATTGGCTCGCTGCTCCAGGGGGAGGGACTTGGCAGGGTTAGTAGATCACCGCACAAAAAGCACCTTGGACGCCTCGGAATCACGGTCACAAGCATGAGAAGAGACGGCTTGAAGAAGGCATGTCGCTCTCGTAGGGCCACCGAGGGACAGGGTGTGGGCGGTGTATCTAATACTAGCTCTAAATGAATCAGACGGGGTACAATTGGCTACCGAATTGGGAGAAAATCTGAAAATAAATGTATTTATAAAAAAATAAAAAGCCTAAAGCCCAAGACTAAAAGGCAGAAAATCCTTGACTGGTTGAGTCAATCACAGAATCTGAATCGAATTGAACATGCATTCTACATACTGAAGAGGAGACTGAAGGCAAAAAGTCCTGAAACAAACAGGAAGTGAATACGGCTTACTTCTTCATGACCAGGAAGAGGGTGCTGTTGCTGCCCAGGCCTGCGGGGTTCAGCCTGGGGGGCAGGACGTCGGGGTACTCCTCCAGAGCTCCGGGCAGCAGGGGCACCTCGGCGGTGAAGGCCCTGTACACCCTCACCACATTGGGGTGGGCAGAGACCCTCCTGGGCGTCCCGCCGAAACGCCTGCGGGGAACAATGAGGGGTCCGGTTCAGCTGAGATTCTCACTTTACCACGCGTTACCGCCACCAGCAGCCTGGGCGTCGGCCCAAACTCACCCATCGAGGACGGGCGCGGGCGTCTCCTCTTTCAGAGCGAGAGGGCTTGCAGGGACCAGCTCCTGGGACATGGAGTTCAGGATGGCCTCTCTCGAGGAGCCAGCCTGTAATTCAATAGGCAAAGAGGGAATGCTCTGTACTGACTACACGCCCAGATTGAAAACCCCGTGTTACTGAAATGACGTTTAGGCTTATCTTAATTATCTGCACACACACACACACACACACACACACACACACACACAACGTAAGCAAGCACAAAGGATGCTCAGCGTCTTATAACAGTAAGGACGGTGCATCTCTCACAACCATAAGCATGCTGGAATACTGAATAGTTGAATGTAGGTGTAAGATCAATTGGAAGATTATGAGACATTCTAAGGCTGTTGCTACAATCACTACAGGTAATTGAAAGTTCTAGAACACTGACTTGGAATTTTGAACCCTACACTTCAAAGGGTTAAAGATCAAATCCTGGTGTCTAACTGGATTAAGTTTTTTATGCAACTGTGGATGCTTTTATTTTTGCCTTTGTGAAATCTACCGGATTAGATTTGGAAACCCAAACTACCCACCCCGAGGTTCCACATCATCTTCACGGCCAGCGGATAGCTGGCTATGGAGCCGGACCTCAGAGCCTCGTGCTCCCCCTGTCCGTCCTTCCCTCCGGACACGAGCTCAACCAGGGAACACTCTCTCCTCTCCCCCGGTGCTGGCAAATGAGCCGCGGCCTCGTACACGGCAGCGTCGCATCCCATGCCGATCTGCTTCCCCATCACGTAGTCCTCCAGTCTGTAGCCCAAGGTGAAGGGTTTGAGCGGGTTCTGGAACTTTCTCTTCCTGAAGACGGCCTTTTGAACAAGTTGGTTAATGCAGAGAACTCTTGAGAAAACCCAGAAGCCTTTCTATTGTCTGTATCCGTAAAACACACAAAACAACTATAATTTCGGAATATCTGCACATTGCGGAGACGGAGGTACAATTGGCGGAGGTGTGCACACATGAACTGGTGCTTAGATGAGTGTGTTCCAGCCTTGTTTTCCCCTTATACAGTATGTAGGCCTATCCAAGGGGATGAGACTGACAAACTGAGAAACATAGCTGTGTATTGCTGTATGACCTGTACAGTACCATGGCCCACTTGCACAGAAATGAGAATCTCTGCACTGACCGCAATCTTCTAATCTAATCTAATCTAAGGTAATTAAAGGTTATGGCTTTCTATCCTTATTTCTTTCACTGTGGTTCAGAATGCCACGTAACTTCATAATGTAGACCATGTACTATCTTACTGGACCAATGTAACTTCTGTACAGAAACCGCACTCATCATCTAAAATTGAAGATATTTATTATCAGTAACATCTAGCTAACCACGTAATTCACTTTATGTGAGGTCGAAGAGCATTGGCTAGCTAGCAAAAATATTATCTCATTACTAAACGTTAGTATTACTAGAAGGATATGTTTTGTTTATAGATTCTGACAGTAATACGAAAAACAAAACTCCCAACAGCAAACTAACAAGCTAATGCTAATAATAGTAATAATAATATGTCCCTTGAGAGCAAATGTTATTTGATCAAACTTATTGAAAATTTTAGCTAACGAGCTAATTTCCCAATGCTATAAATCAGACTGTTAGCTAACTGTTAGCTAGTCTTACATTTACGTAGCCCATTAGCTAACTTACCTGAATTTCTTGACATGTCGCGGCACTCCTTCTGTCATCTTCCAGCTGCTGCTCGATCAATCCTAAACCAAGTCCGAAAGCCAGAAACACGGCCCTGTTCCTGGGGGAGCCTGTGCCTGGGAACCTCCTGAAACCAAGGGACTGCAGCTGAGCGGCTAAGCCGCTCAGGGACATGCGATAATACCGGTAGCGATAAGGCAGGAAAGTCTGCGGCTGAACGCTACGGGCCGGCGGGCCTACACGAAGACGCTCCCCTCGGAACTTTGCTGCAAGTCGGGCAACGGGTTTCAGGACACCGAGCTGAAATACAGACCTCCCCATTTCCAGCCCCCGACTGATCGCATGTTTTACAGACATGGTTTTAGATTAGAAGAAGCTGTCCTCCTTGGGACGTTGCCCCAATCGAGACCCCCTCAGCTATCTGGCCTAATGCACAACAACAAGGACGGAAAATAAACAAGTCTATCCAGAGAGCATGTCTCTGACCACGTGACGTAAAGTATATGTTGTGCGTCAGCAAAGAGGGATGTGAATCGTTTATATTTCGAGATTATGTATCTAATATAATTTATTGACTAGGTTTACACAACCCATTAATTAATCCGAAAATATGACAGCGTGTCATTAATTACTTCCAGAACGAACACAGACACATAAAACAAAACTCAGCAAATTGTTTTAAGACAAAAATTGTTACTCAGAGTTAGTAAAAGTTCTCAAATAATTTCTAAAATCCTCAACAGTCACAATGTCCAGTGCAGTAATTTCCCCAGAGTGTATTAGAACTGGTAATGTTTCATGAACTATTCAACAGATGACAAAGACACTGCTTAAGAATGGCTTTATTTTGGACAGTTTTGAATTCCAGATTTGTGCTTTGTGCTGTTGACACCCTAAAACTTCTGAATAGCATGCACTTTGTTCTTTGTGAGATCTTCAGGCCCAAAGGACACCGGCAGGAGTTCTCCCACGGTCATCTCTTCACTGGACCCATCCGGTTTGGTCATGTACACATCCCAGCTGTCACCAAACTGTAAGATTAATGTACCCGTTGTAACAAATGGTAAAGTGTGCATAGTTAACAGATTTCTGTCTCAGACATATTTTTAGACTCTTCTGCAAATAGGTAAACTCACCTCCCTCATGAACTGTCGGCAGGCTCCACACGGTGAAATGAACTTCTCACGTAGGTCACTGTAGCAAGAAAAAAGGGGAAAAAGATAGAAGACAAGAAATGTGTAGTGAATGCTCATTTACAGAGAGAAAGCTTGCTTCTGAACATGTGTAGAAAGTAGAAAATCAAGAAACTTTGCGATAAATGCCACTGTAGGAATGGCTGTTGTAAATTTGCACCAGCTGTAGAAACACAATGGCACAAATATCTAATTCAGTGTGTACATATACCCATGTGTCTTAAAACAAATACACATTAAATTCCCACTTTTACACATTTACATTTTTTTTATCCAATACATTTCAGGCGTTCACACGCCTTCCTGTTTTAATCTGTTGTAGCCCAATACTGGCACCAGGGGTCACTAATAAAATATGCAATGTTTGCTAAATGAGCAACAGGACTACAAAACGAGTAATATTCTCTGTAAGAAGGGCAAAGAATGTGGGACTGATACGCCAAATACAGTCTACATACAGTAGTAGATTTCTGAAATGAATTTTTTGTTCAACTGATCTCTTCTTTTGCAAAACACTTGATGTTACGTTTAATATGTTACCTTGCAATTGCTATAGCCATGAACTTCTGATGTCCCTCTGACACAGCTTTTGAAATGGCAATCCGCTCTGCACAAATACCCAGGTTGTAGCAAGCGTTCTCCACATTGCAACCTGTTCAAGAAAGAAAAAATAGCATTGCTATATAAGGTTATGCATTTAGACATCCAACAGATTGTGACAAAATAATGGGGATATGATGCAATGCAAGTAGTTACTAAAATACTGAAATATTTGGAAAAAACACTGAGGAGTGATTATAAATGGGCCTTATTTGCCTCCTAGATGGTACTTCATCATTGTATTAGAGAATACAAGAATAACGTTGATGTTCTCTGCTTGTGTAAGTCTCTCTGCACAATGGCTTCTGTTAAGCTAAGAGAAGCTGTTAGTTTAACATAATGTGTAGTATAATTCGTATACTTCAAATTTGTATAACAGAATTTGTATAACAGAATTTGCCTGGTCTTTACCAAGATCCATGTGTTCCATTTGACCTAGAATAATCTAGTAAACATGAGAGAATAATTGTTGATTAACTCTGGGAGCCAGTGCATATTAACAGGAGAAATGTGACTTTGAAGAGCAGTTTCAACTTCCCACCTTTTCTGTAAAACATTCAACCTTTGACTGAATACTTTCACTGACCTTTACTGAGTGAGTGCCTTTACTCACTGAGTGTCCTGACTGGCAGAGCATCTTTACTGACTGACCATCTTTACTGACTGAGCATTTTTACTAGCTCAGCACTTTTATTGACTGAGCACCTATGTATTGTATCATTATCATTGCTATTATCATTCAAACTGTAAATGTAAAAAGAACAATGGATAACACAATCACACAACATTTTAAAGTGTGTGCCGCATTCCAGAATGTCAAAATGGTATATTATTTGGTTTATATTGTTAGTATGGGAGGATTTACAATGCCGTAAACAACAATAGAAAAGGAAAATAGAGGGTATACATTTGGGCACAGTGTGTTTAACATTAATTTGATCATGTGATTACTGTTGGAAACTCAGAAAAGGGCATGTGATCATTAAAAAAAAAACAAAATATATACAGTACTGTGCAAAAGACTTTTAAGCACCCTACATTCTACATTCTACATGTACTTTTGCACAGCACTGTACATTGTTTCACTTTTCATTTCAGTCTTGGGTCACAAGCTGGTTACAGGATGGATTACTAAACATAACTAACATTACCTAATTACAGGAAAAAGAAACATATGTTTGAACACACCCATCGCATTCCTATTCCTCACCTCAGTAATAATATACAGTATGATCAAATATATAAAATGATTTAACCATGTTGAAAGAAACCTTTTCACTAAATGTGAATGAAAAAAATAAAAATAACAAGATATCAATACTGGGACTAGATGTTACTCATCGTGTGGCCTGCGTTTCAGCTCAGGCCTTGGTGGGTTTGGGAGTAAAACCATTAAGAGGCAGCCCTTACCTGTAAAAATGGTCCCATCATGAGCCAGTACAGCTGCCCCCACACGAAACTTGCTGTAGGGGCAGTAGGCGAATTCCAGGGCTTGGAGGGACTCATGGATCAGATGTTCCTTTCTTGTCCTCAGATAGGCCCTGCCGTTCCCCATCTCCCCCCTGTGATCAACTTTCTGAAGGTTTGCCATGAAAGCACAGAAAATCTCTTCTCACAAGCCAGAGGGTTGAGTCACACTGCAGGGAGGTGCTGAAATAGTTCTTCTACTGCTCAAGCAGGTTTCCTTTATCAGCCTGTCCGACTGCCTACTCTGTATTCACATGATGTAACAGCTTAGTAGAAGGGGTGACTAAACCTTTGGAATGATGCAACTTGTTTAATGTCTTCTCTATTTTTTTTAAACAAAAAATGGTACAATACAACTACTTTTGAATTCATTTGAGTCATGGGTCACAAGCTGGTTACAGGATGGATTACTAAACATAAGTAACATTACCTAATTACAGGAAAAAGAAACATATGTTTGAACACACCCATCGCATTCCTATTCCTCACCTCAGTAATAATATACAGTATGATCAAATATATAAGATGATTTAACCATGTTGAAAGAAACCTTTTCACTAAATGTGAATGAAAAATAAAAATAACAAGATATCAATACTGGGACTAGATGTTACTCATCGTGTGTCCTGCTGAAATATTGTCCTTTTTTCAAAAGAGTATAGTTGTGTTACTGCTAAATTAATTTGGACCCTCAAAGAAAAGTAATGGGAGGGGTTTCAGCTCAGGCCTTGGTGGGTTTGGGAGTAAAACCATTAAGAGGCAGCCCTTACCTGTAAAAATGGTCCCATCATGAGCCAGTACAGCTGCCCCCACACAAAACCTGCTGTAGGGGCAGTAGGTGAATTCCAGGGCTTAGAGGGACTCACGGATCAGATTTTGGAAACAGCAAGGCCAATTCCTGTTTTTGCAATACACTGAATACATTTGGGGTTGAGATGACAAGATGACCACAAGACAAGAATTCAGAATTTCAGCTTTTATTTCCTGGTATTTAGACCTAGATGTGTTAAACTACTTTGAACATAGCACATTTGGTATCAGACCACCCAATTGTTAGGTGAAAAAAAGTATTGGAACAGAGAGTATTTAAGTAAATTAAAATACGTAAGTCTTAATATTTGGTAGCATATCCCTTGCTTGCAATAACTGCATCAAGCCTGCAACCCACTGACATCACCAAACATTCTTCTTGAAGTCCTTTTTTGAGTTGGCAGTGTGTTTTGGGTCATTGTCTTGCTGCATGATAAAGTTCCTAGTTTGGACGCATATCTCTGTAAGTTTGTAGACGGACTATGTTTGTAGACTTCTGAATTCGTCCTGCTGCTACCATCAATTACATCATCAATATAGATGAGTGAGTCCACTCCAGAAGCATACTTTTGCCTTTCCATCACTTTGATAGAGGTTCATCTTGGTCTCATCAGTCCATAAAACTTTCTTCTAGAACTTTTATGGCTCATCTCTGTACTTGCTTGCTAATTGTAATCTCGCCTTCCAATTCTGGAAGTAGTTTGCATCTTGTGGTATAGCCTCTATTTTGGTGCTCCAATATAACATTTTCCCAAGTTATTCCTAGTTATTCTATGTTTATCTTTTGAATCAGTATGATTATCTTATGTTATTCTATGTATCAGTATCTGTACTAATTTGCACTTACACAACACTGTAGAAGTATATTTGCACTAACACAACACTGAAGATGTACACTGAAGTATGATATTTTCACTGTATTGTATTCTTTTTTTAAAAGGTAAATGGTTGTCACAACAAATATTGATTTAATTTACCTTTTACTTGTTCACTGCTCCTTATAGTAATATTTTTTATATTAAAACTGTTTATTTCCTTTTTTTTTTTTACAGAAATGTTCTATGTGTACTTTTGCACAGTGCTGTACATTGTTCTGTACATTGTTTCACTTTTCATTTGAATCTTTGAGTCATCGGTCACAGGCTGGTGACAGGATGGATTACTAAACATAAGTAACATTACCTAATTACAGGAAAAAGAAACATATGTTTGAACACACCCATCGCATTCCTATTCCTCACCTCAGTAATAATATACAGTATGATCAAATATATAAGATGATTTAACCATGTTGAAAGAAACCTTTTCACTAAATGTGAATGAAAAATAAAAATAACAAGATATCAATACTGGGACTAGATGTTACTCAGGCCTTGGTGGGTTTGGGAGTAAAACCATTAAGAGGCAGCCCTTACCTGTAAAAATGGTCCCATCATGAGCCAGTACAGCTGCCCCCACACAAAACCTGCAGTAGGTGAATTCCAGGGCTTAGAGGGACTCACGGATCAGATTTTGGAAACAGCAAGGCCAATTCCTGTTTTTGCAATACACTGAATACATTTGGGGTTGAGATGACAAGATGACCACAAGACAAGAATTCAGAATTTCACCTTTTATTTCCTGGTATTTAGACCTAGATGTGTTAAACTACTTTGAACATAGCACTTTTGGTATCAGACCACCCAATTGTTTGGTGAGAAAAAGTATTGGAACAGAGAGTATTTAAGTAAATTAAAATACGTAAGTCTTAATATTTGGTAGCATATCCCTTGCTTGCAATAACTGCATCAAGCCTGCAACCCACTGACATCACCAAACATTCTTCTTGAAGTCCTTTTTTGAGTTGGCAGTGTGTTTTGGGTCATTGTCTTGCTGCATGATAAAGTTCCTAGTTTGGATGCTGTAGTGACCCGCTGGTTAAGGTTAAGGGCACTTCACAAGTCCAGCATAGACCAGTGCTTTCTTTTCTTGACAAAACCACAAAAGGAAAAAAACAGAAAACACCAATAAGTGCCACTTCTCCTTCCCGAACTCGGTTCAGCTGTGCCTGTTCAATTAAAATGTTTATTCACGTGCGGCATGCGGCTGCAGCCGTCTCGCCCCGGGGGTTGCTGGCCATGGTGCTGATTCTCCTCCCGGTCTCTCTCCAAGGTGCCGTTCTCTTAGATAGGACATGGGAAAATATTCAGAGTCAGTACACCCAGTGGTGTACCGATCCCTGGTCGGGCCACCACATTTCCTCCCCCTCAGCTCCCAGCCCTCGGCGGGAGCGTTACAATACAGGCCCTCATTCATCCTAGACAGCGCATCCGTGTTTCCCTGGAGCCTCCCCGCCCTGTGTTCCACCTTGAATTTAAAACTTTGCAGTTCGAGGAACCATCGGGTCACCCTGGTGTTAGTGTCCTTGCACCGATACATCCAGGTCAGGGGGGCATGATGAGTTATTAGGATGAATTCCCGGCCTAGGAAGTAATACTTCAACTTACCAACGGCCCATCTGATGGCCAGGCACTCCTTCTCCACCGTGCTGTAGTTTTTCTCGTGTTTCAGGAGCTTCCGGCTGATGTATGTTATAGGGTCCTCCGTTGCATCTTGTATCTGCGACAGGACAGCTCCTGGTTCCTGTCCCAGGGCAGCCCTCAGGTCCAAGAAGGCCCGGTCCGCCTCCTCAGACCATTTCACGGTATGGCCTTGATCTTTTTTGGTCAAGTCGTGTAGTGTGGCTGCTCTAGACGCAAAGTCCGGGATGAACTGCCTATACAGTCCCACCGTGTGGCCCAGGTAATCGACCTCCTCCAGGCCCAGGCGGCATTTAGCGGGGTTAGCCGTTAGCCCAGCCTCCCGGAGCGCCCCCAGCACGGCCTCCAGCCTCCTCAGGTGGCTCTCCGAGTCGGCACTGTTAATAACGATGTCGTCAAGATAGGAGGCGGCATACTCCCTGTGGGGCCTTAGGATCTTGTCCATCAGGCGTTGGAAGGTGGCGGGGGCTCCATGGACTCCAAACGGCAGCACCCGACACTGGAACAGGCCGTCCGGGGTGGCGAAGGTTGTCTTCTCCCTCACCTGGGGGGTTAGGGGCACCTGCCAGTACCCTCGGGTGAGGTCCAGGGTGCTGATGTATCTGGCTGGTCCGTGCCGCTCGATCAGCTCATCGATTCGGGGCATGGGGTAGGCGTCATATTGGGAGATCTCAATGAGTCTCCGGAAGTCATTTCAGAAGCGCCAACTTCCGTCGGGTTTTGGCACCAACATGACCGAGCTGGACCAGGCGCCTTGGGACTCCTCAATCACCCCCAAGTCTAGCATCTTTGCCACCTCCTCCCTGATGGCCTGTCTTCTGGCTTCCGGGATTCGGTAGGGTCGCAGTCGCACTTTCTTCCCGGCCTCGGTCACTATGTCATTTCGGACCAGCCTTGTCCGGCCCGGGAGGGTGGAAAACACGCTCATATGCCGGCTTACCATCTCCCGGAGATCTTGGCGCTGTCTGTCCGTCAACTGGTCTCCAGTGGCCACCCCCGGGAGTTCCAGTGGCGCCCCCTGTGTCAGACATAAGTGAGCACGTGCCATTTTTTCAACAGATTGACATGATACCTTTGGAGGGTGTGTCTCCTCCCTACCTGTCGGATGGTGTAATTGACCGGCCCAGCTTTGGCCACCACCTTGTAGGGGCCATGCCATTTGGCCAGAAACTTACATTGACTCGTGGGGATCAGGACCATCACCTTGTCTCCAGGCTGGAACTCACGCACCTGGGCATTCCTGTTGTACAGGCCTGCTCTGCCTGGGCCTGGGTCATGTGCTCCCGGACCATCGGCCAGATGCGCGCCATCCGTTGGTCCATGTCGACCACATGCTCCACCAGGGAGCGCTGTCTGGATGGCTGCTGTTCCCAGGCCTCCTTGGCGAGGTCCATGAGCCCTCGTGGCCGCCTCCCGTAGAGTAGCTCGAAGGGGGCAAACCCTGTGGATGCCTGGGGGACCTCACGTATGGCAAACATTAAATACAGTAGTAGGTGATCCCAGTCCTTACCGTCGGTGGTTATCATCTTCCTCATCATCGTCTTCAAGGTCTTGTTGAAGCGTTCCACCAGCCTGTCCGTCTGGGTGTGGTAGACCGACGTTCTGATCTGTTTAATTTTTAGCAGTTTGCACATTTCCTTCATTACCCCAGACATGAAGCAGGACCCCTGGTCAGTCAGCACCTCCTCTGCTATTTGCTATTACCAGGATGTAGCGGTGGCCCCGGGTCGACTTGGGTAGGGGTCCCACTATGTCCATGGCAATCCTGCGAAATGGCACATCTATGATGGGGAGGGGTATCAGGGGGTTGCGATAGGTTACCTACTTACCTGCCGGCAGTAGTCCTCCACGGCCCTCTTGACGCCCGGCCAGTAGAATCGGGCCACAATCCTGTCCTGCGTCTTCTCGCGCCCCAGGTGCGCCCCCAACAGGTGGGTGTGGGCGAGGTACAGTACCTTGGAGGTGTGAGTCTGGGGTATCAGTAGCTGCTCCACCTTCTCATTCTTGATCCTGCAGACACGATACAGGAAGCCATTCTGTACGTGGAAATATGGGAAGGCCGGTCTACTCACCCCATCTTGTGGGACGCCCTCAATATACGCTGCAGCCTTCCAGGCCTGGGCCAGGTTGGGGTCTTGTAGTTGGGCAGTGCCAAACTCGGTTGGGGCCCTTTCTGTCTCGGGTTGGAACTCGGACAATTCCCCGGAGCTGCTGGATTCGGCCACCAGGGGTCGCTGTGGGGTCAGGCCCTCCTGGGCGGTGTCCGTGGTTCCTGTGGGGGGTCGCGCTGTTGGTCGTCTCCCGGCTGGGGTTGGGGTCCCCTCTCTGTCGCTCTCCCCGGACGGGGCTACCCAGACCGGGTGTGGCCCCCGGTGACCCCGGCGGCGGGATGGGGGGTTGGCGGCTGGCCTCCCTGGTGTCGGCCTCTCATCCCAGTAGCTGAGGAACAACGGGCAGCCCCAACAGCACCGCCACCGGCAAGTTTTCAACCACGCCCACCTTCCCCGTGAATTGCCCCAGAGGGGTGGTTATTGTTACCTCGGTGGTGGGGTAGTGTCGCACATCGCCATGTATACAGGTGACTGCGATGGTTTCACTTCATCTCTCTCCGGCTAGGGCGGGTCTCACCAGCATAATGGCACTCCCGGAGTCCAGCAGGGCCTCGGCGTCTTGGCCCCCGATCCTGATGGGTAGTCTTGGGGCTGCCGTGCCCTGGTGGGCCCAGCATGTGGTGAGGTAGTGGCAGGGTCTGCCACTCTCTGGAGCGGTGGCCATGGACTCCTCTCTGCCGGGGCAGTCCCGGCTCAGATGGCCCTCCTGGCCACAGGTGAAGCACCACCTCATCTCCCTCCTTCGGCCCATCTCCGTCCGGGTGTCCTCCTTCCACTGGGGTCTGGTCCGAGGCTCAGGTCAGCCCGCCGCTGGAGGTCTTTGGGGGCTGTCTGTTCTCGTTGCTCGGATCATCTCCTGGGCCACCTGGTGGGTCTCAAGGAGGTTGACGAGGCCATCAATGGTCCTGGGCCCCTGTTGGGCCACGTACTTTCTAATTTCTGGGGCCAGGCCCCGGGCACAGCGGTCCAACACCACCTGGTCGAGGAGGGCCGGTCCGTCGCCCTCCACCAACCAGCTCTTGGTCAACCGCCCCAGGGCCATCACCTGGGCCCTCGCCGGGAGGGTGGGGTCGTAGGTCCACTGATGGAACCTCTGTGCCCGGGCTGGCAGGCTGTACCCATACTGGGCTAGGATGGTAGCCTTCAGGGTGGGGTAGGCATGGGCCTCGGCGGGGGGTAGGCCTCGGTAAGCTTTCTGGGCCTCCCCGCTGAGGAATGGTGCCAGGATGGAGCCCCAGGCGTCGTGGGGCCATTTTTCTAGGTGGGCCGTCCGCTCAAAGGTCTCCAGGTATGCCTCGACCTCGTCGTCCGGCGTTTGCTTTAGCAGCACATCCTTTGGAGCTCTGGCTGGTGTCACCGACCCCGTCTTCTGGCACAGTTCTGCCGCGGCTTTCTGCAGGGCGCCTTGGGAGCGCAGTAGGGCGTTTATCGCTTCCTCCATGGTCAGGAGGGGCTGAATTTCTTTTCGTGTCGGGTCTCTCGCTCGTGGTAGCTGGGATCACAGTGCCCGCATTCTCCACCATATGTAGTGACCCGCTGGTTAAGAGAGAGAGAGAGAGAGAGAGTAAAATGGGTGAAAATACTTATTTTTATTTTCCACACATGCCGGCAGGGCACTTCACAAGTCCAGCACGGACAAGTGCTTTCTTTTCTTGACAAAACCACAAAAGGAAAAAAACGGAAAAAACCGATAAGTGTCCAAAAAATTAGGAACTCCGATATTGGAAAACACAAAAGAAACCGGCATTCACGTAGCCACGATCGTCCGTCTTTAATCCACCTTTGGGTCGTTCCGTCCCGGCGGTGCCCTGGCCTCTGAAGTCGTCTTTCCTCGCCTAGTCGTCCGTCTTTTATCCCATATAGGCGTAGAGAGAGAGAGAGGTTAGTGAGCGTATTGTGGTAATGGTCTGCTCACGTGAATCCGGGACTTTGCGGATTCGTCCACAGGGGTTTCCTCCGTGGGCATGGGCTCTCTCGCAGTTCTTTACTCCCGTCTAGGTTTAGTCCACCTATGCGTATACTCTGGCTCCGGATCTCTCCTCCTCCGTCATGAGCCCAGTGTTGCGTTTGTAGTCTCCTTTTTAAAGACGCGCTTCTCCTTCCCGAACTCGGTTCAGCTGTGCCTGTTCACGTGTGGCATGCGGCCGCAGCCGTCTCGCCCCGGGGGTTGCTGACCATGGTGCTGATTCTCCTCCCGGTCTCTCTCCAAGGTGCCGTTCTCTTAGATAGGACATGGGAAAATATTCAGAGTCAATCAGCTTCCCCAGCTCTTGGCGCCGGCGCACGGGCCGTTCTACCCCAGTGGTGTACCGATCCCTGGTCGGGCCACCACAACGCATATCTCCGTAAGTTTGTAGACAGACTATCTTTGTAGACTTCTGAATTCGTCCTGCTGCTACCATCAATTACATCATCAATATAGATGAGTGAGTCCACTCCAGAAGCATACTTTGGCCTTTCCATCACTTTGGTAGAGGTTCATCTTGGTCTCATCAGTCCATAAAACTTTCTTCTAGAACTTTTATGGCTCATCTCTGTACTTGCTTGCTAATTGTAATCTCGCCTTCCAATTCTGGAAGTGGTTTGCATCTTGTGGTATAGCCTCTATTTTGGTGCTCTAATATAATATTTTCCCGAGTTATTCCTAGTTATTCTATGTTTATCTTTTGAATCAGTATGATTATCTTGTTATTCTATGTATCAGTATCTGTACTAATTTGCACTTACACAACACTGTAGAAGTATATTTGCACTAACACAACACTGAAGAAGTACACTGAAGTATGATATTTGCACTGTATTGTATTCTTTTTTTAAAAGGTAAATGGTTGTCACAACAAATATTGATTTAATTTACCTTTTACTTGTTCACTGCTCTTTATAGTTATTTTTTTTATATTAAAACTGTTTATTTCCTTTTTTTTTTACAGAAATGTTCTACGTGTACTTTTGCACAGTGCTGTACATTGTTCTGTACATTGTTTCACTTTTCATTTGAATCTTTGAGTCATCGGTCACAGGCTGGTGACAGGATGGATTACTAAACATAAGTAACATTACCAAATTACAGGAAAGAGGAACATATGTTTGAACACACCCATCACATTCCTATTCCTCACCTCAGTAATAATATACAGTATGATCAAATATATAAAATGATTTAACCATGTTGAAAGAAACCTTTTCACTAAATGTGAATGAAAAATAAAAATAACAAGATATCAATACTGGGACTAGGTGTTACTCATCATGTGTCCTGCTGAAATATTGTCCTTTTTTCAAAAGAGTATAGTTGTGTTACTGCTAAATTAATTTGGACCCTCAAAGAAAAGTAATGGGAGGGGTTTCAGCTCAGGCCTTGGTGGGTTTGGGAGTAAAACCATTAAGAGGCAGCCCTTACCTGTAAAAATGGTCCCATCATGAGCCAGTACAGCTGCCCCCACACAAAACCTGCTGTAGGGGCAGTAGGTGAGGGCTTAGAGGGACTCACGGATCCGATTTTTGAAACAGCAAGGCCAATTCCTGTTTTTGCAATACACTGAATACATTTGGGGTTGAGATGACAAGATGACCACAAGACAAGAATTCAGAATTTCAGCTTTTATTTCCTGGTATTTAGACCTAGATGTGTTAAACTACTTTGAACATAGCACATTTGGTATCAGACCACCCAATTGTTAGGTGAGCAAAAGTATTGGAACAGAGAGTATTTAAGTAAATTAAAATACATAACTCTTAATATTTGGTAGCATATCCCTTGTACAAGCTATCCCCAATGAATTCCGCTCTTTTCTAAGTTTCAAAATGGCTTGCTTTTCTCCCACAGACAGCTCTCTGGTCTTCATGTTGGTTTATCTTTTCTAACAGAAATGTCCTCACGGACAAAACCCCAGGCTAAAACCAAGAGTAGGCATTCAGAACTATTAATTGTTTAACCAATCAATCTAACAGGACAAATGTGAGCCACAGGAAACACCTGTCAGTCATGTTTCAATACTTTTGCTCATCTAAAAATTAGGTGGTCTGATACAAAAGGTGATAAAAATACCAGGAAATAAAAGCTGAAATTACTGGCATTTGGCAGACGCTCTTATCCAGAGCAACGTACAGTTGATTAGACTACGCAGGAGACAATCCTCCCCTGGAGCAATGTAAAGTTAAGGGCCTTGCTCAAGGGCCCAACGGCTGTGCGGATCTTATTGTGGCTACACTGGGATTAGAACCTTAACCACAACGCTACAGGCCACCCGTCATCTCATGTACATCTTTGGACCTCAAACTCAATTGTCTTCAGTGTATAGGCACAAAAACAAAGAAATTGACCTTGCTGTTCCAATACATTTGGAAGGGTGTGTAGATCTTTGTGCTTATAGCCTATCTAATACATTTTCTAAACCTTTAAAGGAGTAACATGGTGGTTGAATGTGACACTTGCCAGTTGTCTTTAGGCAACAACAAAACAAATGTGCATAATTATTTTTTTTTATTTTGTCATTTTAAAACATATTTTAAAACATATTTTTCTCAGCCTAAATTTCCCACTTTAAAAGTTCAGCCAAACTGTCTGGGCATGGTAATGAGAACTGTCAATTAGCTCCCACTTTCCACACATTGTTGTTTGTTACCATAGCTACCATAGATACATGCTCATCTTGGGAAACTGAATTTTCACAAGCTAGCTAAGCTACTATATCAAATATCGATAGCTAAGGTAAGGACACTGACTTATCCAATGATTATTTTAATTATTGAACGTCAACTTATGAAAGCGAGCTAACTGAATATAAATTAATATAATACTTTAATTTAACTGAACTTAATGTTAGTCAAATATTTGCATTGTCTTGCCTGGAGGCCAGCGGTGCAAACTATGGGTCACAAGTTAGAGGGGAGGAATACGGAGATTAGTTATCCTCGTGTGTCGGGTTTAGGGTTGCCACACGTTCTGGTTTTCCTGGGACTGTTCTCTTTTTTGAGCGACTGCCCCGGAAAATGACTATTCTTTCCTGGGACCCGAATTGTCCCCGATTTTTGTACTTCTAAATGTCCAAACAAAACCGGATTCTTCTACTGCTATTCTGTTTTTTCCTCTTTACTTTTAGACATCCAATCTCATGTCTGTAAACAGGTAAAAATGAGTAAAACACAGTGATGATTGGCCATATGCCTGAGGTATAGTATACTTTCCGGGGCAGTCGCTCAAAAAAGAGAACAATCCCGGGAAAACCAGAACGTGTGGCAACCCTCCCACACTTCCTCAGCCCGCCGTAACCTCCGCTCCCTCTCACCCTCGTCCTTTGCCAGCACCGTCACCGCCTCACTCCCCCCTCTCGAATCCTTCTCCAAACTCCCCGCTGACTCTGCATCTGCCACCCTCCTTTCATCTCTCTCCTCCGCCTTTGACTCTCTCTGTCCCCCTGTCTCAAAGCCACCTCGCACATCCCCTCCCAGTCCTTGGATATCTGACACCCTCCGTACCTCCAGGGCCAGCCTCCGCGCAGCGGAGAGGAAGTGGGGGAAATCCAGAGACGCTTCCGACCTCATGACTTACCGGTCTCTCCTGGCGGCATTCTCTTCCGATGTCACTGCCGCCAAAGCAAAATACTATCAAACGCAAATTCAGAACTCTGCTTCTAACCCCCGGAAACTGTTCTCCATTTTCTCCTCTCTCCTCAACGCACCGCCTCCTCCTCCTCAGTCCTCCTTCGCTGCTGATGACTTTGCTGATTTCTTCGATGAGAAGGTCGCAGTCATCCGCAGATCCTTTACAACCGCCGCCCCCCTCACTGTGCCCTTCCCCCCCTCTAGGCCCATCCCTTCCTTTTCCACTTTCTCCCCCCTTACAGACTCTGATGTTTCTCAACTCCTGCTCTGCCACCGCCCTACAACCTGTGCCCTTGACCCTATCCCCTCTTCTCTTCTCCAAACTATCACACCTGACATTCTCCCATTTGTCACCTCCCTTGTCAACTCCTCCCTGTCTTCCGGCTGTTTTCCGGCATCCTCCAAGAGGGCCCACATCACTCCGCTGCTAAAAAAGCCTACCCTGGACCCCTCCATCATCCAGAACTACCGCCCGGTATCTCTTCTTCCTTTCCTTTCTAAAACTATAGAACGAGCCGCTTCTACTCAACTTTCTTCCTTCTTTTCTAACAACAACCTGCTAGACCCCCATCAGTCTGGCTTCAGATCGGGCCACTCGACAGAGACTGCACTCCTCTCCGTCAGTGAGTCCCTTCATGCCGCACGAGCAGCCTCCCTCTCCTCTGTCCTCATTCTTCTAGATCTCTCTGCTGCCTTCGACACTGTGGATCACTCCATCCTCCTGTCTGCCCTGTCAGCAACGGGCATCTGTGGCACAGCCCTGGACTGGATTGAGTCCTACCTCTCTGGTCGCTCCTTCCAGGTTGCCTGGGCTGGTTCGGTATCGACACCTCGGCCCCTCGCCACAGGAGTTCCCCAGGGCTCAGTCCTTGGCCCGCTTCTTTTTTCTCTCTACACTCGCTCCCTTGGCCCTGTGATCACTGCACATGGGCTATCCTACCACTGCTATGCGGACGATACCCAACTCTTCGTCTCGTTCCCGCCGTCTGATACGCAGGTTTCAGCCCGTATCTCTGCTTGCCTGAGGGACATCCAGAGCTGGATGGACAACCACCATCTAAAGCTCAACCCAGGTAAAACTGAAATGATATTCATCCCTGCTAATACCTCTCCCCATCTGGATCTCTCCATTTCCCTCGGGGATACCACACTCACGCCGTCACCCAGTGCAAGGAACCTCGGCGTGGTGATGGACAGCAGACTGTCCCTTTCCGAGAACATTGCGGCGGTGACCCGGTCTTGCAGGTTCTTCCTATACAACATACGGAGAATCCGCCCCTTTCTCACCCCCTACTCGACCCAGCTCCTGGTCCAAGCGATGGTTCTGTCCCGCCTGGACTACTGCAATTCCCTCTTGGCTGGCCTCCCAGCGTCTGCCATCAGACCCCTCCAACTCATCCAGAATGCAGCAGCTCGTCTGGTCTTCAACCTTCCCAAATACTCACACGTCACCCCCCTGCTTACTTCCCTCCACTGGCTGCCTGTCATGGCTCGCATCAAATTCAAAACATTGGTGCTAGCCTTCCAAGCAGTTAAAGGGTCTTCCCCAGCTTATCTGCAAAAAATCATCAGACCCTACACCCCTGCCAGACCTCTTCGTTCAGCCTCCACAGGCCGCTTGGCACCTCCCCCTCTCAGAACCTCCACCTCACGCTCACGACTACTGTCTGTTCTGGCTCCACGGTGGTGGAACGAACTCCCCGTTGAGGTCAGAACTATAGAATCCCTCCCCACCTTCAAGCGCAAGCTGAAGACACACCTCTTCAAACAGCACCTCTCCCCATCCCTCCCTACCTCCCTGTGAACCTTAATTGTTGTCTCTGTGACTTGTGTATCAGTATTTTAGTTGGCTAGGTAAGCAGTGTTTGGATAGTTAACTTTGGTGACTTTTGCTCTGTTTGTTTGTTTGTTCAAAAAAAAAAAAAAAAAAAAAAAAATGGCCCTTGTCCTTATCTTTGTTGTACAGGTAGCAGTTGAAATTGTACTTACCTCTAGGGTCTTTCAGCGAACTTATCCCTGGTTATGGGTATGCACTTTGTTGTACGTCGCTCTGGATAAGAGCGTCTGCCAAATGCCAATAATGTAATGTAATGTAATGTAATGTATGGCGCACTACAAGGAGAACATTCTCAACTGGTTGAAAATTTTGTGATAAACTTCTTACTTCTCCAAAACTAAAGAATGGACATATTTAATACTTTCATCGTGTTTCTTCACTGCTCTCTTGTGCATATTACATATAAAAACCTAGAAAGTGTGACCACCCACCATGTTACTCCTTTAAAACCTTTCAGAAAATGCAGCAGCCTCACTGGCTGTGTTGATTTGGCAAAGTGCATGTGCATGTTATTTTATCTGAGTTTACCCCAGTGTTTTGTTTACTTTTTTTGTGGCTGAGTTCAGGTGGAATATGAAACCAGTGACTCTGAATCCTTTTATTTCTTTTTTATTTAACAATTATTTTTATAGATTTGCAGCACTGTTACAAACTGTCACAGATCGATGGCGTTCAGGCAAAACAAACAGAATTCTACACATTCCATGATGCACATGAGGGGTGGCAAGGTTGTCTTCAATGCCATCTTTGGAATATTCACCCCTACAAGGCTAATGTCCGAGCTACGCTGTGGTGGTCAGTACTGACTCTCATTGGCGTCTTTTACGTAAAGCGCGACCAACAGGAGTGGTTGTTCAGGTACCATCCCTCTCCAAGCTAGCCAGTCCCACGTGGATGACCTGGGCCTCAGTTCCTTTTGGTGTTGATTAACCAATTCATCCAGCGAGCGTAGAGCCTCACTTTTGTGTAAACCCCTGGGTAGTAGGGGTTGGCACAACTGATCCCCCATGAGACGATGCCTTCAAATTTGCCCTTGCAGACAAGGGGGCCACCGGAGTCTCCCTGCAGGGAGGCAGAAAAACAGAGAAAAGGGTACAAAGGGAGTGAATGAACAAAGGTGTCCTTTTATGGTGTCCACTTCCTTGAATGGTGAGGCTAATACTGATCTGTTCCACGACACACTTAGCGGAAGCACTCTCCTGATTTTTGTCTTTGTGTTCTACTGAATGAAGCCTTTCTTCCCTAGCTCCTAACCTCGCTCACTCTGCAAATGTGAGATTGTGAGATAGTGTTTGTTTCTGTTGTGTATGTGTGTGTGTGTGTGTGTGTGTGTGTTGGGGGTTTTGTTGGGGAAATGCATAAACAATTGCTAAATAAGGTCAGTTCTAAATTCCCACAAACCCTGACCTCCCCTTCTTACCACCACCACCCATACGCACACCCCTGGGGATAGCTTAAGGGGAAATTCTGTTTTACATAAACACATGAACATTATATTATGTACAATGTAGAAGCCATTACCTGTAATAATTGTAGTAAATAATTTTATGAATAATAATATAAATACATAATCTTGCCCTAATATAGTCTTGATTTATTATAATGAAAAAGGAGTCGCATGCTGGTGAGCTGTCCCAGAACTCCCAGAATATAAAAGTAGAGCCTTGTTCATGTGCTACTCATTTGAAAGAACCACAATTCATTAATATATGTTGTCAGATTCTCAGTAACTTTGAATATTTTGTTGCATTTATTCATTTGACAGCACTGTGTGACTGTTGAGCCAGTGTTCTGTATTCACTTTTCAGTTGTTCGATCTTATTTCAGGTTTTGTGTATCCTGATCCATCTACTTTCAAACCAGAAGATCATTTCAAGCACTTTTGTCTTCAGCTGTGCCCCAAAAGCATTGTCCTGAAACGTCTCTGGCGGCTGTGTCGGCACAACTCCAGTAGGCCTATTTGATGTCTATTTTCCAGTCCACACAGGTCCAGACTCCAGGTTTGGAGTATAAATGAAGTACTACGAATGGTAGGGTAGAGAAAAAACGCAAACTGCCCCATCTTGTGCATTGGTTTTACAGTGCATTCCGTTAGGAATCACCATGCAGCTCAACCTTCTGCTGGGAAAATGGTTAGATTTTGTTTGACGACACCGAAGTAATTGTTGATTTTCATAGCCCAAATTGTTTTGTTTTTGTGACTGGCTTTGGTTGAAATAGGCTCAGTGTGCAAAGTAATAGGATACATATTTTTGCATTTGACAGTCATCTGTCAAATAGTAGATGCAATTATATTAATGAGGATCATAGTTGATTGTACAATTAGGAAGATGTTTGCGGAATTCAGAAGGGATATGTAAATTGAAATTACTTGGATTCATGTGCCGCTGATAAACTGGTGTCCATCACATTTCTTCTGGATCTGTACCTTCTGCTCTTTATTATTTAATGAGGCCAATCTGTCATTTGTTCTTAAATATTAGCAAAAAGTCTTCAACTACAATTCTACATATTTACCCTTGGTAAAAATGTTGTACTGTAGCACAATGCAGGAGTGGACCTACATTGGTATGTACGTTGGTTTAGAAAATGGAGCTGGACTAAAATGGTTGGAGCAAAAAGCAGCACGGGCAAAGTTATCTATGGGGGAGACACCACAGCTATCCAAATTCATACCAATAAACGGAAACAAGAATTTTAGTCTCTAAGAAGTTGTGGCCTGATAAGGGAGTAAGTAAAATTATGGATTTATGCAGTAATGACACTCATCGTTTGAAGATCTACCCAATGAAGGTAATATACAACAAAAACAGATTGAAGGCACAGAATTCCTGGTCACACTTTACAATAAGGTTCATGAATTGTCATTAACTAATGTAGTTGTTAACATGAATTAATGACAGACAAGTACATTAAGCATGAAATTAACTTTTCATTTGTTAATGCATTTGTTAATGTATCTTATAATTAGTTAAACTTTAACAAATACATAACTGACTTTTTCATTATAACATGCATCGGCAATAACTCATGCAGTTGTTAACATTAATTAATTTTGATTACCAACAGAGAAAAAAAAAAATTAAATCAGAAAAAGCATAAAAAAACAAGTTGACCCCAAACTTTTGACTGGTAGTGTACATTAACAGAGTTGTACATATTAACTTCTCAGTAGTAGTTAGTTAACAACTACATGAGTCCATGCCAATTTATGGAACTTTATTGTAAAGTGTTACCAAATTCCCTTCTAAAACCCACCCTTCAGAAAGCAAACAATAGATCATGAGAATGAAGCAGGCCAAAATCCCATGTTTTACAAAATAATTGTGGAGCCCATGAATCATGTGACATTAAAAGATTGGCATGATGTAAACATTTAAATGGAGACAAAGCCACAGATGACTGGAAGGAGATATGTTTAAAGGCTCCGACAGGAACAGAATTCAGGTTTGAAAATGGATTACGAGTGTATATTACACCATTGGTAATCCACCATTTTAATGGCAATACCCTTAAATGTAGTAAATGTGAACAGGATCTTATTTCATTGCCTTTGGGATTGCATTCAAATTCAAGAGTTTTGGCTTGAATTTATGGTGAAGCTTCCGTTGTCTGCTTCCAATGAGAAAATACCATGTATTTTAGGTATTTTACCAACAGACAATAATTTAGGCAATACAGAATAAAATGAACATGCTTTTTTGCTTGCTTCATGCAAAGCACCAGACAGCACAGTTTTGGAAGAATACTAATAGACCAATTGTGAGTCATTGGATAAAAGGACTGTCACAAAGCTGTTAGCTCTTGAAAAACTAATTTGGAAGAGAGCAGCTGCTGTCAAAAAGATATTGTGGCTATTTATGCAATTTGTATAAAGTGACCACTTTGCTGAAGCCTTTAAAAAACAGATTTCATCATGTTTGTATCAAAAAAATGTGCCGGCATCGAAGGGAATGTAAGTTAAAATACTTGTATCCTTTACATATATGTGCCTTAGTGTTGTGTATTTGTATGTTTGTACCGATGCTTAAGCCAACTTAACCCTTTCAGGACCAGAGTTTCAGGACCCAGCCCTTCAGGACCGGAGTTGTGCACTACTGCCAGAAGGGCCGTCATTAAGCACATCACATCTGCTTCAGGCAGGATTTTATTACCTGACAGGAGTCTTTGCCTCCGTATCGGGAACCGGCACAAAACATGCTTTGTTTGATCCTCCAGAAATAGTAGTAATGGCACATGGGGATGATGTTGACGTCGACAGCGCGCAGCACGGGGGAGAGGGTGTAGCTGTAGACGCGGGTCACCCCCCAGCCACTCACAGTGCAGCTGTCCCCTCCTCTGAGCTCCTCGGTATACAGATCAGCAAATTGGACAGGCTGGACATAGGCATTCAGCTTCACAGGCCTTTCCAGCTGAAACAGGGAAACAGAACACAGGGGATACAATTCCCAGGTGGCAGCAGTTGAGTGGATTTGACACGACCATATCTGAGTCTAATCTCAATCTCCACATTACAAAAGTAATCCAGACTTGTTTTTACCATTTAAGAAATATCTCAAAAATCAGATGCATGTTATCATTACAGGATACAGAGAAAATCATTCATGCATTCTTCACGTCTGGACTATTGTAACTCCATATATACATGTCTAAGTCATAAATCCATGTCCCGTCTCCAGGTGGTGCAGAATGCAGCAGCCAGACTTTTGACTAGGACAAATAGAAGGGCCCATATTACCCCAGTACTAGCAACATTACACTGGCTTCCTATTGAATTTAGAGTCAATTTTAAAATTTTACTTATTACTTTTAAAGCACTGGCTGGCATTGCTCCGGAATATATCATTGACCTTTTAACATCATATCAAACTTCTCGCACACTCAGATCATCTTCCTTGGCATTATCGGCTGTTCCAAAGTCCAGGCTGAAAACGAAAGGTGATCGCGCTTTCTCGGTCGTAGCGTTCAGACTTTGGAACAGCCTTCCTTTGGATATCAGAACAGCTTCCTCCGTGTCCACTCAAGTCCACTCAAGTCCCAGCTCAAGACTCACTTTTATAAAATGGCTTAATGTTTGATGTTTTGTGTATTTTTATCTCTTTTTATATTTTATTGGTGCTGTCTTGTCTTATTCTTGTTTTCTTTTTGTGTGCTGCTTGTGAAGCACCTTGTGCTCTTATGATTCAAAGTAATAAAGTGATAAAAATAAAATGTACTTTACTTTAGCTCTCTGTTTTTTACTTTTCTCTCTCTCATATGTGATATGAGGCCTACTGGTGGGCTTGGGTCATGGGAGACACAAGAATATGCTGGGGTTTGTGGCCACCAATCTCTCAAACAATTAAAGAGAATGCTGGTTTGTATGCTCCTGCAGTACAGTTCAATATATTTGGCTATATCACATTACATTACATTACATTAATGGCATTTGGAAGATGCTCTTATCCAGAGCGACATACAGTGATTAGACTAAGTGGGAGACAATCCTCCCCTGGAGCAATGCAGGGTTAAGGGCCTTGCTCAAGGGCCCAACGGCTATGCGGATGTTATTGTGGCTACACCAGGGATCGAACCACCAACTTTTCGGGTCCCTGTAATGTACCTTAACCAGTATGCTACAGACTGCCCCTGGTTTAGTTGTAATGACAACATGTACAGTTTTAGTCATTAAGTATCTATAATGTAATTGTAATGAGAGAGAGATTTGCCTGAGTCCGAGGTGGGATTTGAACCCAAGCCTCTCACTCGTCCAAATATATGTTTGATGAACGTGTTACCAATCAGCTAAAAAAATTGCCCCTAACCATCATCAGAAATCACCAGCATTGTTGCGGTAACCTGCTATGAGTCTAACGTTGCTCCATAATGACTTAAAGGATGCATTTGCAATGTGGCACATACAGTAATATGTAAATAAAAGCATTATTTGTACTTGACTGGTTGAAAAGATACAAGAGAGCATTTAAACACAACTTGAACAGCTTAAAGTACATTAGCCAGAACCTTAGCTTGGATCTCAGATAACTAGCCCAAGAGCTAAACTGCACTCCTTCCCCACCTGTACACTCGTCTGTGGGTAAGAACATTTATATTGACATCAAAGGTCATAATAGCAAGGAGGTCCTGGGTTCGAATCTCTGTTGGCCGGGGCCTCTCTGTGTGGAGTTTGCATGTTCTCCCCGTGTCTGCGTGGGTTTCCTCCGGGTACTCCGGTTTCCTCCCACAGTCCAAAGACATACAGGTTAGGCTGATTGGAGAGTCTAAATTGCCCGTAGGTATGAGTGTGTGAGCGAATGGTGTGTGTGCCCTGCGATGGACTGGCAACCTGTCCAGGGTGTATTCCTGCCTTTCGCCCAATGTATGCTGGGATAGGCTCCAGCCCCCCTGCGACCCTGTTCAGGATAAGCGGGTTCAGATAATGGATGGATGGATGGATGGATGGAAATGTGATGACAGAGTGGATGTGAAATTGGTGCTTACCTTGAGCATCATGATGTCATTATTGAATGTTTTATAGTTGTAGTTGTGATAAAAGATCCTGGATACTTTCATTTCTTGCTCATATCCTTCCCGTATTATTAGATTGTGCTCACTCAAGACGACTCGGATCAGAGCAGGCCTGCGAACCATCAACAGAATCCTGAGGTTTTAGTGTCTTCACAATCAGATATCATTCAAATTTGTGTTGCCACATTCCACTTCGATTGACACTGACACTAGCAGATCACTGAAAGCCAAAACATTATGAGCAGTCACAGATGAAGTGAATAACTATTTGATTATTTTGTAACAAAAGTGTATGTCAAGGTCTGGGATATATTACACTGTAATCAAACAGTTGGTTCTTGTAGTCAACGTGTTGGATGTGGGAGAAATGGGCAGGTGTAAAGACCTGAGTGACCTTGATAAGGGCCAAATTGATATGGCCAGACAACTGGGTCGGAGCATCTCCGTAAGCCGCAGATGGGTCAGAGTGCCCACGCTAACCCCTGTTCCCCGAAAGCGCCAACAATGGGCACACAAGCTGAACAGGACCTACTGTATGAGCAATGGAAGAAGGTTGCCTGGTTGATGAGGCCCGTTTTCTTTCATATCATGTGGACAGCCGAGTACGTGTTCGCTGTTTACCTAGGCAAGAGTATGGTCGACCAATACGTGTTTTTTAATGGTCGATGCCGATATTCAGAGAGCAGAATGGCCGATATAATGTCAATATATAGATTTTTAACCAAGGACTTTCATTAGCAATTCCACTATTCCGTGCTCATTACAATCTAGTATAAATGTTGATCTTATCCAGTCACAGGTGTTATTAGATTACATTTTTAGAAATTGAGAAAGAAAAATATATAACACAGTCAGTATTTGGTTTAAAACTAAGAAATGTTGTGTACAATTACATTATTCCAACCACATTACCTATAAGTATAAGGGAGCAGGGGCGGGAGACCAAGAGCGACCGGGAAGGGATCACAAAAGTTACCAACGATAAGTTGGATAAGCACTAAAATAGGCAAGGAAAATAACAGAAAACGGGAGAGACTCCCTGGTGAACTACCCACTGAACTACCCACTGACCTGACCTCTAATGGTCAGGAAAAACAAAACAAGATTTTACCGGCAGTCTCGGAATGGGCTAAACCGTAAGTGCCGAACTCTGCCACTCGCTCCTCAGCACAGAGGCGGAACCAAGAAACAAAACTAGGGAAGGTTCTCGGGAACTAACCAGCCCAAAGGGAAACAAAATAGGTCCCTAAACTAATCTCTCTCTCTCTCTCTCTCTCTCTCTCTCTCTCTCTCTCTCTCTCTCTCTCTCTCTCTCTCTCATCTCTCTCTCTCTCTCTCTCTCTCTCTCTCTCTCTCTCTCTCTCTCTCTCTCTCTCTCTCTCTCTCTCTCTCTCTCTCTCTCTCTCTCTCTCTCTCTCTCCTCTCTCTCTCTCTCTCTCTCTCTCTCTCTCTCTCTCCTCTCTCTCTCTCTCTCTCTCTCTCTCTCTCTCTCTCTCTCTCTCTCTCTCTATACCGGCTCTGTGCATGTGTCAAACTGAAGCACCAAAGCTCAGAGGAAAAGACTTAAATAGCTCATCAAGCAGCTGACTGCAATTAGAGCGGTAAGTACTGGAATTTCCAGAAGTAGACAATGAAAACCATGACAATATGTTATATATAGGTATCTTCAAATGTTGTTTTAGATGCCACTCACTTTAATTAAGGTTATGTTCCACTCAAAACGGGTCTTTTTAGAGATACATACTTCAATTATCATGAGGTCCTGTAATATGGTCCAAAATCTGGTTTTGAGAAAATTGACTTCAAAGCTAGAAAATAATGATACTAATTTCACCATAAACATGGTGTAATCATTCAAAATGTGGTATTATCCTCAAAACTGAATAGTTCAGGGATGATTTGCAGCAGCAAACAGAAAAAGGTCAATTTGAACAGTGGAACAGAACCCTAATATTATTTCTGAGTTGTAGTTAATCACTTCAGCACACAACTGAAACTAATGGCTTGTTCATGGTTGAATGCTAAATAGGGTAGGAACATTTCAAAAAGAGTTGGGCAAAAACTTTTTCAGGTTTCATATTTTCAAAGGATGTGTTGACGAATTTATATCGTCTACAGTTTCACGCAGTTTTAGATTAGATTCGCTGTTATTGTAGGAAAAATTCACAGAACAAGATGTTCTGGCCTCATGTTAAGACAATCAATCACCAGTTTTAAAACAATCAAATCAAAATTAGACCAAACCGTCAAATTGCTAAAGTTGAGCAAGCTGCTTCCTCCAAAACTCTCAAAGCTTCATGCCAAAAAGTATACCAACATGTATGCAGCCTATAATCAATGTATATCACATGTATGCTGCCTATTTACTCATATAATCAATATGTAATCCAATTAACCTATATCATTAAAGTTTATGGAAATGCAAGAAACCACAGTGTCAACTGTAGAATACGTAATCCAATGAACCTATGTCATTCTTTACAGATGAGCATATGGAAACGCAAGAAACCACCATTAATCAATTGTTAAAGTACGATTAAGTATGCCTATGTATTTTCAAACTGATTAACTGATCATTTGTGCCAGAAGTATAGTGACCCATATGTAACCTGAATTAAATAAAATAATGTGTATGCTTAAGAAAAGTTACCGAATACCGAATAACACCATGTTTTGCACGATTCATTTTTTATGATTCCTCTGTTAGAAAACTGCTTGCAGGGCAGGATGCCTGGCGTTGTGGGGGTGGGCTATCGATGTCAAGGACAGTTCACCTATGAACCGTGCAGGACAGGAAGTCTTGTGTGGTAACTTTGGCAAAGACAGTTTGCAGAACAGCTGTATGCCTATACAAAGCGATAAGAACATTTATTTTTAAAATATAGCCCGTGATCCAAAATGTCATTTATTTTTGAGCTTTTGATGTAACATGTCATGAAATGAAACCATTTGAAATGAAAACATTTGTGAAGGGCAGTTTGTATGCCTGTACGATGTGATAAGAACAATTACTTTCTTAAGAACGGCTGACAAAACAAAACGTCATTTAAGTTTCGGCAATTATTTTTTAAGATCAAGCTGACAAAACAAACACCATGTTTAAAGAAAACTTTGATTTTTTGAGAATAGCATACAAAGTGAAATTATAATTTTGGCGATTGCCACAATGATGAATCATTGGGGCATGACAGAGATCATCTGGTATTTCTTAGGAGGAGTTATGTTGAAAGAAGTGTCGTGGTGTCTTTTCCCTCATGAAGTTGTGTTTTGACAAATTAGAGATTGGACTTAGAATTCTGTTTCCTAGACACAAAATTATTAAGGATGAGAAAAATGTGGTGGCCGATGTTGACTGATGAATTGTAGGTTTAACAAAAGAGTGCATCTTTGGATTCAATTAATTTACCTTTCGGTAGCAAATGGCTACTTTTCAATTATTTGCAAATTCACGTTGGCCACTTCACATATTGGCGGCAGCATTAACTAACCAACTGAACTGTTAGGAATCCAGCAGACTTTTGCTCAGAGGATCGAGTGCGTTAATTGAGGCGAATCTGTTTCAGTTACAATAACGGCAAACATTACTTCGCAATGCAATCGAATACTTGTGCTAAGCGTCAAGTTAACCAAGACATTGTTTGAATAATCAACACTAAAAGACACAAGGGGGAGCAATATCCTTTTTGTTAATCGGCCACATGGACACAGTCATCGGCCTATGCCGAAGCTCTCAATATGTCAGCCAAATTGATTGGCTGGCTGATGTAGAAGAAGACAACCAGTGGAGGGAGCGTGAAGCTCAGTGCAATGTTTTCCAGGTACTGGACCAGGTACACCCCTTCATGGCAGTATCCCTCTTTCAGCAGGATAATGCACCTTCCACACAAATCGTTAGGGAATGGTTTGAGGAACAAGACAAACAGTTCAATGTGTTGCCCTGGCCTCCAAATTCCGCAGATCTCAATCCGATCGCGCATCTGTGCGCGCAATAGACCGATCCATCTCCCAACTTTCAGGACTTAAAGGATCTGCTGCTAATGGTTTGGTGCCAGATCCCACAGAGCACCTTCATGTTTGTAGAGTCGATGCCTCGGCAGGTCAGAGCTGTTTTGGCGTGGAGGACGAACAGCATATTAGGGAGGTGGTCATAATGTTGGTGTGTCATTGTGCATACTATAGGCTACTCTTATTTTCCCTTGCTATCATTGAAACTGTGTGCCTAACTAACTAGAAAAAAGAAAAGAGAGCCTGCACCTCAATAGAATGTTTCCCAGCAACCTACAAATAATTGTATTGCAAAATAAAACATTAATGATAACCCCGGTGTTAAAATAGTTGTAAACCAAGTATTGCTATACAATAAAAAGCATTAGTTGATATCTGCAATCCAGACTTGTGTTCAAAAAAATTGAAATAACGGGTAAATATCACAGGCAAATGTTTGGTGACTGACTCTAGCTAATGTTCACCATATCAAATACACATCAAGTTTGTGCCTTACAAGTCGGGTACTCACGGTTTGTAGCAGTGCATCGCAGATACTACCCATTGGGCGTGGACGAGCGTTGCTCCGCAGTAGTGCCGTCCATTGTACTGGATCGAGACCTGGTACTTAATGGAGAACGGCACAACTTCCTGGCCCCCGATAATCCTCGTCCCAAATGTTTCTGGGCAACACGGAACAGCATTGAAGAAATCTTCACACATTTTTATACAATATCGTCTCATTGACACTGTATCAGCCTATATTAGTATGCCATTTAGAGTACAAGGTAGGCCTACACTAATTTCATAAACCAGAAGATAGTACAGTTGTAGAGCTTCATGCAATTATTTCATGAATCATTCAGTGGTTTCTGGACAGGATCATTGCATGAAGAAAAACATACATTATGTCTGGATCAATTATTTTAAACACGTCAAATGCAATCAGATGGGCAAGTTTCAATTTCTTTCTTTCTTTCTTTCTTTCTTTCTTTTTTTATGTTATGAATAAGGCAAACCTTTTATGGAACATAGCTGAGCTTCGTATCAACCATATAATTGTCTTATACATTTATGTAAAAAAGAGATCAGTATTTTTCAAGTAGCCTATGTTTTATTCTCCTTTGTAGCTGAATACACCGGCTTCATGTTTTCATTCTATAATTATTATTTTTCATACTATAATGTGTCCATTTGGAATAATGGTATACAGTATATAATGAGCAGATAATCTTACCTCTGATTGTGAGAGCAACTACAAGTAAGAATGTACACTGGAGGATTTGACCCATCTTTCCTACCCTTAAACAAGAAACATTGCAGTTACATTCAGGAAATTCTGAGACTACATCTTTAAGTATCATAAATAAATACAATATAAATCACTGTAAACCATAGTAACAGTTCCCAGTTACATCCCAGTCAGGTAATTTATCTTAATAAACCTGGGTGTAATCTTTTTTGTTTCCGGAAAATGTGTTTACCGATGACAAATTTGCTCCCGATCTTTCTGTCATGTTCCATGCTGACTGGAAGTCCATATATCTCATGTAGGCTATGGATAATCATGTTATCCCAACACTGCATTATCAAATATCTCATGATCTCCCATCTCCTATAATTTCTCCCCCATGCAAAATGTATAGAAGTCAACACTTTCCAGGACAATGTTTTCAGAAAATATGTATATGTATGTACTTTTTTTCTTCAGTTTGGCAATTGTAAAAAATATATACAAATAAAACATAATCTTATGAAGTGTACTGTACTGAATACAGTGTTACTTACCAAGCCCACCGATCCTTTTAAATATGGAATCTTAAGGAATCTCCAACTGCTGGTTCTTAAACCCAGACATTGCTTTTATATACTGTAACTTAATCTCTCCAGTCCTCAATTGAATGGCATTTCAGCTTTGTATGCTCCATAATAGTCTTTTTAAAATATGGACTGAGGCTATCCCACAACACAAAGAAAGGAACTGACCTACAATGTGAGACATGAGAAGGTGTCCTCCAGCATTATTCTGGAACAACTCAGCCTCTTTGTTGACTGTAGGTGTAGAGAATTGCTCTCCTATTAGTTGCTCCAAACACACAATAGCAGTGTTATTATATGTCGAATAATGGGGGCAGATTGCCATCAACGTGAGATTAATTTCTCTGTATTCCTGCAAACAAAATTACAGTTGTTTTCTAGTAAAAATTGATTTGTGCATGGTGCTTTATATAATAAATGAAGAAATTCTGTTTTATGTTATTAATACTTATATGTCTCATCTCAAGTTTTCCTTTTCTTTTTGTCTTTGCTATTCCCATATATGCTGGACATTACAGTATGTCCACTAATGGGCTGGGGGTGGCTTGGGTGGGCTCCACTGTCCACTCGGTAAGATGGGGATTCCAGACTGACATATGATGTTAAGTAGCTATGGAAGCAGCTAGAAAATAATAAGAGAAAGAAGAGTGAAGTAATTAAATGAAAAATTGCAATAATACATTGTCATCCGGCTTAAACTATGCAGCAGCATAAAGTTGATGAATATCACATCACTTGAAGCAGCAAGTTATCTAATTAAATGTTACAAGCAAAAGCAGAAAATAATTATTTAGATTTTATAAAGTCAAATTATGTACAGGAGAAATGTAAACATTTCAAATATGGGACGAGACATTCCAATGCTTCACCAGCTCCACCTTCTGGCATGATGAGCAGTCTGAAGGTGCTCAGCTGGCCAAGCTGTGTTTGAGGGCAAAGTACCAATAAAATAAACCAAAAATGCAATTTTAGACCTGGAATTGTTTGACCAGGTACAGTGATTTGAAAAATATCACTTACACAGATGGTTTCACATATTAGAACATAACTCTCACCGAGTCCCCATCATGTCCTAACAGTCAGTAGATACATCCTTGTGACAAGTAACAATCAATTTTACTCAATTATGTAATTATTTAAGTCATAATGACTTATGTTTTCTGTGTCAGTTATCTATCCCAGACCAGCAACCACAGAATCAACAGCGGCATGAAACAATCCAACATAGTGGCAGATGTCACAGGAAGTCTCATCTGACACTTCCTCTCAGGAGGGGAGAGGTATGTTTCCAGTAACACCCAGGCTTGGATTCAATAAAAATGTAACAATAATCCAATTTAGAGCAATATATATTTTCCTTCAAAATACATTTTGAAAAGTTACAAAAACCAATCAGAAAAACCAACTCACCAAACTAAGTTTGTGTGGTAAAACATGTAATGCTTGCATTCACTTAAGCCAAAATGGAAGAGAATAAATGCAGGATTCATTAATGGGATTTGTGGATTTGTGTCAGCTTAAGTCAGGTGAAGTCACACACAAAATTATGCCAGTCATCATGTGGTTGGCAAAAATCATGGGAAAGTCTTGGGTGTTGCCGCAATGTGGCCTGAGTGTGGCAGTAGACACTCAGACTTTCAACCTTTTAACTGTGATGACTGAGAGCTCTGTTTGAGAGCACATAAGCCTGCCTATATTGATTTCATACCATGTTACCAGGAACAGCAACAAAAGAGAGCATATCACATATTGAACCATTACAATTAATTTAACAGTTTTCCATAATCACTGCTTCATTTAGTAAATATAGGACGGACTACGGATGGTTGTGTCATTGGGTTAGTTGTAAAACCATCAATTTGACCAATAAGGGATGTGTTGTGGTAATGTGATCATTATTGTTCAGACCCATATTCCCCTTTGAGGTCACACGAGAAGTTTGATCATTCTGTGTGAAATATTGGGTGTTTTAAGCCAAAAAACTGATTTTGAGATAGAAAAGTAATTGTCATGTTGTCTATTTTTTTGCAGTCACAATATTGTTGGTAAAATAGTTTAACCTTTCAATGTCAAAAATAACTCTATTTCAGTCGTATAACTGCAGCACTTCCTGGTTTCTCGCCATTGTTTCCCGCATGAAGAGGGTACATCCCATTATTTTTCACTCAACCTTCCTATAGTCCACCCCCCAATACCACTCCAGCGGTCATGAATGTCGGCATCCTGCGTTGAAGAAATATCCCTGTCATAAGCATTTTCTGCAGACCCCAAAGATATTCCAATATTCACATCTTACGTGTGGCCAGCCCATTTAAAGGTACAAAACAGCTTGTAAGTTTCAAGTATGTAAACCAGACAAAACATTTGGTCTCATGCACTGGTCAACTTGCTGACTTCCCCCTCCTGGAGCATACATTGTTAGCCCCCACCGTTGGCACACATGCCTGTGGGGGAGAGCTAGAGAAGGATACTTAGAGGCGCCTTCTTGGGCCCTGGGGGCCCCCTTTTCTCACATTCCTACAGGATTTGAGTACAGGAGTACTGGAGATGGCATAAAGATGTTTCATGATAATCCCAGGTCAGAATATAGTAATGTTTGGTGTTATTCTGATTGGTTCAGTGCGACCGGTGTAATGGTCTAGTTTTTGTAACAGTCTACCGTTGATATCACAACCATTCAGGAGCTGAGGGGAAACTGGGCAAAAGCTGTCTCTGTAGAAGCCATGTGTTTTAGCCCCCTGCCTGGTGGGCCTGGCTGTAAATTATAGATGGGTGACTCACTTTTAGGGTCAAGAACTAAGGCCTGGATTTCGGAGATAAGGAGAAGAAACCAAACAGTCTGGGATGTCTCCTTTCCTTTCATTCACCCAAATCAGGTTTATCCCAAAAGTATATTACCATGAGAGGCACCAAGACATATTTACAGCATAATGCAGTTATCATGAAAACTACTACAGCATTCATAGATATGATGGGGCGGCCTGTAGCATAGTGGTTAAGGTCAGGAAGGGCTGCCATTTGTGAGGGGCCTGAGAGCTGGGGTTTCAATGTTGTTTAGACTACCTGTTGGGGAGTTAAGATGTATGAGTGGTCCAAGGCCAGTTGGGTCATGGGAAAAGAATCCTCCCGAACATTGGTGACCTCCCTGTGACCCCATACATGGTCACTTCCAAGGGGGAAGACTCCGGACAATGCCACAGTGCCCTCATTTGGGCACCGCTGTCATTACACCGGTGACTGCTCTCCTAGATTAAATATTCAAAACTGCTATTAAGATAGTAAATATACCCGGTAACACCTTGAAAACATTGCCCATGTGATCCTTGTATTATTGCATTAAGTATTATGTAATGGTAACAGGGATTGCATGTAAAATGGATAATCAGGAGGGAAGTTTCATGATAACTGCAACATAATAAAACATAAAGGTAATCTGTTTGGTATGGATGTGATCTGGTAAAATCAAGGAATCGGATGAGATACATTTCATACCAAATGGATTTTAATAAACCATAGTTTCAATAATCCCAAGGGAAAACCTACATGTCCTCTCTTGGTAATCATCTCATTTTCCCTACTCAACAACCCCCAACGGTGGGGGTCTAAATTCCAGATTTGACCACCCCTCCAGGTTGATTTATGCCACTGCCGCCTGGTTCCAAACGTATGATTTGGCATAAAAGCAAGGGAGACAGACCAATCTGGGAAGATCGTATTCGACTTCCCACACAGCATATTGTACGTGTATGTAAGTATCAGGAAGATCGTATTCGACTTCCCACACAACATGTCTTGTGTATGTATGTATGTATGTATGTATGTATGTATGTGTAGCAGCGGAAGATCGTATTCGACTTTCCACATGGCATATTCTATACTCTGTGTTTGTGTGTAGTCCAAGCAGGCTAGGTATGATTATTTACTCTCTCTATTCTTAATTTGTGTATTTTGTAATTGATTATGATATTCTAAAGCTAATAACCTATCTGTCTGCGAATACACTATTCTGTTTGTAACTTGCGTGATCTCCATGACTCTAATTCATCTTGTACCTTTTCAGCCTAAATTACAACTGAATATTGAGGGGGAAAAGGGAGGCTAAAGACTAACCGATCGGCAGTTTGGCACATATGTGATAGTTCTAAGCTGTGAGGCCAGCAAGTTTCTGCCACTTAAAGGGTCGGGGGACGCACGGCTCTTGTGATTTGACGCCAAGGGAACCCCTGGGCGTTACGGCGCTGGTTCCTGTCAAATTAGCTCTAAGGAGCCCAGTTAATGCTACGCCGACCTGGGCTCGCAACTATCATGGCAGGTTTGCATGTATTGTGTTGACTGGACCCTCAGCCTCTGAGTTCTACACTGAACTGAGATTTCAGCAATAATGTTAATCACGAGAGCATATATTGAGTAATGGTGGCGCAGGTACAAGTCGAATGTAATCACTCCCGAGGTCCGCGTAAGTTGCAAACCCAAATTATATTTTAAATGGAGTCAGATAAACGAGTAAAACTATAGTAACCACTAAGCGTGCAATACGGCCACGTTTGAGAACGGAGAATATTAAGAATTGTACTGATCCGTTTCTGGCCAGCTGTAAGCGGGATATGGGGCAGGTCAATCCATATCCGACCCATGGCAACGGACCCAGTATATTCTTAAACATAATTGTGCTCTGTTCTTGTACGGAGGATAATACTTAACCATACTAATGTTCTCCCAGCAACGCCAGAAGGACAAGCACGCAAAACCCCCTTCGGCCCCCGCTAAATTCCGTCATTGGGTTAGCGTGGGGTTTTACAAGTACAAGTTGTGTAGTAGAATACAGTATGAGACGGGTGCGTGGGGGGTTGGACCCAAAATGCACGACTCAGAAACAGCGGTGTAATAAAGCCCCGTCAGGGCTTTATTCAGGGAGTGTCCAGTGAGCGTAGTCAAAAAACAAGCAATGTTCATACACGTAAAATCCAGCCAAAACCAAAGTACAGTACCGAGGGAGAAGGCAGTCTCGTAATCGGTACACCATGCAAAAAAGTCCAGTAGCCAGGAAATCTGTCAGCGGGGCAGAAGTACAGGTGGACGGTAGGCAGGATCAGGGTTGATGACGGCGCAAGAGTCAAGACCGAAGTCTGCTCCGCGGGGCAAAAGCACAAAGACAGCAGGCAAAGTCGTGGTATAGGCAGGCAATGGTCAACAAAACTGAAGTCAATACTCTTTGGTCAATAAACAGGCTGGGATCGTAACGGGTAGACAATGGCTTGCCAAAACCACTCAAAAGTGCACTGACGAACAGGGAGCAACAATTCCGCAAAGACAAGACATGGAACTGAGCTTATATGCAGGTGCAGGTGCAGGTGCAGGTGCAGACAATTAGCTTGAGAGCAGCATGAGAATGGAAATCAGGTGTGGAGGATTGACAAGTTAACGAGGTAATTTCTGTTCCTGTTACATCCATCCAAATTGTTACAACTCACCCCAGTAGTGGGTAGAACTATGTATTTGGCATTAACTCACACATTCTATGATGTTGTAGTAGATGCCTAAATGACTCATATTTATAGGAGACAAATAGGGGTAGCTTATATCAAAATTTCTAGCATAGATTCTCATTGAGTTATACAAAAAGTTTTACAATCATCCCTGGTCTCCCCTACACAGGCACAATCGCACTGCTGTTTACACTTCCATAATGGCAAATCCCTGTCTGTGAGCAGTTTTATTAATTAGCCTATAAGGGTCTATGTATGCTTATGGAGTGCTGAAAGCCTTGACTGTCCTTTTGCCGATTCATTTAATCCAGACAGGTAACACAGGCCTTGGCATCTGCACATTGTAATATTTACAACTTTAGCACCAGTTAACCTTTTCGAAAAGGTTGGTTGTTTCATCAATCTTGAGAATAAATACCACCGTGCTGTGCTCCTCGTACATCCTGGTGGCTACCCCTTCCTCTCAATCCACTAAATTACACAGCCCAGCGAAGCACAATTCCCTGTGTGTTAAGCATGCTAGCTCTCAGCAGCAATGCAGCCACAGCTGTGCCAACACACAGAAGCCATAAAGCATTAATGGTCTGCTCCAGGAATGTTTATCTTTTGATTTCTAATTAATAGATAATTCCTACACAATTCACCCGATATGGATGTAAATACCCATAAATTAAAAATGACAGTCTGCATTGTGATTAGAGGAAGTTACTATGCATTTGTAATCTCTTTGAAGAATTCATTCAGAAATTGAATGTTAGTCCCCCTCTATAATCAGGAAAAATTTAAGTGTACTTTGTATTGTGCTTTTCAAAAATAAGATTTTTAGATGAAAAACTTCCTCTTGAGGTTCTGTTGTCAATGCACCACCAGGGGGCCAGAACAGACAGGAAACATGACCAAGAAGTGCAGGGGATATAAGTGAGCTGCCCTTTTGACTGCCCGATCGGCTAGCGCCAATGTTATAAATCTGATATGAGCAGATATGGAAGCAGTGGAGGAAGTGACATAGCTCAAAGAAGATCAGATGTTAGCTTATACAGCAGAGTTAATGTATGCACCTGACTGTGACTGTATATGCACCTGAGCCACTAATGCTGCAAAGTAAGTTGTCTTTTTTTACCAGCAAAACTCACAAGCAAAGCTATACAGATTACCATGCTCTCTGCTTAATATTTTGTTGTAACATGTGTTCTATTTTTCCTCCACATGTGCTGCAGGCAGCACAGATGGTGCAGTGGGTAGCACTGCCGCTTCACAGCAAGGAGGTCCTGGGTTCGAATTCCCTGTTGGCTGGGGCCTCTCTGTGCGGAGTTTGCATGTTCTTCCCGTGTCTGCGTGGGTTTCCTCCGGGTACTCCGGTTTCCTCCCACAGGCCAAAGACATGTAGGTTAGGCTGATTGGAGAGTCAAAATTGCCCATAGGTGTGAGTGAATGGTGTGTGTGCGCCCTGCGATGGACTGGTGACCTGTCCAGGGTGTATTCCTGCCTTTCGCCCAATGTATGCTGGGACAGGCTCCAGCTCCCCTGCAACCCTGTTCAGGATAAGCAGGTTAAGATAATGGATGGATGTTGACTGCACTCATCTATTTCTATGAATGTGCTAAAATGTTAAACAGGGAGGTATCAGCACCAGCCTTATTCAAGGTCGGTGGAGATGATTAAAACAATTTTTGCATGAAATCACTACCTGGGCTTATAACAGTTAGAACAGTTGTAGGTTAAATTCCTGCATTACTTCAGTACATGCCCGGCTGCATAAATTGATACTATATAAAAATGCAAAATCAATGCAAGTGAGACGGGTGCGTGGGGGTTGGACCCAAAATGCACGACTCAGAAACAATAGTTATATAAAGACCCCTCAGGGCTTTATTCGGGACGAATCCCAGGAGCGTAGTCAAAACAAGCAAAGTCCATACACGTAGATCCAGCCAAACAAATAGTAAACAAACAAAAAGCACGGTGCCAAGGGAAGAGGCAAAC
The DNA here is from genome assembly GCF_963514075.1 of Conger conger. Lineage (NCBI taxonomy): Eukaryota > Metazoa > Chordata > Actinopteri > Anguilliformes > Congridae > Conger > Conger conger. Next base: position 18,468,586 of record NC_083769.1, read on the forward strand.
TCGTAGTCGGTAGACGTGCAGGGAGGTCCGGTAGCAGGAGAGCTGTCAGCGGGGCAGATGAACAGGCGGACGGCAGGCAGAGGCGTAGTCGTGGGCGAAGCGGGAGTCGAAACCATGAAACAATCAGCGAAGCAAAAGTACAAAACGGTAGGCGAGGACGTGGTCAAAAACAAACAGTGGTCAACAAAACAGAAATCAATAGACAATGGTCGGTAAACAGGCTTGGATCGTAACGTGTAATCAATAATAGTACTGCTCAAGAGTTGCGTGGTAAACAGAGGCAGGCAATTTCGCGAAGAACAGTTGCGCGACTGGGCTATAAATGCGGGTGTAGACAGGTGTAGACAATTAGTTAGAGCGTAGCAAGGAAATGGAAAACAGGTGCGATGGATGACAAGTTTAACAAGGAGATTAGTAATCATTAGTAATAAACCTATCCTGCCCTAGCATTAGTAAATTAGTAAATGACATGCACGAGAAACGTAAGGTAACATGAACACATGATTAGTTTGTTAGTTTCTACCCAATCCTGATCTAGCGTTAGTAGTTTTAGTAAATAGACAAATGGAAACAATTAGGGAGTGAATGACAGAAAGAGAGAGAGAAAAGGCGGAATGCAAGGTTTGCGGAAAGACATGCATAAAAAAGTGTATGCATAAACAACGACCAGTTAACGTAACAATAAACATAAATCAAAACATAACACAAAGCGAAACTAAGACGATAACCACTCAACATAACAAGGTAATATAATCGTACGATAGAACTGTATTATTACTGTATTAGTTCACAGCACTAGTTTACTGCATATTTATCAACCACTTTTATTCATAGTGTAGCAAGCTAGCCCAGAGATTGCAAAAAAAAAGAAAAAGAAATGT